>NC_083113.1:57216739-57516739 GCF_949774975.1 Lagenorhynchus albirostris | reverse complement strand
GGGGGGGGGGGGGGGGGGAGATAGCTGGGTCACTTGAAACCCTGACTCCTCGCACTTGAGGCAGACTCGCCAGACCCTTGCATCCGGGATCCTGGCTGGATTAGAAGCCCCGGTTTAGAGGACGCAGTGGGAAAAAACTCACCCAGGCATCCAAGACCCTTAAAACCCATCGCGAGAGATCCAGAAAACTCCTGCGTTGCAGGTGGGAGCTCACGTTGGTCCCCTGACTTTGGAAAATCGTCTTATAGCATTTGCTGCAGTCGAGCCCGAGCGTGGTTGCCCGTGTCGTGTCGTGTGTGCCCCACAGCCCCAAACTGGGACCCACCCAAATGCCTATCTGCAGTGGGATCGGTAAATAAATTGCGTGGAGACCAACATGCTGTCGCTACACGCAACAACACGTATGCGTCTCACACGGGGCTGAGAGAAAGAATCCGGGAAGAGCAGAGTGTTCCGTGAATCTGTTTGTATGATGAATTTCAAGAACGGATAAATTAATCTGCAATGTTGGAAGTCGAGAGGGGCCAGGGCGTACACGGGGCGGGGGCTCCAGGGGGCTTCGGGGGCTGGTCTCGTTCTGAGTTTTGACCCGGGTGCTGGACTGTGTTCAGTTGGTGAAACTTCCCTGAGATATCCCTTATCTCCTGTGCATTTTCCCACGTGTATGTTACACTGCAGTTGGCAGGGGGGTTGGGGGAGGCTCTTTTTTTTTTTAAATGGAAGTATATTCGGTTTACAATGTTGTGATAGTTTCAGGTACACAGCAAAGTGATTCCGATACACATATATATATTCTTTTTCATATCCTTTTCCGTTGTTGTTTATTACAACATACGGAATATAGTTCCCTGTGCTATACACATTACATCCTTGTTTTTATCTATTTTATATATAGTAGTGTGTGTATGTTAATCCCAAACTCCTAATTTATCCCTCCCTCCCCCCTGTCGCCTTTGGTAACCATAAGTTTGTTTTCTACATCTGTGAGTCTATTTTTGTTTTGTAAATAAGTTCATTTGTATCATTTTAGATTCCACATATAAGTAACATCATATGGTATTCTCTTTCTGACTTACTTCACTTAGTATGATAATCTCTAGTTGCATCCATGTTGCTGCAAATGGCATTCTTTCATTCTTTTTTATGGCTGAGTAATATTCCATTTGTATATATGTACCACATCTTCTTTATCCATTCATCTGTCGATGGACACCTAGGTTGCTTCCATGACTTGGCTATTGTAAATAGGGCTGCAATGAACATAGGGGTGCATGTATCTTTTTGAATTATAGTTTTGTCCAGATATATGCCCAGGAGTGGGATTGCTGGATCATAGTTCTGTTTTTTTAAGGAACCTCCGTAACTGTTTTCCATAGTGGCTGTACCAATTTACATTCAGAAGGGGTGCTCTTTTTAAAAGGGGAGGGTCATCCTGGCATCAGAAAAACCTGGGCTCCCACCTGGAGTGCCCCCTTGGCAAGCAGCTTTGCCCCCTGCCCCTCGGTTCCTCCCCTGTGGAATGGCCGGGCAGCAGCCCTGCTCCTTGTCTTGTGATCAAGATGCTGAGGAGTGAGACTGTCCCACGAGCGTCAGGCTGACCCGTGGAAACTTCATCTGAACCGGAGGAAGCCAGTACCTGCCGAGAGGAATAAAAATGAAAGAAATGTTACATTGTTTGACAGGGTCCCCAAGTCTTACTCAAGGACTGAGAAATAAGGATTGAAACAAGCAGTAACAGAGCAAAGTCTTGCAGTGTGAGGAACAGATTTCCCTTTCAACCCGGAGACAGGCTATTTATTTGAACAAGAACTTGCACAGGTCTCTTTTTATCCCCTTTGGAGCATATTTCATGTCGCCAAGAATTTCACGGCTATTAAAAGCTGCAAAGAAAAAATCCTTTTAAAACTGCCTGTTTGTAGCACGGGGTGGTTTCCAAAGCCCTGAGGACGGGAGGCTTCAGAAGCGCTTTTAAAGTTGACGGTCCTCAGAATCCGCCAAGGCTGTGCGTGCTCCCCGACCCAGGACCCAGCAAGGCCACTTCTGGGTGTCCCCCACACCAAAAGGGGACGTGTGCTCACCAAAAGACAGGTACTAGAATGTTCGCGGCTGCCCTACCCAAACATCCATCGGTGGTAAAGTGGAGAAGTGACTGAGGACATAGTCTCACCATGGAATAGTATACGGCAATGAACATTAAAAAATCAACAGCTACCGAAAAAAAAAATTCATTTGGGCTTCCCTGGTGGCGCAGAGGTTGAGAGTCCGCCTGCCGATGCAGGGGACGCGGGTTCGTGCCCCGGTCCGGGAAGATCCCACGTGCCACAGAGCGGCTGGGCCCGTGAGCCATGGCCACTGAGCCTGCGCGTCCGGAGCCTGTGCTCCGCAACGGGAGAGGCCACAGCAGTGAGAGGCCCGCGTACTACAAAAAAAAAAAAAAAAAAAAAAATCAACAGCCACATACCCACAAACAAAGCCAGACACAGATTTTGATTTGGTCACAAAGCCCAAAAGCAAACAAAGTGCTCTGAGGTGATGGAGGTCAGCATCCTGGGACGGGGTGGCTGTGGGAATGGGGCAAAGAGGGGCTTTGGGGCGGGGTCATGTTCTGTGTCTTCACCTGCGAGCTGGTATCACAGGTGTGCACACAGTGATCGTCGCTCAGGGCTGTTCTTACAACACCGAGGCATGGGTGTTCCACACCAATAAAACATTAGTACAAGTTTAAAACACGTTTTTAAAATATGGCCTAGCTAAACCTGGGATGCAGAGTTGGAAAATCGCCCCGGGTATCTTCCCGAAGGACCCTCTGGGCGGGAGAGCAGGTGCCTCGAGGCCCACACCCAACCAACCACACCCAGGGAAATGCGTGACCACGACTTCTACTCCCCACCCGTCCCCAGCCCGGGCCCTCGGAACACCGGCTCAGAGAAGGTGTGCATCTGACAGACCTCTGTGTCCAGCCTGCCTCTGGCCTGAGGCAGGAGGCTGGGTCTAGAGCCAGAAGCAAGTGCCCCAGACGGTCTCCTGCAAGACTGGAGGACAGGAGGGAGGCAGTGGCCTTTTCGTAGTGCATGCCCCTCCTCCCGGTTGCTCGTCCAATGCTAGTCTAGTTGCTGCTGGGGAGAGATTTTGCAGATGGGATGTAAGTCCCTAGGAGTTTGTTTTAAATTAATCTAAACAGAGCTCATCTTGGATGGGCCTGGCTTCATCAGGAGGAAGGTCTTTATAAAGGGATGTCAGTTTTCCGCGAAGGAGAGACCCAACAGTCACAGGGTCGTCAATGCCCTCCCTTATCCCTGAATCCTCCCTCCTGCAAGTCTGCCCCCTGGGACAGCTTCACCCGAGCTCACGGGTCCCAGCCTGCCCCTCACGTTCCCTTCCGAGGCCTCTGCCCTGCGGACACTGGACATGCTTAGCCCCCACTAGAGTGTAAGCCAGTACCTTGTGCTCTGTCTGTCTGTCCATCCCTCTGTGCATCTGTACCTATCCATCTGTATCCCTATATCCATCCACCTAGATAACTAGATCTACCCATGTATCTGTATCCATCTGTATATCCGTGTCTATACCTATATCTACATCTTTATCTCTCCACCTGCTTCTGCTTCTCTGGTTGAGCCCTGCTGCAGACGCCTCTGTTCCCCCATCTGACGGATGCTTGCTAGAGTGTAGGGGTTAAGTACACAGGGTCCCCCCCTACCACTTATTAGGTAATGGTTCTAGGCAGGTTACTTCACCTCTGTGTCTCAGTCTTCTCCTCTGTAAAATGGGGATAAGAAGAGAGTCTCCTCCTCCCAGAGTTCTTGTGAGAATTAAACAAGGTAGTATATTTAAAGTACATAGACAAATGGCAGCACACAATAAGTACTTGATAAGTATTAGCTATTATTTCCTGCAGAATGGAACTGGAAAGAATCCATTACGCCCTCCATGTCGCCGTGGGGCCCGGGTTAGATCTGTGTTCCCTAAATTTAGGTCATCGCTATTTTTATTGTATCTGCATGCCACTTGTATTTTTTGTTTACTTAATATATTTATGTTAATCAACTTTTTTTTTGTAACTTACAACTTGTATTCAGAAGGGAAACTGTGTATTACCAAGATAAAAGGAAAATCAGTTTCACTTTCCATAAATGGAAGGTATGATTTCCCATAAAAATCAACACAGCCCCGCCACCCCTTTTCACAATCCCAAAACCCAAGACTCTGAAAAGCACACAATTGTTTGGGGGTTTTGTTTGCTTCTGGTTCGTTTTGAAAATTTGATGCCAAACCTGACCTGATCTGACTTGAGTCTGTTCAGTCTATTTCTTCCACTTAGCGTGAAAATCACGTTTCACCGGAGAAACAGAAATAGAAAAGAACTAGAATCCACTAAAGGTATTAAATGAATCCCCGTATAAGCACCATATTGTCTTTTTTAAAAATCCAAGAGAGGGCTTCGCGGGTGGCGCAGTGGTTGGGAGTAAACCTGCCGATGCGGGGGACGCGGGTTCGTGCCCCGGTCCGGGAGGATCCCACATGCTGCGGAGCGGCTGGGCCCGTGAGCCGTGGCCGCTGAGCCTGCGCGTCCGGAGCCTGTGCTCCGCAACGGGAGAGGCCACAACGGTGAGGGGCCCGCGTACCACAAAAAAAAAAAAATCCAAGGGAAATACGAATTTCAAAGTACGTCTGGCTAAGAATTTTGACTAAGAGAAGACCCTGAAGAAACATTGGTTGTAGAAATGAAGTTATGCGTAAATAGATGATTCTGCGTATACTCCACACGCAAAGTGAATGGGGAAACGCCTCATGCTCTGCTCACGCTCCAGATTCACATGTCAAGCGGCCGGGACACCCAGGCCGGCAGCTGTTGCTGACGGCCGTCTGGAGCTCGGCTGGGCCGCCGATGGGAGCCCCCAGTGTGGTCCCTCCAATATGGCGGCCTTGGGGAAGTTGGGCGGCTTACGTGGTGGCCGGCAAGCGCCCTGATGGCACTGGGAAGAAGCTGCCTGCTCTTCTGACCCGGCCTAGACAGCCTCATTCCTGCCAGCTCTCTTGGTCAAGTGGCCAGAGAGCCTGCCCATACTCCAGAGGGGGAGATAGAGCCCACCCGCCAGTAAGTGGAGGATCAAAGAAGGCGGGCCATATTTTACAGGCTTTAATGCTGTTTGAATTTGTACAAGCACGTACTTCTTTTCTGAGTAAGAAAGAAGACATTTGCGCATCTATTTTCTCTGCAGTATGGGCTGTAGAGTCCAAAGATCCCAGTTCTGTCATCTACTGAGGATGTGAGGCCGGTGAGTCACTGGGCCTCACAGGGTGACCTTCCCAACCTCAAGTGATGTGGCCCCTTTCCTGTAACTTCGACAGTTCTCTCGTGTCTCCCTCAGTGACAGTTGTGCCTCCACTGGAGGCTGGAATGCTGGCAGGAGGGAGAGACCCCCGTGGAGCCCCCTACCATGCTACGCTGGCGTGGTGACCCTTCGGGGATCTCCCTCGGGCCCCACTCAGTCCTCTTCCTTCCCCACCCCGCCCCCAGTTCCCTCCAGGCCCCTGCACACTGGGAAGTCCAGAAGCCTCCTCATGCTCCATCCTTCCTTCTGGTGCCAAACAAGGGCCCAGAGGGAGAGAAGAGCCTCAAGCCCGAGGAAGGATGGCCATCCTGGCGTTCAGAGGCCAGTGGTCCCTCTGAGACTCCATGAGGACAGTACTCGGCCAAACAGCTTCGGAGTTCTAGGTGGTTTCCAGGGCTTGGAACTTATAACCTTACTTTCTGTTTTCCCATGTAGAGAAAATGCCTTGGCTACTGGCCAGCCTCTGACCAGCAGCTTCTAATTATGCATGTGTGGAGGAGAAGGGCAGGGTGGAGACCGAGAAGGGTGTGCTGGATGGTGGGGGAACAGGGGCAGGAAGCCCAGAAACTTCCCTCCTCCCCAGGCCACCAGGAAGCTCGGCAGGGGAGGTCGGGCCAGTATAGGGAGGCCTGCACATTTTCACTGAGGCCTCACCCACCGGTTCCTGTGACCCGGACATACAGCTCTTCAGGGCAAAGGACTGTAGTTAGTCAAGGCACCAGCTGCTGTAATAAATGGGTCCTGAAATTTCGGTGGCATCTCTCAAGCAAAGTTCATTTTTCACTCTGGACGTAATCCAGGGGCAAGTTAGCACAGAGCACGGCTCCACGCGCTTATTAGGGACCCAGGCCTCTTCCACCTGTGGTTATGGGTCCCCAGGTGTTTCCAGTTTCTTCTCTGGGATCCTCACCGTCCCGCCAGCAAACAGGGGAGAAGGAGAAGGTGGAGAACGAACATTGCTCTCAACCCTCCCTCCTTACCTGTGAACTTATTCCTCATCCTGCAGACCTTCCTCCCAGATGCTTAGATGGCCTCAGGAAACAATGGGTTCTAAGTCTATTAACGTCTAGATTACAGGAAATTGCTCTTAAATTTAAAAGTGCTGCGTACATATCTTGTATTCATGTTGAGAGACCTTGACATTCAACTTCACGCCAATCAGGAAAGGCCCTCTTGTGCAGTCAGCAACCTGCACAACTGTGCCCAGCAACTCTGTTGTAAATTCCATCAGCTTCCCAGCTTCAAAGTGGGAATGGTGTGAGCTAGCCCTCAGCCCAACCATAGAATCACAGTGGGAAGGAATCGAGGTCACCGAATCTGGTGGTTTTGAAAGCCCCACCCCCTCGGTTTCCCTCCAATAACCCAAATCCACTGGTCCAGCCCAACCTCCTCAATGTGGTACTGGGAACTTGAGGTTCAGATAGAGTTGGGGCTTTCCCAAGGTCACAGAGCCCTGTTATTGGTCAACATTACAACGGCAGATAAGTTCAGACTTCCAGTTTAGCCATCTAGACCAGCACTGCCCCACTGCAAAATAGAACATAAACCACATGTGTCATTTTAAACCTTCTAGTTACCATATTTTAAAAAGTAAAAAAAAAAAGGTGGGGTGGGGGATGGATATTAGTTTTAATAATATATTTTCTTTAACCCAGTATACCCAAAACATCAACACGTAGTGAATATTAAAAATTGACATATTTTACATTCTTTATTTCACCCTAAGTCTTCAAAATCCTGTGTATTTACACTTACACTCGACGAAATCTGGTGCAATTTCACACTTCCACATCTTAATTTGGGTGGTCAATTTTCACTGAAAATACTTGCTCCGTCTTTACAGTTCATAAAACTTACAGTTGTAAAGGTAAACTCACACGCCAAGTGGGTGCGCACACACTTCAGAGTTTTCTTAATCACTGGAGGATCTGTTTTCAAGTTAAAATTAATGGAAGTTAAATACAATTGAAAACGTAGCTCCTGGGCCGCAAGGGCAGCATCTGCGGCGCCGGGAGGCCACACCAGGCTCGTGGAGACCGTATCCAAAAGAGTAGCTCTGGAACTTGCCCCACATCCTCAGTGACCCTGGGACCCCTCATTACAGGGAAAATCTGTGAGGATTACTGCTTCCCCAAGCGTTGGAGAAAGAAACCATCGTACTGGGAAAATAACGGAGGCTCTGAGACGGCTCCTTACTCTTAGTTTCCTGCGGTCACACCTCTGGTTTGCCAGGGCACTTGTCTGATAAATGGCAGCGTTGCACCCACCGCGGAGGGCGGCCTGAATCTCCGGCAGGAAAGGCCCACAGAGCCTGGGGACACGTGGACGAGCGCCGGACCTGGGTCCCTGTAGACGGGGAGGATTGTGGGTGAGGCACGTGGCTTTGGAGCAGAGCCGATGTCCTGAGACCTCCAACGCCCATGAGCCACGTGGCCAGGGAGAGTCTGGGTGCAGTGATGGGCCCTCAAAGGTTGGGTTTTCTAGGGCTACCGAGTGAGTGTTCTAGGGCTGCTGCCCAAGTACTGTAGCGTGGGGCAGAAGACGGAGATCAGGGTGTCTGCAGGGCTGGCTCCCTTCCAGCGGCTCTGCAGGAAGATCCTTCCTGCCTCTTCCAGCTTCTGGGGTCGCCAGGCATCCTTGGCTTGTGGACGCATCTCTCTGACCTCTCTGTCATCACATGGCCATCTTCCCTGTGTACGCGTGTCTGTATCCAAATGTCCCTCTTCTTATAAGGACAATGGTCAGCCTGCATTTAGGGCCACCCTAATCCTTCTGAGGTCATCTCTTTTTTTTTTTTTTTTTTTTTTTTGCTATACGCGGGCCTCTCACTGTCGTGGCCTCTCCCGTCGCGGAGCACAGGCTCCGGACGCGCAGGCTCAGCGGCCATGGCTCACGGGCCCAGCCGCTCCGCGGCATGTGGGATCTTCCCGGACCGGGGCACGAACCCGCGTCCCCTGCATCGGCAGGCGGACTCTCAACCACTGCGCCACCAGGGAAGCCCCCTGAGCTCATCTCTTAATCGCATCTGCAAAGACCTCATTTCCCAAAAAGGTCACATTGACAAGCACTGGGGGTTAGGCCTTGAACGTATCTTCTGGGGGGACCCGAGCCATAACAGTGCTTCACAATCAACTATGCGTTGACCCTCAATCCACCCTAAGAGGTTGGTGTCCCCGGGATCCCCATTTCACAGGCGGGAAATGGAGCCCTGGGGCTGTGGGAACCTTGCCCTGCTTGTCGCTGGCATCCTAGGACTCGAAGATGGTCCTTCCCCAGAGCCGTGCTCTTAGGCACTTCCTGGGCCTCGGGCCCTTCTGGCTCAGAAACCAGGATACTTGTTTTGCAAAACAACTTGTAAAACCCAGGTCAGTCTGCTCAGGCTCCAGCCTCCCCCATCCAATGACCCAGGAGGACAATTCTGATTGGTTTCAAATGCTTGCCTAGGGAATCATCCAAGATTCTGGAAAAGATTCTCCGCTCCTTCCAGCTCAGCAAACTGGACCACGATACAGGAAACTGCAGACTCCACACGTGAGCGTGAAGCTTTCCTCTAACGAGCTGGCGAGCATGGCCAGGGATGGCTTGGTTTATTCCTGCCGAGGGGACGTCCCCGCCTCCTGGGACCCCTCCTCCAGTCTCAGCTCGTGGCGCCTTCCTGTCCCCCACACAGCTCAGCCCTCAGCTAAGTGGCACAGAGGACAAGGCAGGTGCTGAGATTGCTCCAGGCAAGTCCTCCACACCAGGACGGGTGCACTGGAAACCACACGGGCACAGCACCCACGAGGGGAGACAGAGAAACAGGAGGCTTTGGAAACGTCCACAGGATCCCTCCTCAAACCTGGCCAGACGTGCTCAGGGGAGAGCGTCTGTGCCAACAGGGGCCATCAGGAGCGACCCTGCTGCCGGGTCCTGCCCTCCTGGCAGGGAGGCCGGGGCAGAGGGCAAGCTGCCCCAGAGAGGTTGGGGACCCCTGCCCCGGACGATTCCCTGGGGAGCCGAAGCCTCTTGCCAGGTGGCAGTGGGAGGGAGGCTCTTCCAAACGCTCCCAGAGCCTGAGTTTGGGGAAGTTGAGGCTTTGATCTGCCGGCTGGAGCCCGACCACTTTCCTGCCTCTCATTAGGGAGCCCTGTGCGGCCAGCGGATCAGACAAGCCTGGCATTCTCTGTTTGACCTAATAAAGCCTTGCTAAATTGCTCCGCTCTCATTCCTGGAGAAATGAGACCTGCTCCAATTACTCCCATAAGAAAAGGCGTCTTAGAAAACGCCGGAGCGCAGGCAAAGGAAGGCTCTTCCTGCCGGCCTGGGAGCAGGGCTCGGAAATCCCAGGCGCCTTCTCCAAACAGACCCAGAGAGGAGCCTGTGTGGAGCTGAGGGTGCTCTGGGAGAAGTGGGGACCTCAGGAGCCTCTCAAGGCGGTGCTTTCCTCCCACAGGATAGGGGGCCATTGTCTCGCAAGTTGGCAGGTGAAATTGAGCATTAAGAAAAAATTGGCCTGGCCAGGTCAGGGTGGAGACAGAAAGCGCTTGGCTTTGGTAGGAAATAGAGTGGAGAGAGAGAGCGAGAGCGAGAGCGAGAGAGAGAGAGAGAGAGAGCCTTTCACAAGGTGTGGGTTTCCGTGAATTAGCGATGGACTGTAGCCCCGCAGGACTTGGTCTGAGATTGTCCAGTCTGGGTTTGGAACACAGGGTGGGATTGATTGAGCTACTGCTCGAAACCTTCACTTCCCCCTCCCCTCCCCTGCACTTTCCAGCAAGGGGGCTTTAGAAAGTGCAGGGTTGGGCTCCCCAGGAGGCTGACCCCTGGTGTTCAGGAGGCTTGGCGGGGGAGCCCTTCTGGGAAGGGAAAAGAAAGGAAGGACGCAGGCCTGGGCACCCGGAGAAGCTGGGCTGGGATGCCATTTCAGGACCGGCCTCTACTGTCCCCACGGAGAGCACCACGGATCCAGTGACCCTCAGAGCTGTTCCCTGTTGGACAGAGGGGTCTGGGCCTTTAACCCCCATGTCGATCAGCCATTGGATGTGAGCTGCCCCACGCTGTGCAGAATGTTATAAAATTATGCAAAGCAACTGTACACATTGGTCTAAGAATTAGCTTAGGTATGCAATGACGCATCAAATTTAATTAAATAGCATATTTTTTAAACGGGCTTATTTTCATAATTTGGGGGTTTGTGGTTTTAAGACAAAGGCTCATCTGACTGAACGTTCAGTTCATTTTAAGCAGGTTCACTCTTTCAGTGCGTGGCTTACTTGCCACCGCTCCACACCCATGGCATGCGTTGCTAGTCATTCACAGAGCACGTCGGCCTCCCGCTAATTCACAAGCACCCGTCCTGAGCCTTCCCCCGACTGCGTCTCCATTTAAATTCTCCTCCAGAACTACTTTTCTGGCCGTGGCCACGCTGCGTCAGCGGTCCCTTCCCCATGCTTGCCCTGTCATGTGCATATCCCGCTGCACTGCATATGTCTGCTTTCTTATCTGTCTCTCTAACAGCCTATTGAGCCCCCACCCCCCACCGCCAGGGCCTGGCACAAAGACTGGCATGTGATAGGGGCTCAGGGTGAGCATGGCCCAAGTGTCCCCGAGACCCCTTCCACCCTGCCTCTTTGTGAGTTAGACATAGGCGTTGAGGAGGGGCTGACTGTATGCCAAGGTTTCGGTGTGAATCCTGTCACAGAGATCAGCCCAGGTAAGTCAGACCTAAACCATCAGAGCACATTATTCCTCTGGCCAAAGGCGTTGGTCCAGGAATGGGCACACCATCCAGCTGGGGCCCACGAGACGTGACACGGAGCGTGCTAGAGGCTTCTGGGAAAGAAGAGGCCTCTCCTTAAAATAAGCTTTTTCTCCTTGTAAAGGGATGGTGTTGAGGTGTGATGCCTGGAACTCCTGCCGCCCTTTTGCAACCTAGAGGTCAGTCACCCTGAGAATGACCTGACACTGCAGAAAGAAAGAAATAGGGTCCTTGGTGATACCATCCAGTACTAAACCAAATCAACACCAATGCCCTCCCCATCTCCAGAACATTCCTTACATGAACTGACAAGTAAAATCCTTTATCGCGTCAGCCAGTACAAGTGGAATTAGCCCCCACTGCCCACTTCTCTGACTTGGCCACTTGTTGGAGTCACTTTGTCTCATGGTCTGGGGTCCACAGGTTCCACCACCAGCTCCAGGGCTTCCTCACTGTGGACCTTCCTCACTGTGGACCTCACTGTGGCACGTCACATCGCCAAGTTGAGCCTCCATTTCTTCAGACCAAAAATGTGGTTTAATAGGAAAAATTGCTCTGGATCGGGTGTCAAGCATTACTTCTCCTTTGACGCTGCCTCCCTGTGCCCTCACTCCACCTAGCCACAGCCGACAACCACGAAGAGAATGGACGTCCCTGCGGCATGCAAGCAAAGGGTTGCCCCAAGGCTCAGGGCCCCACGTTGCCGGCTCTTTCTGGAAGAGACGAGTATATTTTTTCAGCAAACACCAGTATAGTACTTACTCTGTGCTGGGCCCTGTTCTACATGCTTTCAAATATTAACTTGTATACCATCAACAACTCCATGAAGTGAGTACTGCGGCTATACCCATTTACAGGCGAGAAAACCAAGGCCCAGAGAGGTTAAGTGACTTGCCTGAGGTCACAGAGCCAGTGGGCGGTGGTGGAGCCTGAGTTTGAATCCCAGAGGCCTATGGCTGAAGAGCTGGAACACTTAGCCACCCTCTCGTGTCCGAATAATCATCATGTGTGTTTGCTGTGTCTATCTCATTTGATTTTCCCAGCAGCCCCCCGGCGTATGTGTCATTACTACCCCATTTTACAGATGGCAAACATATCTCTGAGAAACAGAGAAAAGACTACATCCGTGGGTGAGTGAATGAATGAACGAATGAGTGAGTGAATGCTGGGGAGCCGGACCTGCTGAATGACCTTGGCTTGAGCCCCACGTTCCCGGCCAAGAGTGGACTCAGGAAGTCCCAGTTACCCCGGGGTGTGCTCTTGGGACCCAGAGCCTCATCCTGTCTGGGATCCCTGAGAGCGGCCCTGGGCACTGAGTTCCCAGTAGCTTCAAAGGGAGCCGGAGCCGGCCAGGCTCCCAGGGGGCGAGGACAGCAGGAAAGCTGGGCTAGCCCCACTGCCAGACGTCAGAAGCGTGAGGCGGCTTTGGTCTCGGGCCCTGGCTGATGGAACCAGGGCAGCGCAGAGCCAGGCGCTTCTGGGAACCGCATGCTGGCATTTCCTTGTTTTGTCAACTCCACCGAAGGGCCCCGGAAACCACACGCCGAACAAAGTCTCCGGGGCGCTGTCTGGAAGGCGAGAGGATTACAGAGGGAGCGGGGAACGTGCCTCTGGGCCAGCCTCCCAGGGCCTGGGAACTTCTCCCGGCCTCCCCTGAGATGTCAGCTCCACCCACACGTCCCAGGGACCTCGCACTACACTCGTCAGCGCCACCGGGCATCAGGAGCCACCCAGGTGCTGAGCGCGGGCTCGTCAGCCAGGTGTGCTGGCCAGGTGTATCTCAGCCATCCTCAGAGCCCCCAGGGTAAGGACCAGCAGTGTCCCCGTTTTACGAATGGGATAAACAAGGCTGGGAACAGTGAGTAGCTGGCAGGTGATGCGGCTGGGTTTGGGAAAGCCCATTTCAGCCCCAGGGCCAGGCCTGGGGTGTTTGTTTGCTCTTCTCTTTGCTCGCTTTCGTGGATGATGTGGTTCAAAAATGAGAATGTGGAAGAGGTGCTCATGAAGGGTCCCCGCATCCCTCAGCGATGAGGAAACGGGGGCCGAGGGCCCCGCTCTCACCGCCGCTGCCACGAGGGTTGGAAGGAGGATGGACGCTCTGTGTCAGAAAAGCCCTCGGCAAAGCGGGTCCTGGAATCGCGGTGATTGTGAAGGGAGGCCTCACGCAGGACCGCCCGGGGTCGGCGTGCGCGCGGGCAGGGGTGACCAGAGTGGGTGAGGGGACACCCAAGCCCCAGCAGCCCCAGGCCCTGGGTATCCTGCCCGTCCAGCAACCTGCTCGAGGGTCCTGGGAGTGGGGGCAGATCTCAGGATGAGAAACGGGGCTCCTTCAGGGAAGGGAACCAGATACACACGCAGGTGTACGCGGTCCCCAGACGGGCCCGCACACACGCTCACGTGCATGCTCTGCGTACCTGCAACCCAGGTTCCCACTGGCTGTTCCAGGCAGGGCCGGATGAGGGTCTTGGGAGGGTCACGTCCCAGACAAGGCGCCCCTCCCCTGCCCCTCCCGGTGCAGCTGGAGGCTGGCGTCACTGTCTCTGTCCCCATGTCTCTGTCCTCTGCCTCACTGGTTCCCTCCATCTCCAGTGTGTCTCTGACACTCTCTGCGTGTTGGTTTCTTTGCATCTCTGTGGGTGTAGCGCTCTCCTCTCCCCACCCCAGGGGTCTCCCCTGTGGGCGTTTCGGGGGCAATCCTCTAACGAGGCCCATGACTGATCCGCTATTAGACCTGGACCCTCGTGGCCCTGGAGCCCTGCGCAGGCCACACCCCTGGAACCGGGGGCGGCCAGGAGGCAGGAGTGGACCCCGGATGGGAGGCTTTTGGGGCTTTGCATGGGGGCAGAGCGCCTTTGCAGGACGCAGCTGGGCCGTCCTCTAGGCGTCCTCCACGTGGGGTGGGGCGGTGCTCCTGTCTGGAGGGATTTGCGTCTTATCACTGCCCCACCAGCCTCCCCCATGCCGGGGCTCCCGGGGGGGCATTCTTGCGCTCCCCTGGAACGTGCGGAGGGACCCGCTAGGCTCCCCTGGAGATAAACTACGCCTGCCCCAGAACCCGCTCCTCTTCTCCGTGCGTGGCCCTGGTCCGCTTCCAAATCCTGAACCTCCTGCGGGGAAGGGCTGAGCGGCCAAAGAAATCCAGGTCTCTGCTGTGTGCTGGGTGGGACATCTGACCAGTCCTGTCTGTCCGGAGGCGGGGTCAGCAAAGACCCTGCCCGGCCTCGGGGACCACTGCAAGCGGTGCGAGAAGGACCAGGCTGGGGGCTGGGGGCCGAGGTGAGCAGACAGTGAGACAGTGAGAGATGGTCCGAGAAACCAACAGAGAGAGAGAACTCTGCGAGAGACCAGTGGAGAAACAGAAAAGACAGACATGGACGGAGGGAGCGGGGAGGTCCAGGGCAGCCCAGAAGAGCCTAGAAGAGGGAACGCAGCTGCATGGTGTTGTACAGTAACATAGTGGGGATGGAGGCCACTCCCACTGCGCTTGGCCGCCTTGGGAACACGCGGGCGCTACAAGCCAGTTGTGTGCCTGCAGCCCGGCTTCAAATCCCTAATCAGCCACTTACTGGCTGTGTGACCTGCAGAAGGTGACTCAACCTCTCTGAGCCTTTTTTCCTTACCGAGAAAATAGGGATAAGTGTCTGCATCATGAGACTGTCACAAGAACTGTACGAGTTCATACACTCAAAGCAGTGCGGAGCCCGGCTGGAGTACCACCTGCCAGGCTGCCCTGAGGACTGAGGTGTTCCTGCCCGAGACCCACGGCCCAGGTCAGATCAAGAAGAAGCATCAGGAAAACCAAACTGAGGGACATTCTACACAATAAGTGGCCCGCTCTCTGCAAGCGTGTCAAGGGTCTGAGCGACACAGAAAGAAGGAGCGACAGTCCGCTCTGAGCCAATCCGCTCAATGCGCTGTGGCAGACCAGACGGGAGCCTTTGCTGTAAAAACTTATCGCGACGATTGGTGAGACCTGAACGGGGCCTGAGGACCCGACGGCAGCGCTGGGTCAGTGTCAGCCTGTGAGTGCGGTTCTGCAGGGGATGTCCTGTGCGCAGGACACTCACGCTGACCTATACAGGGGGACTGCACGTCAGGTGGGAGACAACTTACAAAGCCCGGTTCTCCACACTGGCAGCTCTTCTGTAAGTTTAAGATGACTTCTATTATTTTTAATATATGAAAAAATTAAAAATAATAAACTTGGATCTGAAGCAAGCAACGATAACAATAAAACCTCAAGACAGACTAGCAGATGTTACACAGCGGTCAGGACCTGTTGACACCACCCTTAGACTTTCCTCTTGACCATCAAAAGGCCTAGAAGCAGCCTTTCCCCCCAAGTTTGAGTCTGTATTTTAGGGCCCAGCCCCAGGACCCCCGCCCCTGCATTTGGGAAGCGTTGGCGTCCTAGGAAGACCCTGGGCTGTAGGTCAGATCTACGTGCCCCAGAACCCTCTGCTTTATAGCTGGGCAGCCTTAGACAACTGGCTCACCTTCTCTGAGCCTCAGTTTTCTCATCTGAGGAGTGATGGCTGACATCTCCCCTCAAGTGACTGTAATGAAATGAGACAAGTGTTCAAAATGCAACGGAAAGGGGAGGATCTTTTCAAGGACTCCTTTCCCCTCAGTTCTCCAAGACCAGGGTCCCTGTCCCTCTTTTGCTTTGTCTCAGACGTGAGCCTGCAGGCTAGCAGGCTCCCGGGCCAAATACAGGCCACCTCCTGGCTGGATAAGTTCCCTCTGGAGCCGCTGAGCTGATTCAAGTCCTGGGGGAAGTGGAGCCGTAAACCACCCAACCCGCTGCTCCTGTCACTGGAGATCAAACCATTATCGGAATCAAAGCCGCCCCACTGATGGATGAGCTCTCTGGATCCGGGGCCCAGGCCTCCAGCCCCCTCCTGTTCTTGGAGTTCAGAGCACTCCAGCCACCTTGCCAGGAGCCCCTGCACAGTTTAATTGGGGCCAGAACACCTTCTGCCCCTTGTTGCCTCCTCGGGAAAGATGCTTATCTCTCTCTGCAGGGAGGGAGGGTACAGAGGTGTCAGCAGACGGGGCAGGATGAAGAGGCCTGATAGGGAAGGCCTGGCTGGCGGCCGGGCCCCTCTCCTCCGACAGCGTCTCAGCTGTAGGACAGATGCCTGGAGCCCCAAATGGCTTTCCAAGCCCAGGGAGCCCTGAGGTTAAAATGCGGCAGCAGCCGACAGATCTAGCAACTGAGAACGTTTTATTTCAGGAGGCTCTGCAGGGGACAGACAAGGGGCGGCGCCACCCTGACACCCTCTGGACTCTTGGCCTCCCAGGAGAAAGGAAGACACAATACCCAGGGGTCGGAAGATTCCAGGAGGGCCTGGCCAGCCTGAGAGCTGGCTAAGGCCCCAGCCTTGGGAGATCCCTGAAGGGGTTCCCAGAGCTGAATAATTATTATTAAGTATTATTAGGAACTGGTTGTTCACAGAGCTGAATAATCATTATTAATTATTATTAGGAACTGGTTGTTCACAGAGCTGAATAATTATTATTAAGTATTATTAGGAACTGGTTGTTCACAGAGCTGAATAATCATTATTAATTATTATTAGGAACTGGTTGTTCACAGAGCTGAATAATTATTATTAAGTATTATTAGGAACTGGTTGTTCACAGAGCTGAATAATTATTATTCAGTATTATTAGGAACTGGTTGTCATATAACATCAAATGAAAATTCAAGTGACAGTACGTGGGGTGGTGAGTGGCGTCTGAAAGGAAATACCCCAAAATGCCAGTAGTGAATTTGAATGTGCAACGGAAGATTTCTCACTTTATCCATGCAATTTCCAAAGCCTTCTTAATAAACCTGTGCTTCCTTTTAACTGAAGAAGCTAAACCCAATAAGTCGTGTAAGAGACGCCCACGCAGCCAGGCCTGGGGCAGGGTGGCAGGTCCTCTAATTCTGCTTCTCGGAGAAACCCCGAGTTGCACCGGGTCACGCTGCTGCCCTCACCGGGTCCTCTAGCTATTGGGAGCCGGTATAATCGCCGGCCGCCGCGTGGAGGTACTTAGATGATTGTAACTTTCCTGCCTCTGTTTCTGCGCCACTTGCCTACACTGCCTGTGGTGTCTGGGCCACAAGACATGCTGTCCCTGTGCTCCAAGGCTGAGCTCCGCCTGGCAATGCCGCCAGCCCAGCCACTCTGCACGGCTGCTGCCTGCTCCGGGTCCGCATGGCCCCACGAGCAAAATATGCTTTCAGCTTCGCTACCCTGCAGCTTAGCAATGAGTGAATGAAAGAATGGAGATTAAAACGTCACACTCTCCGGAGGAACATCGTTGGGTAGAATGGGAGGAGGGCAAGCTTGGGCACGTAGGGAAGACTGATTTTCTTCTCTGCTAGGACTGGAAAGCCAGAAATTTGAGGCAGAACAGGGAAGTGGAGGGACTCTGGAGGCAGGGGGGACCTGGATTCAGCTCTGATCTCTGTCCCCCATCAATTGTGTGGCTCTGCCCCCCCCCCAACCAGGTGCCTAGTTCAGGGGTCTTCGGTTTTTCCTGTGCAAAACTGGTTAACAATTTATCCCATGTGGCTTGTTTGTAAGGACCCAACAAGATGCTAAATGAACAGCGCCAGCACATAGTAAATGTTCACTAAACGTGGTTGTGGAGATAAGGGAAGGAACATCCTTGCTCCCCACGCCCCTGCCCCAGGCCAGTGGCTCTCAACACCGGTTCCCATTACAGTCACCTGGGGAGGTTTTAATAGCATGGGTGCCAGGCCCCAAGCCCCTTGGAGAAACGTCTGATTCCAGGCTGGGCGGGGAAAGCCAGGACGAACCCAGAATCAGTCCTTAGGAGAGGGTGTTCGGGGCTGAGGGCCTGGAGCAGAAGTGTTTATGGTCGCTTCCAGTATCCATCTTACGAGGTTCTGAGAGTGAAACAACGTACCCAGAGTCCACACAAGAATTTTGCAGAACCAGGATTTGAATACAAAAATATCTAGCTCAAAAGCCCGGTTTTTCTCCTAAGCCATGGAGATTCCGTCCTTGTTTCCACCAGGGTTTTTTGCAGGAATCTTTAGCTGGAGCAACGCCATCCCTAAAATACCTTAGAATAAATCTGCCCCTCACACTCCCACATTACCCACAATGTGTGTGTATTGTGTGTGTGTGCGTGTGTGTTTTAGGAGTCTGGTCCTTCTGGCTGTGTGGCGTTGCGGTGGCCGCGTCCCCTCTCTGGGCAGTCTAGAAGCACCTCTGGACCCAGTCACTCTGGCGCCGTGTGGCCCTTGGGAGAACAAAGGCTGAGCCGGGGAGTGTGGATTGCAAGAGCTCTGGCCCGGGGCCTCCGGTGGGGTGGGGGTGGGGGGTTACCATTGCAGCAGAGGGCCAGGGTCCCTCAGGCTGTGCGAACCCGGTGTTCAGCAGTGACACCATGTGGCCACCCCTGGAGCTGCAGCTGCACCCGGGCCGGGCGTCAAGCTTGTTCCCACCCTCTCTCCTGCCCGGTGCAGGCAGCCTGACCTCCGCCTGGCACCGAGAACACGTTCCAAAGCTCGAGGACAACGGGGAAGTAGGGTCTTTAAGAGGTGATACCAGACTTGGAGCAAATAAGGACAAGTTGAGCGTAAGTGGTTACATTTTAAAAATGTAACGTGGTCATGTTTGACCTCCGCGCTGGGGATCTGGGCGGATGAGTTATATTTCATCATAGCCCCCACGACTGCTTTTTTGGGAAACACAGCTCTGAGATCATAGTAGCTCATATCTGTCAATGAGAAGAGGATGGCATGGGATTTGCAAACACGTGATTAACGCGAAAATTCCAGGGGCGGACAGGGAGGTGGGCCGGCCTCTGGGGCCGCTTGCCCAGCGTGGACTCTGACCGCTTCCTCTTGCTTTTCTGTGTGCGTGAGTCCCCCAGAGGGTCTTTCCTTGCCTGACCGTGTCGTGTTCTCACATTGTTCTGTTTCTCTGACAACAGCTGGTTGCCAAGGAAACCACTGTGGAGCCCCACATCAGACCCGTGTCTTCCCTGCAGGGAAATTCAGCCCTTAATCATCTCTCCATCCACAGAAAGCTGTGTCAAACCCCAAGCAAGGAGTCCCCTCCCTCCCGCTGGGACCTTTCCCTGGGGGCTGAGCCCTTCTGAGAGAAGGAAGCAGGGGGGTGGGATGAGAGCACCAGGGACAGCAGAGCCGGAATGGCCCTCAGACCATGTCGTCGACCCTTCCTTGTTTCAGTGTAAACGTTTTACCCAAGTGTAACGTACCGTATACAAAGCAGGAGGAACACCCTTTGCATCCCCTTGTGGCCACGCCCCCCCCCATGCCCAGGAAGGTAACCACTCTCCTGATTTCTGAGAGCAGACGCACTTGACATAATAGAGTCACACGGTGTGTGCTCTCTGGGGCCTGGACCGTGTTTTGAACACTATGTTGGTGGAAGCCACAGGTGCCATAGCCCGTGGCGGCCTCGCTCACGCTCACTGCCGTGGCCTAGCCCACCGTATGCACAGCCTAGAGCTCACTCCTTCATGTCCCATCGATGGGCACTGGGGCGCTTCCCAGCTTTGTCTGAAATGAGCAGCGTTGCTGTGACCTTGCCTGTCTGTGTCTGCGGGGGAACCTGTTTACATATCTCTTGCGTGTGTATTCAGGATCGGAGATGCCGGGTCATAGGGGATGGATCTAGTGGCCATGGCCAAAAGTTTTCCAAAACGCTTGTTGCAAATGTCACTCCCACCAAATGGTATGAGATTCGGCCCTTCCACCTCCTCGTCAGCACTTGGTATTGTCTGCCTTTTTCTCTTAGCCATTTTTCCCTCCCTTTCATGTTGTGGTTGGAGATACTGAGGCCAAAGAGATGGCCACTCCCAGGATCCCAGAAGCAGAGGCGTTGGCACCAGCCTGGAGCCAGCTCTGCTGTCATTTCATCCTCTCTATTGTGCAAAAGGCACCAATTCAGTTTCCATGTCAAGTCTCGTCCAATTAAACCGTACTTAGAAATCAAGGCAGGCATTCCGCCGAGCGGTAACAATAAATACACTCATAACTAGCATTTGTCAGACACTGACTGAGAGCCAGGACCACGTGAGAGCTTTGCCTGCATCGCCTCGCTCGGTCCTCTCGCGGCCTCAGGAGGGAAGCCCTTCTCTCTGTCCCCGTCCTAGAGGTGAGAAACCGGAGGCCCAGAGAGGTGGAGCAGCTCTCCCAGGATCACACAGCCACGTCCTCTGTCTCTGGAGCCCACGTTGTTGGCCCATCCAGTGGGCCAGTGGGAGCTGAGATGCTCTCCCCGGTCTCTCCCAGGTTTCTTTCTCTTTCTGGACTCAGTCTTAACAGGCAGTGTTTGTCTTTTCAGAATTTGCTAATCTGAAAATTATATTTTTCAAAGATTAGGTAGCTAAGTAAACCGTTCCAAAGATGCATGATTTTCAGGTCTCTTGATTGACACTTGAAAGCATTCTACAGTGAATCTGCACGTGTTCACCACATGTGCATGTGTGTGCGTGTGTACGTACCCTAGTCTAGCTTCATCCCAGGTGTCTTTACACCACGTCAAAGCGTACAGGTCAGGAATCATGTCCCACCTGAAAGGGTTTGAGGCCACAAGGCCTGTCTCGTTCCTTCGTTGATCCCACATGTCGTGATTCAGCCCCATAAGCCTGGCCCGGGCACATGGTGTGAACTTCTGACACGGCCAGTCCCTGTGCTTGCACAAGGCAAATCCAGTGCAGTGAGAAAAGCACTATGATGAGGACATTCGGGGCACTAAAGGGGTACGGCCCCCATCCAGTTTTGGGAAGACAGAAGGCTTAGAGGAGGAAGCTGAGACCTCCAGGGTGAGTAGGACGAGCCAGGCCAGCGGGGAAGTGGGCTCCCAGCAGAGGGAGGGCGGGTGCATGGAGGAGACTAATCAGGCAGCAGTCTCCAGGAGCGTCCAGGGGGCGTTGTTCTTAACATGCTAATTTGATATGCTAATTCAACATGCTGCTCTAATATGCTAATTCGGTGTGCTGAATTAATATGCTAATTCGGCGTGCTGATTTAATATGCTAATTCAACGTGCTAACTTAACACACCAGTCTACACTATGAGCCTCCAAGAGCACTTCCCAAGCTCTTCAAGAAATACAGTCACCCAATGATAAACCCTTAAAATTTATGAGACACCTTTTCCCCATGCTGTCTCCTTTGATCTCTTAAACCCTTTTGGCCCGTGCACCAGCAGCACTGGCCTTCCCTGGGGGCCGGCTAGAAATGCAGAGTCTCAGTCCCCGGGACCGACCTACTCCCTCAGAACCTGCATTTTATCAAGATCCTGCGTGCCTCATATGCCTGTGAGAGTCCAGAAGCACTGCTGCCCTAAGAGTCCAGGAAGTGCTTTTGTTGTACCCATTTTACAGTGAGGAGACGTAGGCCCAGAAGGGCAGAGTCCGCAGCTAGGAAGTAACTGGCCGCTCTTGCGCCTCCCTCTCCAGTCCAAACTGCTGCTCTGTGGATGGGGACACAGAGGCCCAGAGAGGGAACATGCCTCGCCCAAAGCCACACAGCAAGACTATCATCCTGGTCTTCAGACACCACAGGCATGCATGTGCTTTCCCTCCCCCTAAAATGCTGGGGAGCCGTGGTCACCCCGGATGCTAGTTAGAATGCACATTTCCAGGCCCTTCCCAGAGCTGCTGAATCCAAATCCCTGAGGACGAGGCCTTGAAATCTGCATTTTAGCAAGCTCTTCAGCTGTTTCTTAAGTCTCGCTTGGGAAATTGCTGAGGACCCCGAGGGAACGTTGTGCAATTCTCAGGCTATCCACCAGAGGGAGCCCGCACCCCAGAGACGCAGCCTCGTGGTGCCCTGAGGCCCCAGATAGCAGGTTCCCGTGGCTTTCTCCCAGTGGGTCCAGCGTGGTTGCTGTTTAGGAAAGATCCTCAGGTCACACCAGTCAGAGGTGTTCGGGAAAGGGAGCACTTCTGTCAACATGGGAGACAGGAAGGCTGAGTTCTGATCTCATGCTGTCCACCTGGACCCTCACATCCAGGCCTCTTGCAGGCAGATTCACAGTGAGGCCTCAGCAGCGCCCTTCACCTCTGAGCATCGGCTTCCTCCTCTGCAGATCAGGCTGTCGTACCTAAACGTCCTGAGTCCCCCACCCCAGCCTCAATATTTTACAAGGCACACGTTAATGTCTGTAAAACGTTAGGAAACAGAAGGCATGTTGTCACAGAGATGTTCACAGGTTGTTTTTGGAAGGCTGTGCTGTGATGGCATGTGCTCTCCCGTGTATCTCCATGAATCAAATGCTCTCCAGCCAGGGTGAGCCAGGGAATGGGACAGGAGGTTGTTGTGCCCTGTGTGAGGGCTGGAACTGTGGCAGCCACCTTGGGCCCCTGAGGGGAGATGGATGGCTGCGCTTCTGAGACCATGGTTGATTGTGACCTGCAGCACAGATGCAGAACACTTTCATCATCACAGTGAGTTCTATTGGACAGCACTTTGAATAACACATATACATACTTTTAATGGGGATAATTAACACTGGGTCTTGAAGTTCAGAAGTTTTTCATCTCTGTCTGTTCTCACAAGAACCCTGTCAAATTTGGATCAATATATTACTATTCTCGTTTTTAATGAGGAAACTGGGGCTCAAAGAGAGACTTGCCCAAGGATGCATGGTCAGAGGCAGCAAAGCCAGGGCTCGAACCCTGATCTCCTGGCTTTTCATTTTATGCTCATTTGCTGCCTCTCCTCCAGGTTGAACCCATCACAGTGACAGTTTCCTCATCAGCCCGATGAGGCATGTTTTTAATTAAACCCATGCTCCTCAGAACGAGGCTCAGAGTTTTGCAATCGTTGCCCTTCCCGTGGATGAAGTAGAAAGTGTTAGAATTCAGGAAATAGCTCTGCTTGGTTCTGAGAACAACACCCACTGAGTCCATGGCCCTGGAGCTATTTCTGAAGATGCCAGGACCAACGCTCCCTCAAAAGAGCAATTATCTTATTGCAAAACTATAATCAGCTTTCCCCTGGAATAACAGCTTTGCTCTCCCTGAGCAGAATGGAAGGGCAATCAGGACTACAGTCAGAGGCCCTGTGTTGCTACCTACTGATCTAATTCTAGTCACGGCTAGGGATTGGAACCCAAAAGATTACCTCACCCCACCCTCTAAATATCGTAGCTCCTAAGAATTTGATTACTTTTCCCACTGCATCAACACTGCCCCCACTGTACACAGCTGATTTGGAAAGGCAGAAGGCAAGAAACACTGACCAGGGCTCTGTGATGGTGATGATGATAGTAATGGTGATAAAGATGGTGCTGATGGTGGTGACGGTGGTGGTGATGGTGGTGATGATGGTGGTTTAGGTTAATGATATAAATCACACCCTTGCTGGTACTTGCAACGTACCAGCCCCTGAGCCACGTGCTTTGGCCATCTCGTTACTTTTCTCACCCTCCCCTAGCCTCTGAGGAGGGTGAACTCCTAAACTCTGTTTGCTTCTGTGAGCTGGGACTCACAGCATTCCCCACGGTGGGGGGGGGGGGGTGGGGGGCGGGGTGTAGTGGAGAAAGCACAGGTTCAAATCCTAGTCTGCTGTTTCCTAGGCATGTGACTTTGGGAACTGACTTCCTGTCTCAGTTTCCTCATCAGTAAGATGGGGGTGACACAGTCCGTATCTTAGGGGGTAACTGTAACAATTACATGAGGTGATGGATGCAACAGCTGAGACAGGTGCACCTGACAGGTACCCCCATAATCTCTGTTTCCCTGGCCGTGCCGCACACACAATCTTGGGCAATCATACTTGTCATTGGGGTTGTAAGGACACCTACTGCAGAAACTGGAGCTCTACAGCAGTGGCTCCCATACTCTAATGACATAAGAATCACCCATGGAGCTTTGAAAGCGTCGAATGCCTGGTCCATGCCCCAGGAGAGTTAAATCAGCTCCTCTAGGGATGGCTCAGTGGCTTATGAAGCCCCCAGGTGGTTCCAACATGTAGCCCGTGTTCTGGCCCAGGCTGCCCAATGGAAATGTACTGTGAGCCCGTGTCATTTAAAAGTTTTCTTAGCCACATTGACAGGAGTAGAAAGAGACAAGAGAAGTTAATTTTAAGAAAACATTTTATTTAGCCCAAATAAAACCAAAATGTTACCACTTTAACATGTAAACCCGGGACTTCCCTGGCAGTCCAGTGGTTAAGACTCCACACTTCCACTGCAGGGGGCATGGGTTCAATCCCCGGTTGGGGAACAAAGATCCTGCATATCGCATTGTGCGGCCACAAAATTAAAAAAAAAAGAAATTTAAATAAACATGTAAATCCAATGCTGAAAAACTACCAGTGAGATATTTCCTGAATTCTAACACTTTCTACTTCATCCACGGGGAGGGCAGCAACTGCAAACATGTTTTCTGCCCCAAGGCTTTGAACTCTGCTGAGTATTTCACACTCAGGGTACGTCTCAGTTCAGATTCACAAGTTTCAAGAGGCTTGTGGCTTCCATCTTGCACACCCACCTGGCGAGAAGAGCTCTCCCCACTTTACAGATGAGGAAACTGAGAGTCAGAGGGGTGAAGGGACCAGCCCAGGCCCCACAGCTGTTTCGTGACAAAGGTGACTCAAACCCAGGTGTCCTGGCCACAGCCGGGTGCCCCCTCTCTGCCCACACCCTGGTCCAGGTGGTTCCTGGCTCCCATGTGCTGCCCCAGACCATGGGAGGGGAGCAGCAGAGAGCAGGCCCTGGTGCCAACACCCCAGAAGCTGAGCCCCCAAGCTGGGCCTCCGGGATCCGTATACCTTGTTGGGTCTGATCCCTCTGGGGGAATGATTTCTCCATTGTCCACACTCGCCTCCCAGCTGCACTCCCAGGGCGGTGGCTGGGATTTGGGCCTCTTTGCAGTTTGCCCAGCACAGTGCCCAGGGCCCGCCAGGGGCACAGGTGAGACCCCAGAAACTAGGGCGTGTCTCCAGGAACCTCTGAAGGTAGCTGATCCGGAGGCAGACGTTTCCAGGGGTCCCAGCATCATAACCCCTGGGCAGCCCCTCCTGACGGCCGTCCTCCCCAGAACCCCTTTCTGATCCTTGGAGACCCTAGAGGTGCACCCAGACGCCCTGCCTGCTTTGCTTTTGCTCCCGCTGGGGGTACGGCTTGTGCGTTTGCCGGGGTCTGTCTTCCCCTCCTGCGTGGAGGTTCTGGAAGGGAGGCTCTGTGTCTGTTTCAGCTCCTACCGCGTCCCCGCCCTGAGGGCCTGGTGCACCCCGGCTCTGCAGACACTTGTTAAAGGAACCCATTCATCAGCTCCCAGTCCCAAGGCACCTGAAAAGGTTCGTGCAGCTTCGAAAGACTCCACACTTAGAACAGGGAACAGCGGGGCCCTGGAAGAATCCAGTCCCACAGCTCCGAGGGGAGCCGCCACGTCTCTTCTGCCACCAGATTAGCTGGTTTGTTTCCATTTTCTCAGTAGAGCTGCCGCCATGGGCCACCCGCGCCAACCCAGAGCACTGGGGGGACCTTTAGCGATGATGACGTTCGGTCAGGGACTTTGTACGGGAGCTAACATTCAGGAAAAGGGGCCTAGCTTCCCACCAGGGCGGATCCGGCGTGGAGGGAAGCAGGATGTAACAACTAGCATCTCAGCATGTGATAGACGCGTAGCCTGTGGGGAGGTGGGTTTCCCTTTCCATCACCTCTGCAGCCCCCGCATGTCGGCTGGGAGCCAGGGTCCCACAGGCACCTTCCCAAGGAAGCCCTCTGAAGTCCTGGCATCCCATTTAAAATCTCAGAAGGATGTTCAGAAAGAGATGCTGGGTAGACATAGAGAGCAGACTTGTGGTCGCCAAGGGGGGTGGTGGGGGGAGGGAGAGGGACGGACTGGGAGTTTGGGGTCGGTGGATGCGAACTATTACATAGAGGATGGATACACAACAAGGTCCTACTGTAGAGCACAGGGGACTATATTCAATTTCCCGTGATAAACCATAATGGAAAAGAATATGAAAAAAGAATGTATATGTGTGTATGGCTGTGTCACTTTGCTGCACAGCAGAGACGGGCACACCATTGTAAATCAACTATACTTCAATTTTAAAAAACTAAAATTAAAACGAAATAGATGCTGGAGGGTGTCTGTGTCAGGAGAGCGCTTGCCTCCCCCGCCCCGTGGCCCCGAGCACGAGCACGAGGGGAGTGGCCCCAGGTGCTCTCCGGGAAAAGGACGTTTCACAACGGCTCACCCGATAGAGCCCACACCCCAAACCAGAGCACATTTAAACCAACTTCTTATATAACTCAGTTCATTCTTGTTCATCCTTGTGGTTGGAGTTTTCTAGAACCCACCAGCAACCTTCTGGTTCATCTTCTGGTTTTGATGTGCTGCTCTCCACCTTTGAAGGAGGAAATGGTCGGGAGACCTCAGGTTTCGTTCTGTTTTGTTGTTTTAATCTTTAGTAATGAGGGTGGTGGCCGCGCTCCATCAAAATGCTCCCTGCGGAGGGAGCTGGGCCCATCTGTTCCATGAAGGGAGCACAGACTCTGAGAAAGGGGAAGTAAGAACAGCAACTCGAGGATGCGAATCTAGACTTCCGTGGGGCGCAGGGAAGCCAGAAGAATTTCGCTGTATTTGTTGTGGTTACTTTTGTTGTTCATTGTGTTCAACGTGGTCCTTAACTCTGTGCTTCTGTGGATTCCTACAAACCGATTCTCAAAGCTGCCTACCGTATGAGGCCAACTGTTTGACATTCTAGAAAAGGCAAAACTACGAAGACAGGGCTTCCCTGGTGGCGCAGTGGTTGGGAGTCCGCCTGCCGATACAGGGGACGCGGGTTCGTGCCCCGGTCCGGGAGGATCCCACATGCCGCGGAGCGGCTGGGCCTGTGAGCCATGGCCGCTGAGCCTGCGCGTCCAGAGCCTGTGCTCCGCAGCGGGAGAGGCCACAACAGTGAGAGGCCCGCGTACCGCAAAAAAAAAAAAAAAAAAAAAAAAAAAAAAAAAAAACTATGAAGACAGTAAAAAGATCAGTGGTTGCCAGGGGTCAGGCCCACCCGGATAACCCAGCATCATCTTGCTGACCTAAGGTCCATAACCCTAATCACATCTGCAAAAGTCCCTTTTGCTGCACGATATAATACATTTACAGATTCTAGGGGAAATGGTATGAACGTTTTGGGCTAGGGGTTCATTCTGCCTACCACAGCATCTGTTCATGTAAATACTTGTACACAAATGTTCCCAGAAGCTCTGTCATCCCCAGAAGCTCTGTCATCTCCAGAAGCTGGAACCAGCGCCCACATGGGAGTGGATAAAGAAATAGCGGTATATCTGTACAATGTCACGCTGCTCCGCAAACAGTAGAATGAATTCTTGATACCTGCCGTGACGTAGACAGACCTTAAAATAATTATGCTGTAGGAGAGCAGCCAGCCTCCCCCTAAGAGCCGCACAAACTATGTAGTTCCATTGGTATAAAATTCTAGAAAATGCAGGTTCACCTCTAGTGACAGGAAGTAGTTGCCACGGGCCAGGGGTGGGGTGCATCGGGAGGGACTGCACAAGGGCCTGAGGAAACCTTGGGGTGATGGGTCGGTACGTTATCTTGGTTTTAGGAGTGTAAACATAGGTCAACGCTTATCAAATTGTCCACTTTCAATATATATGACTCACTGTACATCAGTTATACCTCAATACAGCTGGAATTAAAAGGCAATCCTCTGAAATGGTATACACATTCCATAGAGAGAGAGAAGACATAAATATGCCAGATGTGACATTGCTGAAACCAGGTGGTGGCTATACAGGTGATCATCGCACTGCCCTTTCAACTTCTCCAAATACTTGAAAGTTTTCATAATTAAAAAGTGGGGGTGGGGGGAGGGGGGTACTTCCCTGGCGGCCCAGCGGTTAAGACTCTGCGCTTCCACTGCAGCGGGCGAGCGTTCGATCCCTGGTTGGGGAACTAAGATCCTTCATGCCGCACAGTGCAGCCACATAAATAAATAAGTAATGTGGAAGGGGGGCGGAAATCCAAGCTTCGGGGTCACACCTCCAGGGGGTCAAGTCTGATTCCAGTCATATCCTAGCTGTGTGAGCTTGGGCAAGAGATGATTTCTCGAGCCTCGTTTTTTCCATCTGTGAAATGGGCCTAATCACCACGCCGAGCTCGTTGGGCTGTGAGCATGAAATTACATTCACGCACAGAGCAGGCTTAGCAGGGGCCTGGGTTTGTAGTGAAGCCTCCATGAAGGTAGTCATCACTATTGAGTCTTAATCTGAGCTCCCTTCTCTGAGAGACATGGAAACTGAATTAGAAAACTTGGCAGCCTTCTCTGAGAGCACACGGTCACATGGTCCGAATCTAGCCATAGAGAACTACCCCTTCGGATGCCCACTGGCTACAACGCGTCTTAGAATTCTGATGTAAATAGTTTATGCAAATATGGCCAAGCCACCCCACCTGAGATGAGGCCCTCCCTCTGACCAAGAAAGGAAGCCAGGCCCAGCACCCAGATATATTTTTAACGGAGTGGACATGTGCACTTTGCATATCTTGTCTGCTTGGCAGTTTGAGGTTCAAGGTCCCAACCAAAAGTAGATGTTTTTATTTGTTTGTTTAGACAGGTAAGATCTCATAGTCTCAGACTCCACTATCAGAACACTGACTCTAAAGTGGAGATAGATCCATTCCTAAAACCACTCAGTTGGTTATTCAGTGTGTGCTGAAGCCTTTATCCTCCAGGGGTCGCGTGAGGGTTGGCCAGGAGTGTACTGCATATCCTCCGTGTACAGGCGCTCGAGACACGTGCGCCAACAGAGGCCCAGTTGAGTCTATGAGTGAGAGGGTTTTCTAGAAGCAAGGAAATATCTTGGGCAGTCCTACCCCTCTCAGCTTTGGGGGATATTGCTACTTGATTTGCTCAGTGGTTTTTGTTAAAGGGAGCGGGGGTGGGGGGAGCTGTAAAGGAAGGCTGAATGTAATGGTAGAGAGGAAGTTGAAGGGTGGTCACTGTGAAGAGGAAAACGTACTCTGGGGAACCATGTTCCTCTTTTATTTGTCTCTTTACACACCAGCCTACCCACTTACCTAGAACACACACAGCAACTTTCAAGTATTTTGGTGACTGTTATATGAAAGGGACTTGTGTTCAACTATTTATTGCCAAGAACTCCTTTTGGTGAGGCAACCACAATAGCTTGTAGGCATATCCCTCCAACCAGTGCGAGTCCAAATGAGGTACAGGTGCCAATCCACAAACCGTGTCTGGTGCAAAAGGGGAAAAGAAATTGAGAGGAACAGTTTGGAAACTTTTATTCAATTTGACAGCGCACTTTTCAGTCTCTTACTAATAAAGCTGGGGCTTATATTTTGTATATTTTTACTTTATTTTCTAGTAATTCACTTTTATAAAAAAATCCACATGCAATGGATTAGATTTTTTTTCATTTCGAAGATAATTTGCCTAGCTTTTCTCAAGGATCAGCTCCAAATATATTCACTAGAGGTCAACCATCATTTTTTAAGCTTTATAACCTGATGTCAAATATACAGGGTATTAGATATGAGCTCCTGAACACATTACACTCCATGCCCAAGTTAGCACACAGAAAGAGGACACAATTTGCCCAAAGACACAGTCCAAGTTTGTGGCAAAGAGAGTTGGTAAGGCCAGTTATTCAAGTTTTTCTCAGACTGAAAAGGATGTCTGCTTCACTTTGGTTTTCCTAATAAAACATTTTAAACCACTTATTTACACACACAGAAACACAAACACAACTGTAAACTTAGAAATCCTTAGGAAATACACTACAAATAAGGGAATGAAAGGAGATTAGCCAACCTTAGAGAGCAAAAAGCAATTCTACCGCTTGGAATATCTTTCCTCAATAAGAAGTGACGCTGTACACAAGAAAGCAAGGCTCTGAAGATATCCAGGACCCTCTGTATGCTCAGGAAGTCCAGTGCTTTATAACCGAGCAAGTACACTACCCTCCCTTCACTGGGAGCATTGCTCAAGTCCATAAATAAAAAAGCAAACACACATTGGTGTGTGTATAAATCCTCGGTACTGAATCACACATTTCTTGGGGATTTGGAAAAAATAAATGTAATTTTTTTTCAGAAATTAAAAACCTCAACCCTTGGATTCAGTTACTTGATTGTCTTCCTTGGTCCAATGCACTTAGGTCTCAGGCAAATCTTGGTCTCATCTGGGAATAATTTACAATTAAGTGCTGGCTCAGAAAGACAAAAAAAAGAATTTTTTGAATCCACCAGTAATGGTTGAAAAATGTATTCTCTGATGCTCTCATCGAGAGCGGACTCCCACTGTACTTCCGTTGAATACGGCTCCCTTCTAAGGAAGAGAAGTTAGCGCATTTCGGCGTGGCTTCTGAGACTACGTCCATAAAAGGTGCCTTGTTCTCTCACTTCTTGGGACACAGACCTCTGGAACCCTGAGCCACCGTGTAAGTCTGGCTATCTTATAACCACCGTGTCACTGCCACACGCTTCTACTCTTCTCTTGCCGATTAGATGCAGGGAGAGATGGGACATGCCAGGTGGATTTTATGATTTCCCTATTCCTCTACTGGTAAGATTCCGGACGAGGAGAAACAAGCAAGATGGATTTCATGAGATCATTTGGGGGTTACTTGCTATGGGAACAGGAAACAATGAAATACGAATTTTCTAACAACAGTGTGGTGCTCAGTCCAGACTCCCTGATAGTGTGTCTCCAGGGAGAGGTGGGGAGGTGGGGATAGTTCGGGGAACTCAACCAAAAAGGAGAACACACCAGTGAGTGAGCTCAGGCAGCATGTATTGGTGAATTGGGATGGTGGGAGTTGTGGAGTGTTTAGAGACCCCTCTGACCACCTTTGAACACAGTTACCTCTGCTGACTTCTAGTAAATAAACACTGCACTTTTCTTTAAAATATATATATATATATATATTATACACACACACACACACACACACAGACACACACACCGGTTATATACAGTACAAGTATTTCTCTATATCAGTCACCTTCATTTGGAAAGTGCCTCTTAAAAAGACAACGAAGACTCACCTTCCAGGTAAATGATTACCATACGTGTGTAGTGCAGAAAAAATATTTATAAATATGAATTTTCATCTGAACAAGGCAAGATACATTTTCGTCACTCATATAAAAACAATAGCATGGGGGCTTGCCTGGTGGCACAGTGGTTGAGAATCCACCTGCCAATGCAGGGGACGCGGGTTTGAGCCCCGGTCCGGGAAGAGCCCACGTGCCACGGAGCAGCTAAGCCCGTGCACCACAACTACTGAGCCTGCACTCTAGAGCCCGCGAGCCACACCTACTGAGCCTGCATGCTACAACTACTGAAGCCTGTGCACTCTAGAGCCCATGCTCTGCAACAAGAGAAGCCAGTGCAGTGAGAAGCCCGCGCACCGCAACGAAGAGAAGCCCCCGCTCGCCACAGCTAGAGAAAAGCCCGCGCGCAGCAACGAAGACCCAGTACAGCCAAAAATTAATTAATTAATTTTTTTAAAAAAGAAGACGAAGCTCCCACCCCATGATGCAGACTCAGCCGGCCCACACCCGAGCTTGGGAACCTCTACTTTGCAATCACTGCCTCCCTCATTTTCTGGCTGAATTGTCCACACACATGTTCCTATCTTCAACGTCAGGTGCACAGTATTCAGGCTGGTCCTTAAGGACTTGGGGTGGAACATGCAGGGAGAGTGACAGGCCTAGAGGAAAAGCACAGATGCAGGAAAGTGTAAAGAAGGTTGGGGTGGGCTGGAGAGAGAAGCCCACTCTGGTGAAAAATAGGTTGGCAACTATACGGCACACTGCACCATCCCTCACCCACAGCAGACATTGCTAATCGATTGCAGCACTCCTGCAGCAAGCCCAGAGGCAGCCTTATAATCCCTGCAGTCATCGCGCAGCTCCACGGCAGAACGTTCCAGACCCACAGCCACCAACTAAGCACAGTTGGCCCGTGAAATACTATCTCAGGGCTGGAGAGTGGGGTAAGGGAGGAGGAGGAGAGGGGAAAGATCCTTTTAGGGCAAGATCGCGACAGACGCTGAATACGTTGCTAAGGAAGAGAACGTTATCCTGGTGGCTATGAGGGCTACGAGGGTTTTGAGCGGAGGACCCGATGTGTTCAAAGCTGTGCTTCTGAGGTCACAAGGAGCTATGCGAGCTGTTTTGGAGTTTGCAGAAGACAGAGCCAGGGAAGTGATAGAGTCCGGACACAGACTCTGGACGTGGAAGAAAGGGTGGAAAGCAAGAGAGAGCAAGCAGTGGGGAGCGAGGGAGAAGTTGGCAGTGACTCTGAGGTTTGGAGCCTCGGTAACTGGGGGATGAGTTGGTGTCATTAAGAATAGAGAAGGGCTTCCCTGGTGGTGCAGTGGTTGGGAGTCCGCCTGCCGATGCAGGGGACGCGGGTTCGTGCCCCGGTCCGGGAAGATCCCACGTGCCGCGGAGCGGCTGGGCCCGTGAGCCATGGCCGCTGAGCCTGCGCGTCCGGAGCCTGTGCTCTGCAACGGGAGAGGCCACAACAGTGAGAGGCCCGTGTAGCGCCAAAATAAAAAAAAAGAATAGAGAAAACCAGACTAGCCACGGGGCGGGCTGGGGGTGCTGACTTCACCCTGGGGATTTTTCATTCTTGCAACCAGAATAACACACAGGTGGAAATTTCCAGCCGGCAGCAGAAACTGTAAGCAGCGAAAGGAGAGGTCAAGCCAGGAGGGGCCAATGAGCCATAGAGGGAACGACTATAAGTTTCAACGTTCCTGACACCCAGGGGTCAACCAGCAGCTCTGGGAAAGGGATCCCCGGCTTGTGGTGTCTTCCAGCCCCGGCGGGCAGCCCGCCCAGCACGGCCGCTTCCATGCTGCTCCGTGACGTCACGAACACGGGCTGGGAGGTGATGCTCCCAGCGGTTCTCTCCCACCCAGCTGGCTCCCTCACACCCCCTCCAGCTCCCGGAGGTGTAGCAAAGCCGGCCCCGCCCCCCGCGCCTCACAGCCCACCCCCAAGTATGACTTTCTGGTTTTCTTCTGCCCAAAAGGGAGGCAGGCTTGGTTTCTTTGAAGTCGAGCCAAGTGGGTTTCACAGAAGAAGGTGTCCGCGTCCCGGTTTCTACCTGCTGGCCACAGTGGGGTGAGATCTGAGCGCTGGTGGCTCCGCGGCTGCTGTGGCTTCGTGGGCGCGGGGGGGGGGGGGGCCTGCGGCGGCCTGTGACTTGAAATGAGATCAGTGGGGCTCAGCCAGTTCCCCCCGAGACGCATCTCCAAACCCAGACCTGCCCCAGGCCCAACACCCCGGCTCTGAAAAGGTGGGCTGCAGGGGGCCGGAGGCTGCAGGGACCCCAGGGAGGCCAGGAGACAAGAGGAAGGCCCCGCCTGGCTGGCAGATCCAGATGGGAGGAGGCCGGGGACCACATCCACTCCTGAAGGCCCCCCAGGCCCACCCTGGGTGCCGGGCGGGGGAGTCACGTGCCCATGTACGTTAGAGGCAGAGCTGAGATTCCATACAAGGGGTGTAAAGGACTTTGAAATGAGGAAATTGAGGCCCAGAGAGAAGTGACGTGTTCTCGCAGGGACTGTGTGGCTGACCTGGGACTCGAGCTGATTCTCCCAAATTTCCTTCCTGCTTCCCTCTTCCATTTCTTTCTTTCCTCCCCTCCCTCCCTCCCTCCCTCCCTCCCACTATCCATCCTTCCCTCCTTCCCTCTGATGTGTATTAAACACTTTCTGCTGACATTCGTGACCGTGGTAAAGAGACGGGCACCTCCATCCTCTTGGGCAGAAGGCCCACTGTGGGGGGCACGATGCTCTCTATTTTACTGCATTTTAAAATAGAAACATAATTCACCTGCCGTAGGATTCACCCTTTCAAGTGTGCCATTCCATGGTTTTTAGCACATTTACCGTCTTGCTGTGTTTTAAGAGACAGCAGGTCTTTCGTTCCCAGGCCCGGCCACTCCTGGTGTCACAGCCGTGGCGAGTTACTCCAGGTGTCATATGGAGACGGTGACCGCCCCACCCCAGAGTGCAGACCCTGGCCTCGGTGGGAAGCACACAGTAGGTGATCTCACGTGACAGCTGTCATCATGACTCACTAAGTGGTGGGCCCTGGGTCCCGTGTGGACCGCGGAAAATGAACAGCCCAGAAACCACCTTCCAGAGGCTCACAGCCTTGGAGAGGAACTTGTTATTAATTGCAAGAGAGAGAAAAAGCAGAGAACAGCTTCCTAGGGGGTCGTTCTTATAGGACTGAGGGCCTTCAGACGTGACTGTCCCGACAGAGCAAATAATCTGTCTCCTGGCTCAAGCCACACGCTATGTTTATGGCTTTCACCCCACACTCTAGTTCTCCAACTTCTTTTCTTTTTTAAATTATTTATTTATTTATTTTGGCTGTGCCGGGTCTTCATTGCGGCACGAGGGATCTTTGGTTGCAGCACGTGGGCTTCTTAGTTGCGGCACGTGGGATCTTTAGTTGCGGCACGTGGGCTCCTTAGTTGCGGCATGCGGGATCTAGTTCCCCGACCAGGCGTCGAACCCCGGCCCCCTGCATTGGGAGCGTGGAGTCTTACCCACTGGACCGCCAGGGAAGTCCCCTATTTCTGCGACTTCTAAAGACAGGTGTTTACGTGACTGAATGGGGCAGGGGCAGGTATGCACCTCCTGCACGGGAAATTGAGAACAGGTGCTCGGTTTCCGTTTCCTGGGGAGATGGGATGATGTGGGGGCCACGGGGTCCATTCTTCAGTCCAAACCCCGGCGCCTCCTCCTTTGGCCTCTGCAGAATGGACAGTGCTGGTGTCCGCGTTCCACCAGGACTCAGATATCATCTGCGGCAGCTGACCGCCCCCCCGGAGAAGTACTCGGCATCTCCCGGGCTCAGTGCCTGCAGAACGAAGCTCAAACTCCCATCACAGCTGGGTCCTGGGGGCGAGGACCAGCCTGGTTCCACCCGCCCGTCCCCAACTGCGGACGTTCCACTCCAGGCCCGCGGGCTGCCGAGCGTTCCCTGGGATGCATGTGGCTGGGCTGCAGGCTTCAGTTCGTCTCTTTCTTCGTCTTCATACTCCAGATACTTATCTAGCACATAGTAGGTCCCCTTAAATGTTTGTTGAGTGAATAAGTAGACCAGAGGTCCACAGTTTCACTTGCCAAATCCCAGAGGAATAAAACCCAAACCCAAATGTGTGTGTGTGTGTGTGTGTGTGTGTGTGTGTGTGTGTGTGTTTTCAATGAGCCACAAGTAGAAACACAATGGTAAAAACAAGCCCCCATGGGAAACCGGAACGGAGCCTCCAGGCTTCTTGAACCGAAGAACCCAGAACAGAACTGGCCCATCAGACTGTCCTCCAGCCTGGATCGATATTTCAGTTTGACTCTCTGCTCGATGAGAGTCGCGGCTCCATTTCCATCCAAGATCAGAGGTACCTGATGCTCTGTCTAGTGCACCCTTCCGACCTGGTCCAAGAGAGGCCCGGAGGAGAGGGGGCCCCAGGCAAGTCCAGCGGCAGCCCCCAGGGAGATGTGTGAGCGCAGGGGATGCCGGAGGCCGGAGGGCCGGTCCTGCCACACATGAGAAGCGAGAACCCTTTGTAGCTGGCCCTTGGTCCTGCTGTCCTCAAGCACACCTGGCCAGGTCTCCCATGCCTCGCCTGCCAGGGTCAACAGAGCATTACACTTCCCTGCTTGGGAGGAAGGTCCGTAAGCGTTCGGTGACTGTCGCGTGCAACCGAAGAGCCTCTGAGAGCACCTGCTAACTTAGACCTCTGGTATTTATGGCTTTGACGGCAATGACGAGGGACATCTTGTGACCAGGGATGGTGTTTTCATTCCATGACATCCATTTCAAAAGGTTAGGAACGTGCCTGGAAGGTGCCCCGGACAGTTCATTATGGGTCGGTGGTCACGGTGCTGGGTGCTCCAGCCCTGCCACCTGCATCCTGTGGCATCGTGGGCATGTGACGTGGCCTCTCCAAGCCCAGTCCTAGGCCTGGCTTTGCCATGTATAACCCACAGGACCTTGGACAAGTGTGTCTGTCCAAGTTCACTGTCTCCCCACGCGATATAGAGACAGCGGCTGCGGGGATCACACGGGTGGTTCACGGGGCCCCCGGCCAGCGGGCCTGGCTCCCAGGGAGCCGTCCGGCGGCAGGAGCGTGACCGGCTGTTTCACTGGGAGGCGCCTTGAGGCTGTGCGGAGCGGTCCTCAGCGTCGTTTTTCTCACTGTAGGGGAAGCATGCCTGGTGCTCCTCTCGAACCAAACCCTTATTTTCCTCTTCTGTAAAATGGGGACCATAGGATTGGGAGACATTGAAGGAGATAAGCAGGTAATGCTTTAGCACGATGCCTGGAGCTGGACCAAGTCTTCTACCTTTCTGTGCTACCCATCCTAGAACTCACTGCCAACAGCTGCCCCCATACGTGTGTGCCGAAGCCTTAAGGAGGGGCCCCCGTCCCTCCTTCCCCCCCATCCTGAAATTACGTACGTTGATCCGCCACCTGCAGAAGGGCCTGGAAGCCGACATCTCATGAAAGAACAACTTACATGATTAAACGGTTAAATCCCCGACCCCCCAAACAACCATCAAAGGCCAAGAGCCCTTCACAAAATGGTACAGCCCAGCCTTGAATGAAAAGGTGAAGGTCAAGGGACTCCCCTGGTGGTCCAGGGGTTAGGACTCCACACTTCCACTGCAAGGGGTGAGGGTTTGATCCCTGGTTGAGGAACTAGGATCCTACATGCCCTGTGGTGTGACTAGTAAAGGAAAGAAAAGAAAATAGGCGAAGGTCAAGAAAACTCGGGCTAATCGAAGCTGCTCTGCTGAGCAGAAACCTTACTTCTGTGTGGCACACCGTGCAGACCACGCATAAACACGGGGGCTTGCAGGTGTTCTTGAGCAGGGATGGCATCACGCCTGCCGTGATCTACAAGGGCTGCGGTGACAGCGACAAAGCTGCTTTTCTGGGAGGTTTCCCACACATAGGCCCCGGGGTTATGCAAGCCACAGACCTTTTGATACTTCCCTCGTTCAAGGAACATCTGGACACCCAGCTCACATGCTGTCTGCTCACTCACTCTCTCTCCTCCCAATTCCATCTGTCCTTCAAGGTGAATTCCAAACCTACAGGGAAGACCGTCTGCTTTTCCTTAGGCGAGTTTGTCATGCTCCCTTTTTTGCCGTGGCTGCCAGGAAGCTCCAAGCTGACCTTTGTGTTCAGTGTCTTGCTTTCCTCCTCTCACTGACCTTCCTCTCCATGCTGCTTCCGGAACCCACGGGTCCCTTCTCTCTCTCCAGAATCCCTGACTCAGGCGTCCTCAGACCTCAGGTCACAGTGTCTTCTCCTCATGTGCAGGCTCGAATCCTTGCGTCACACCTGCTCCTTGGCCTCCCTGGGGCCTCCAGTCCACTGGGCAATTCATTCCTCTCCTGCCGCCCTTCCTGCTTTGCTCACTTCCATATCCAGCAGGGGTTCCATGATTTAGAACGACAATCACAGTGCTCTGAACTCCCAGCATCCCAAGGGTGCTGGAGAGCATTCTTGTCATGCAGGGCCATCTGTGTGCTCTTGTTGATCCAGTGGTTCTTCAAGTTTAACCACTGTCTGTGGGCGGGGGGGGGAAGAGGGAAGCACATGAGCCACCCCCCTTCCTCTGGAAAAATAGGATCAAAAATAACACTTTCTCTTTTAAGAATGGTGGGCAGCTTCTGAGCAGTGCAGCGTGAGGCGGCAAGAACAAAGGCCACAGAGAAGAGTTCCAGGGCGGGTTTATTTATTCCCTTTCACGCTTACACACGCGTATGCCACCCAGAGAACAAAGAATTCTGCTGGTGTGAATAAATGTGATTGGTTACTTTGCTTACAGAGGTTTTAAAAATCTTTTATGTCCTTGGGCTGTTCTGAGAGCTTTGGAAGCATGTTGGATGATTATACAAGTCATAAGTTAATTATGGTGAAATGAACCCTTTTTAATAATTTTTTATAAATTTATGTATTTATTTTATTTATTTTTGGCTGCATTGGGTGTTCGTTGCAGCGCGCGGGCTTCTCGTTGTGGCGGCTTCTCTTGTTGCGGAGCATGGACTCTAGGCGCACGGGCTTCAGTAGTTGTGGCACTCGGGCTCAGTAGTTGTGGCGTGCAGGCTCAGTAGTTGTGGCTCACGGGCTTAGTTGCTCCAGGGCATGTGGGATCTTCCCGGACCAGGGCTCGAACCCGTGTCCCCTGCATCGGCAGGCAGACTCTCAACCACTGCGCCACCAGGGAAGCCCATGAACTCTTTTTAGATGTGGCGTCATTTGTTGTAAAGGACCCAGTTTTGAGCTCCAAGCCTTCCTTCAGTGTCGTCAGTGCTCAAAGCCTTGGCAGCCTCCACGTGAGCTCACGGTGTGAGGGGAGGTAAATAGGAAGTAATTAGCATGCTTTTCCGTTTGTTTTACTTCTCCTAATAACCAAGCGCAGAATGACATTTTCTGCTCTTGGGATGTGATCGGTCCTGAAATAACAGGAAGGCAAAGTAAAGATGGGACACAGTGATGTACACTTCGGGTCCTTAGGCATCATTTGATGGACCCCCCCCCCCCAGAAATGCGGAAACCGAGGTCCAGAAGACCCAGTGAATGACAGAGCCCAGAACACACCCAGTAGCTCTTACTCCCAGTCTGAGGGTATAAACTGAGATCCAGGAGACTCTGAGCTACCGTGTCCGACAGACCCAGCTTCCCCCGCTTTGCAGGCGGACAGAGGACCCCTCTCTCCAGCCCCCAGCATCACTCCCAGCTGTCAGGTCAGACCCCCGAGCCATCCGTGTCGTTTCTCCCTGCAGTATCTCGCTCACAGTGTAAAATTAGCTGTCCTGAGTTTCAGGAACAAATACCTGCCGCTCCTTCGGTGGCAAGAAAGAGAAACCAGTGGGGACTTTCCTCCTTTCCTACTGCCAGGGCTGGGCCCCTGCAGTGCAGGGGTGCAGCGGGGAGCTTGGGGAGGGGCTGGGGGACTCTGCAGTCAGCGGGGGCCTTGCTTTTCCCCTGGGATACCCAGGAGGCAGAGGAGAGAGGTCTGGGCGTTTTCCCATCTCGTTCCCTCCGCATCCTGGGCAATTCCTCACCACGCTGAACGCAAAGACTGCTCTTCCTGGATTTTCTTGTAAACGCCCGTTCTCACTTTAGAGGCGTACACTCGGAGCTTTTATGGAAGGGTGACCCAGGTACAGAAAAGCACGCAAACCATGAGCTCCCTGGATTTGCACACATCGGGCACCCGTGTAACAGCACCGCGTGAAAAATGGTACTCTATGAACACTGCCAGTGCCCCCCAAGGGGAACCCTACCGTAGCCTCCAATAACATAGACCCATTTTGCCTGGCTTTGAGCTCTGTAAAACGGAACCATAGTGTGGACTGCTTCGTTTCTGTCCTATTTCACTGCATATGCTGTTTGGGCCATCACCCACGTTGTTATTCATACACGTAGTATAGATCCTCCATTCTCGTCGCTCTGTTCTCTTTTCTCTAAATACACCTCAATTTTGTAAGGTCACACGACATGATATCCTCATTTTTGTAGGTTAAAAAAAAAATGCAGTGAAACCATTCATGATTTCTGTCGATTTCCCCTTAGTATTTATCCACACGTTCATTTCTGGTAAATGCATGGCTTTGTAACGTACTCTCATTCTGTTCGTTTGTTTGTTTTTTGTTGTAAATTCACCTGTGCTGCTGCCTCTCCGTCCAGTCTGCCTGCACGCACGCCCTCACGTGGGCTGCCCCTCCCTGACGGCCACCAGGAGACCTCTGCGCCCCCTGCGCGTGCCTTAAACATCCTCACCCGTGTCACCTGACGGGCCCGGGTGGAAATTTCTTGGGAACCTGGGAGTGGGATTGTAGGGTCGTTTGTGTGTCCTGAGAGGCCACATGTGTAAAACTCATCCGCCCCACGGACGCCCTGTGGCATGTCCTGCAGCCCCAAAGGCGCACAGTGTGTGGGCTGGAGGGGGGAAGACGTCCTCTAGTTTCAGGGCCGGGGAATGGGAGGGAAAGGGGTGCACCAGCCAGCAGGGGGTGCTGCTTCCCTGGGGATCCTGGAGGCCCTGGGGTCCCAGGAATCTGGAGAGGCCATTGCATGGCTGCCGTTCCAGCGGCCCCTGTGCCTTCCCAGCGACCCCAGGCACCATCTGGAGTTGGCCGGAGCTCCCGGGTCATCTGTTGGCAGGGTTGGGGGGCGGGGATTACGAGAGCGCGCTGGGCAAAAAGGGCTCCCCGCGTCTCACACACCAGGTGTCCTCTGCTGCCGTCACTCGGTTATCCGGAAAAGAAGACAGAGGGCAGTGAGAGACCCTCAGGACCCATCCCGGCACCGCAGGGTCAGGACCCAAGCTCCCAGCCAGCAGCCTCCAGACATTTCGCCGAGGCCTGTCCCTCTCTGTGGCCCTGCCCTGTTTGTCATCTGGACTTTGAATTGCAAGGGAAGATCGCAAGTGAAAAGAAAAGAGAAAGTTGAGCAAATATTGCCAGCAGAGGCCGGTGGATAAGTGCCCGCAGGCCCGGGGGACAGCTGTCCCCTTATCCGACGTGATAAGCGTGGATAACGCTTCTTGTCTCTGCCCCTTCTCCCATGAAGGGATCCCGTTCACGCATCCATTTGTTCATGGTCTCGCTCGGCATCTTCCTGGCACCTACTGTGCGCTGGACAGGGTTCAGCTTCCGAGACGGAGCGGCCGCACTGCCAGAGCCTCACACAGCGGGGCGGCGGCCGGGGGCGCCGGGGGGAGGCAGCGGGCCAGCGCCCCACTCACCAGGTACGTCCATCTCAGACTCGTCGAGGCCTCCATACCCACAGCCACAGCTTTTCAAGAAGACTTCCACCCCAGGAGGTTAAACTTCTGTCTGGTTGTGCAACCCTGTTTCGGCATTTCTTCACTGGTAAAATATAAGCCAACAGTGTCCACCAAACCGGGAGTGGCCCTGCCTCTTCCCACTTGTTCCTGGACGAGACCAGACACAGGCCCTCGAGGGAAGGGCTGCTTGAGTTTCCACGGGCTGCTTTCATGAACCTTCCCACGCTGTGTTCCTAAGGCAACTGCTTTTCATTACGTGAATGATTGGGCCGGATCTAAAGTCACAGTAGCCACCGCCGTGTGCAAAGTCCTCTGTCCTGAGCACGACACACGTATCGACTTAGAAGGATCCCCGTCCCACAGATGAGGGAGGCGAGTCACACAGAAGCCAGGAAACTCTTTCAAGGTCACCTTGAAAATCCACGCGGAAAGGGGGATAGCCCAGGCCGTCTGGGCCTAACGCGCCTTGAACCTCGTGCTCTGTCCTGCGGACATGCACGTTCCAGAGGCCAGGCCAGGGCTGCACCAATCCACTTCGTGGGTGACTGGGCGTCTGGTGTGCAGAAGAAGGTTCTAGAAAATGAGGATTTCCTCCAGCAGGCTCCAGGATGCTCTGGGGAGGGCAACACCCTGGGGTTTCATGGCTGTTCAACCTGGACCAGGACAGCATTCACCAGAGATGCGGAGGTTTTATGACAGGGTCCCCCATCTGGTAATAAACATTTGCTTCACTTTCCTTTTCACTTTCTTTTTGTTTTGAGGGGTTTTTTTTAATTCTCCATTTTGCTTTTTTTTTTTTCTTTTCCCTCTAACTTTCTCTTTTCCTTCCTTTCTAGGCTTCCTGCATTGAGCCCATATAACATTTGGAAATAAAAGAAAAGTTACTTTATGCCAGTCGAGAAATAAATGCTTACTGCCTGTAACCCACAGGTCAAGGGAAAAAGAAACTACGGGAGTGATTCAAGCAAACAGTCGATATCATTTAGTTGTGTCATTTTCTCAGTGTATTTCCTAGGCAGACATGGCCCCAAAGAAACTTCTTTGAAAACTTTCCTCCATCTCAGTGTGAAAACGTGATCCGGGCTGGCAGTGCTAGGGGACGGTAGGGGTGGTGGTGTTACATGCGAGGAAATGAGAACCAGAGTGGTTAAGTGCTGTTCCTGAGGCCACACAGCTGATTCCTAAGAAACAGACCCTAAAGCAAAGCTCCCTTCATTCAGAGGGATAAGGTTCTGTCTCAGCTCCGTCAATCCCGCAGTTGCTAAGACCAGATGGCCTCATAAAGATCCCTTCCTCTGTCTAGGTCTCAGTTTCCCTGTCTGCAAAATGAGAGGGTTGATCAAGAGAGTAATAGGAACTCACGTGTGTTAAAGGCTAGTTATCTGCCGTGTAGAAAATAGATAGTAATACCTGTACTGTTCTCACGAGAGCCCCGTGCAGACAGGTAAACGGAAGCAGAAGGTGGTTGTCTACACCGGAGACGATGTCTCAGCTACAAGCAAGACCAGGGTTTGAACCCAGGGCCTCCAGCGCCAGAGCCAGGGACCCAGTCTCCACACTATCTTCTCTGGCAGGTTTTAGCAGCCCTGCTGGTTTCCTTTCCTGCTCCAGGCTTCCCCTCAACAGAAAGAAGCCGGTCCCAGGACGTGTCCAATGTGAGCGGACATTCACGCGGCAACATCTTACCCTCACCAGGGCAGGGTGTCATGGTGTTTGTGCCGAGACTCTGCGCTTGATTTTTCTGCAGGTGAAATATTCGGGGCAAACTGGCTTCCTTGACATTCAAAAGGGTAGAAGAAGAGGACAAAGTGGGCTCAGTACCTACGCCAGGAGTCTGATCCTTCCTCAGGTCTGAACACGTGAGCCTCGATTTCCCCCTCTGCAGAATGGGATGACGGGGCTGCTGAAAGCTATCGATTCCCGACTAAGGCACAGCTCCGAACACCTGCGCCCCTCCTTTGAGGTGCCAATCACAGCTACACACAGGGAGCGCTTAGGAGGTGCTGGCTCGGCACCAAATCTCATGAGGCAGAGGCTGTTACTTTGTCGCCACGTCCCTGACAAGGACACCACGGCACTGAGAACACTGGTAGGTCCCGCGACTAGAAAGTTGGGCGACTGGCAGGTGAGCCCCACACTGCAGACCTCCCAGGCCGGGCACCACTGTTCCCACCTGGCTCCCCGGGAGCTGAGGCCACTCGTGTCACTGTCCCCATCATGCCAGACGCCACCAGATGGCCCAGAAGGGGAGGCCGCGAGGGCTCAGGGGAGCGAGGACTCCGTCCTTCTTCCCGGGCGCGGAGGGGCAGGGACCCTGCTGGTGGTAGGGCCAGGCTCCCACGTGGCCAGCACGGGTGCAGCCCCCCTCCTCATGGGAGGAAGCGCAGCAGGGCCGGGGACCGCACCCGGGCAGCTGCACAGCCAGACCCCAGGCAGGAAAGCCGCTCGCCCTGCTGCCCTTCCGGCGCGGCAGGAGGCCCTGACCAGCAGGGAGCCGCGCTGCAAGGGCGGGCGTCCCCTGTATCCCAGAGCTGGGGGCCTCAGCGAGACGCCCTGGAGCATAGCAGAAGGGACCAGACCCCGGAGACGGGCAGACGACTGCTTCAACCCCACTAGAGCGATTCCTAGCTGGGGGCCTCAGGGCCCAACCACTTCCCCACGTGGCTCCCATCCCTCAGGGCCTTCAGCGCAGCCACAGCCGTCTCAGGCCTCCCTGCAAGGTCGTCAGATGGTTTAGAAGCGTCAAGAGGGCCAAGGGGCGAGAGGAAGGGCCCCCCTGCTGAGGCCACACCTGCCCAGGCGCCTCGGGCTGGTACTCTCGCACAAGGCGTGGAATGGAGCATTCGGGCCTCGGTCGTGGATCCAGGCTTCCTCCCTCCTTGCCCCAATGCTGTGTGGCCTCAGGAAAATGACTTCACCTCTCTGGACTTCAGTTCTGCTCCATTCAGTGGGACTAAAAGTAGTTCTTATCTCACAGGCTCACGGGTTCCGGGTTCCGTGGACTGGTGCAATGATATGCTTAAGACCAGGGCCCAGCACATAGTAAGAGCTCAATAAATTCCTTATTCCATCACTACCGTCTGTCCCCTCGCGGACCTAGCTGGGGCCCAGCCGAGGGCTCTTCTGACTGTCCTTGGAGGGGAGCCCACCCAGGGGCAGCCTGGGACCCCGGGCCTCGAGGAGTGCTGTGGAGCCGCTGGCTGGCCTGCACCCCGGCACGCGAGGGCACACAGGCGCGCCGGCAGCGGCCTCGCCTCGCCCCGCCTTTCGTGGGAGCGTGGCGGGGCAGCCAGTGGGTACGGGGCCAGGGCAGAGCCCTATTATTGCTCAATGCCAGGACCACGCTGGGTCTCAACCGTCAGGGACCTGGCTGTCGGGGCCCGAGGGGCCTCGCAATCAGACCTCTGTGGGCCACAGGCTTTTAATATTTTTAGAGAAGTTGGGTTTCTACCAAGTTCCTCTGCCTCAGATTCTTCCTAGAGCTGGCGTGTCCCCGGCCCACCACTGGCAGGAGCTCTGCAGAATCTCAGAGGCCACCGCGGCTGCCAGGTCACCCTGTGACCTCCACAAGGGGTCGTGGGGCCAGGCCACCCAGAGCCCCGTGTCCCTCAAGGTCAGGCCAGGGCCTCTGGAGGCAATGCATTTCCTCCCTGCCCTCCGGCTCCCCAGCTTCTGGTTTTCCTTTCTTTTCTTTTGTCCCCTCTGCATTTTTTTTTTTTTTTTTTAATGTGAAAGATCCGGTCTGAGCAGCTGTGAACCAAGAGGGACATTCATTTCACCCTTTGTGAGGGAAGGTGCCTGCCTCTGGGCAGGAAGAGGCAGTGGGGGTTGGACCTCCCCTCCCCCCACACACACCCAGAGCCCTCGGGGGCCATTTTCCTCTGTTCTGTTCTGTTTGCTCAGACATGGGCAAAAGTCACTTTTCCCACATCCCACTAGGCCATAGTTCAAAAGTCAGCTCCCCACCTGGCTGAGCACAGGGCTGTCCTCAGTGCAGCATGTGGCTGGAACACGGTCTCACACAACCTTCTTGGGGGTCAGGGGGTACAGGGGACTGGGGGTCGGCCCCGTGGTGCAGACAGCAGGTGGCTGGCATCACGGGGAGTCTCCCTGCTCCAAGAGGGGCATCGGGTTACAAAGCAGGATATTCGGGTTGTAAAGTCATTCTTTTATCCATTCGACTTCTGTTGCTGCCATAACGTGTGACCACAACTTTAGCAGATTGAAACAGCACCGATGTATTATCTCAGAATTCTGGGAGTCAGAAGTCTGACACGGGTCTCGCTGGGCTAAAATCAAGGTGTGGGCAGGGCTGTGCTCCTTCCGGGGCCTCCAGGGCGGAGTTTGTTTCCTTGTCCTTTACGGTTTCTAGAGGCGCCTGCTATCGTTGGCTCGTGGCCTCGTGGCCAGCGGCTGCCAGTCTGTGACTCTGCTTCTGTCCTCACATCTTCCTGTGACTCTGACCCTCCTGCCTCCCTCTCCCTTGTATAAGACCTTCGTGGTTATCCTGAGCCACGTGGGCCATCCAGAATAATCTCCTCACCTCAAATCCTTAACCACATGTGCAAGGTCCCTTGTGCCGCGGCAGGGCACATGCTCTGGGGATCACAGTGCAGACATCTTTGGGGGGTGTTATTCTGCCAATCACACTAACTCCGGACAACTTACTGGACGTGATTATGATGATGGGGGTGATGATGGTGGTGATGATGGTGATGATGGTGGTGATGACGATGGTGGTGATGATGGGGGTGATGATGGTGATGATGATGATGGTGGTGATGATGGGGGTGATGATGGTGATGATGATGGTGGTGATGATGATGGTGATGGTGATGGTGGTGATGGTGATCATGGTGATGGTGATGATGGTGATGGTGATGATGATGTGGTGATGTGGTGATGGTGATGATGGGGGTGATGATGGTGATGATGATGGTGATGTGATGGTGATGATGATGGTGGTGATGATGATGATGGTGGTGATGATGGTTGTGATTATGGTGATGATGGTGATGATTATGGTGGTGATGGTGGTGATGACGGTGATTGTGGTGATGGTGATGATGGTGGTGATGGTGGTGATGATGATGGTGGTGATGATGATGGTTGTGATTATGGTGATGATGGTGATGATGATGGTGGTGGTGATTATGGTGATGATGGTGATGATGGTGGTGATGATGGTCGTGGTGATGATGGTGATGGTGATGATGGTGACGGTGATGGTGGTGATGATGGTGGTGATGGTGATGATGACGGCGATGGTGGTGATGATGGTGGTGGTGATGATGATGATGGGGGTGATGATGGTGATGATGGTGATGGTGATGATGATGGTGGTGATGGTGATGAGGACGTGATGGTGGTAATGATGGTGGTGGCAATGATGGTGATGATGGTGATGATGATGGTGGTGATGATGGTGATGGTGGTGATGGTGATGATGACAGTGATGGTGGTGATGATTATGGTGATGGTGATGGTGGTGATGATGGTGATGATGACGGAGATGGTGGTGGTGATGATGCTGGTACCTACCCATATGGGGTTGTTGGGAAGATTAAATCAATTCATATTTACAGCTCATACAAAGATTAAGAATTTGCAGCTCAGTCTCCATCTTTCGAGGGGGGAGAGATCTGGGAGCAGAGCTGAGCAGGGTCTGGGCTGGGGAGGAGGGATTGAAGGTTGGCCCACACAGAAGAGGGCTGGGGGTTCAAATGTCTAGGACAAGCTTAAGACAGCTGAGAGATAAGCTCTAAATTCAGGGGAGTACACTCGAGCATGGCCCTTGGAGTGCTTGCTAAGTAACAAATCATGACTGTGTCTATTTATACCTCATCTTCATCATTCCCAGTGGTGAAAGAGCTGTGAAAATTGAGGAAGTGGTGGGTGGACCTTTTTTTCCTTCTTAATCAAAGTGCAAAACTTTCCTTTAAGATTCCAGCTTTTCAGAGCATGCGCTGGGGCCAGAGGCGCAAGCGGAGGTGGCAGCCGCTCCAAGAGCGAATCCTCTGTCGGTCCTCCTAACATGAGGCTGGAAGGCCACAGCCGGGTCCCCGCAGGTCCAGCATGGGGGCGGCCCTGGGAGCCGTGTGTTGTGACATCTCCAGGGTGGGTCGGGCATGCGCTTAGGCTCAGCGTTGGTTTGTAGATTGCCCTTGGAAACTCTCGCACAGGGTCCTTTCATAATGTGGCTCAGAACAGTCCCACAAACCGTTACAAAGTATTTTAGGCGACACATTTCTATAACTGTTAAGCTTTTTAAAACAATTTTTTTTCAGTTTTGCCCTTTTGCAAAATAACTGTTTTTATACTGATTCAGAAGCTCTTTTTTCTCAGCATTATTCTTGGCCAGAATTGCTCTAGCATGTGACACTAAAGGGAAGCTGAGACCAAGGGCGCTATCCCTCCACGTCTAACCCAGGGTCCTGCCGTGGAGACTTAGCCCAAAGTAGCAAGAGCCACCTCCTCTGCCACAGAATCTTCATGCCAAGTATTCGATGGAGGGAAACGCATGCACGCTTTCCTCTGTAAGAGAAGAAGGCGTCCCCATGTGAAAGCGACCAAGAAAACAAGCCCTCATTCTGATGTCTCATCGGCACGAATCCCAGACACAGGGCTGGGCCAGCAGGTCACTTTTCAGGTACACATCGCTGTGAAGCAACATAAACATCGTCCACCCGCAGAATATGGACATCACGAGGTGCAGGCAGTGCGTTCAGCGTAATCCTGTTATAAAGATCATGCACACGCGCGCGCGCCTGAGAAGGATGCCCAGCAAACACAAGCGTCACTTACCTCTTGTTGGAAGTTTGAGGAGGACGGCGTTTCCATTTTTTACTTTTCTACTTTTCTCCATTGTGTAAATTTTTGGGCAAGATGCATCTCTTCCTTGCATGGGCCTCTTACATTTGTATGTATTTTCCCTTAAAAAACAGTAATGGGAAGATACCATTGTTCACCGAGTACACTCAAGACGTTAAATTCAATGTTGAATGTCATACAAAAATGAGAAGTGGCAATAAAAGTAGTCATTACCGTTTTATTTAACTGAGCATTTACTATGCGCCCAGCACTTTGATAACCACTTTGCATACGGGATCTCCTTTGATCCTGAAGCAGCTCTTTGAAGTGGGGGCTAGTATTCTTCCCGCTTTGCAGGGAAGGAACAAGAATGTTGACTCAAAGTTAAGCCATTCGGCCAAAGTCACCAGTGTGGACCTCAGCCAGCAGGGCCGGGTTTGAACTCAGGAGCCTCTGGTCTGAACATGATGGCTCAGCACCGCGGAGCAGGGAAACAGGGCAGAGGGGCACGGATGGGGAGGGCGTGAGCTGAGATGCAGGAGAGGAAAGGCGTGAGGCAGGGGGGCCATGCTGACCCATGCCGAGGGGTCTTGCAGATGGACGGAGGGAAGGAAGGAAAACAAGAGGAGAAGGAGCTTTCAAGCCCTGGGAAACGTTTGGATGAAGGGGGGCGGTGGTGATTTGGAATGTTTATCCGGAGGCACCTTCTGCAGCTCTGGTTTTGAGATTCTCCATTTTTTTATGATACGCTCCAATTTTTCTTAAAACCACTGTTGTTGTTCATCTGTTTACACTTCACCGGTCAATACACGGATGTCAAACAGACGAGGCTCAAGAAAGAGTTCCTTTCAGCCTCCAGGACTTCGCGATAAGGCCACACAGGAAAGCCAGACCCGGGGAAATGCAACACTGGACACAGCATCACCCAGAAATTAAATCTCAAGCCACTAAGCGTCGAGAAGAGCTTTTTCAAGTACAGTTTGCATAACATGAAACTCATGGAGGCAACGTTCCCAGAGCCGTTTAGAGACAGTGAATCGGGAGGAGGCGTGCTTACAGGAGCAGGTTCTTAACACACATTTGGTTTGAGGGGATTTCATTCCGTGCCGTTGGTTTTCTCTGTGATTTTTTTCTTTCCACCTGCAGTTTAGCAGCCTGGCTGTTTTTGAGGTGCATAACTGCATGGCCAGCCAGAGATGACACCGCTGAGTTTTCAAGGCCAGTAGATTGGGTGTTCAAGGCAGGGCTGCCACAGACAGTGGTGCAGTTTGTGCACTGCACAAATCAGCTGGCTTTCAAGTGGAGCTAAAAATACAAGCTGTGCGCTGCCCCGTCTGAAGCAAGGGGCTCCTTTTTCTTTGTACGAAATGCACGGCAGTCAGCTTGCCAAGCCCTAGGCCTGCAGGTCTGCACTGGCCCAGAGGGGCGCCTTTCCCAGTCCATAGGAGAGTGCCATATAGGACGGCTAGCCTCGGCTCTGGACTGGGGAAGCTCCGGAAGGGAGGGGAGGCGGGAGCAAGGCTGGCCTGGAAGAGCCCCTCTTCATTGAGGTCAAAAGAATGAAGTGGAGCCCCAGGTGTGGGCTGATCGAGGAAAAGAAACAAGGCCCTTTTATGAGTTCAGTTCGCAGTGACTATAGGACTTTCATGAACCCTTTGCCCTGAGGTTGGCCTTGAGCCCTTGGTTAAACATTGACCAACACACATGACAAAGGCAGCCCGACCTTCCCTTCAAGGCCACACCGCAGTCTTACTCTTGTCTAGGACGTTGGGGGTAGGGTAGGGACCATCCTGCACAGGCCAGGCTGGCGGTCTCCCCCCCCCACCCCCGGCAGCGTTTTAATTAAACAGCCCTCGCGCCTGCTTACCTGAAATACTTTCATCAGGAACTTCTTAGTCCTAAAATATGGGAAAGGAGCCCCCTGCAGTTACTCTAAAGATGATGCTGTGTTGATTGAAATCCCATGGAGGTGATACCAGACCCCTGAGGACAAGGTGTGACAACAAGGCAGTCCCAGCAGGAGACGTGGAAGGGAAGGGGGGCAGGGAGAGCAGAGAGAGAGAAAGAGAGGAAAGCACATGGACCCGCCTCCCCGTGGGCGCCCCAGCCCTGGGATCTCAGCTCCGAACATCTCCTTGGTTTATTGCGTCCACGTGCACGGAGCCAGGGCTGGAACCAGGGAAACAAAGGCAGTCTCCCTGTTCTCAAGGGCCTTCATCTCTGACATCGGGACGTTGTGTCAGGCGCTCCACCAAGCACTGTAGCTGCTTTATCTCATTAATCCTCACACTAATCCCCGGAGGCAGGTGCCGTGCTTACCCCCACTTCATGGAAGAAGAAACAGAAACTCAGAGTGGGGAAGCGACTTAGCTCACGCAGCCAGGACCGTCTGGCTCCAGTGCCGGTATTCTTCCTGACTCGGTTAGGGTGTGGGGAGTTTTACTGAAGCAGCCATGATGATGGTAACTATAGCAACTGTAGTCGCTGCAGTAGTCATGGTGATAGTGATAGCAGTTGTAGTAATCGTAGTATAATCCTCTGAGAACTAGTAATCATAGCAGGGAGGTAGGGGCTGTGCTAAGTGTTTTCACATATTAATTCATTTAATCCTCATGACACATGTGATAGGCACCAGCATTGTCCCCATCGTACAGACAGAGAAACTGAGGCACCCGCACACTAAGTATCCCACCCAAGGCCACCCAAGCATCAGAAGTCGACTGTGAATCCAGGATGTAACGGGTCTTAACGGTGCCCACGCCTATGGGGGGAACACAAGACCTGCTTTCTCTAGACCTGTGGGTGGCAGTGCTGGCAGCCATGAGGGGGATCGTACCGTCCGTGTGGCCACCTGCCGCTGGCCAGGCGCCATCCAAGGGCCAGAGCGCCAGCCCTTGGAAGCCCGTGTCTATTTAGCGGTGGGGAGGTCAGATGACAGAGAGGAACCCTGCAGAGAGGGCAAGGCGCAGGGAAGGAGACGCACAGTCTGAGGGGCGTGGAGGCAGCTGAGGGGCGGATGTCTCGGGTGGGCGAGGGCCAGGGCAGGTCTCTTCAGGAGGGGACATCCGGGCAGAGATGTGTAGCCACCTAGGGGTCCAGGGAAAGAACATTCCAGGCCTGCAGAAGCCCCTCCCTTGCCATGGCCCTGGAGAGGAAACTTTTTCCGTTAAAACTTTTTGAAAAATATTGCAAAAATACACCAAAGATAAAAACCTCGCTCGTAATCTCACCACTTTTGCAAGTATCTAAAGCTGCGAAAATTCCCCCTTCTGTCCTGCGCCCCAGTCACGTTGGGGGGATTAATTGGCAGGGGAAGCACGTCGATCCAAGCGTACAGAACCATTTGTGTTGACATGAAAGGCCCCAGATTTCTCTGTTTTCATCACCCTCTTGAAGGCATGTGACCGTCCTTTCCTCAGCAGCTCCCAGCTGGCGCAGGTCTAGCAGCACAACAAACTGTTGTGGCCTGAGCACCGTTACAGCAAGAAGCTTAGAATTGTACGTAAACTAAGGTCCGTAGGCTCTCAGCAAGCTTGGAGGTCTCTCACCTTGACCACAGGGCAAGGGCGGGAACACCTGGTCTTTGGGTCACATATGTGGACCTGAGGCTTTTTGTCCTCGTTTTGGTTTTCCCGGCTGCTTTCCGGGGGGGCTGGAAGTTTTTGACAGTCGAGTTCCGGATTCACAGCGTTGGGATGGTGAGCAGTGAGCCCAGTAAGAGACAAACACGCAGCTGGTTGAGCCAGAGAGAGCCAGAGCGCCTCAGCGCCAACCTGTCAACCACACGGCGCAAAAGAGCCCAAATGACACTCAGGAGGACTCAGGCTGCCAGGAGCCCCTCCAGCAAGGGCGCCACAGCCTAGATTCACAGCGAAGAGCCCTTGGCAACATCTTTCAGAACACGTGAAAATGGGGTGACACTACCGTGAAGAAAGTCAGTTCTGAGGGCTATTTTCAGCGTGCCACGGGGGACCAGATTCCAACCACAGAGGTAAATGAAAAACCAAAATTAATGAAACGATCTAACCAGAGAAAGCTGCCTTTGGGCAGCAGAAAGTTTCATGTTTTAGGTAATTTCTTAAAAGAGCAAAACTGATTATGGGCCGTCCCCTCTCCCAGATGTGTGAAGTGTGAGCTTTTTTCTCCTATTGTCTGTTTAGTCTCTATCCTGCACCCGCGTTCCCCCCTCCCACTCCGTGTCTCTCTCTCTTCTCTCTCTGTCTCTCTCTCTCTCTTTCTCTTTCTCTTTCTCTCTCTCTCTCTCTCTCTCTCTCTCTCTCTCTCTCTCTCTCTCTCTCTCTCGTTATTTCTCTCTCCCCCTCTCCCTCTCCCTCTCTCTCCCTTTCTCTCCCCCACCCCAAATAACCATTACAATACACTTTAAACCAACCGCTTTCTGGAATCTTTTCCCTTTTGTAAAACTCCATTAAACCTCACTCATTCATTCTGCAAACAATGTCTTGATACTTTATTCTGATTTGATTTACATCTTTTTAGAAACATCAACTCCCAATAGACTGCTGTTGAATATGTAATTGGAACTCAGACATAATTTTTACAGAACTGTGCTGTTCCTGACTCTCCTCTCCGTTCTGAGAGCTGACGTCAGCCGTGGTAGTGCAGCAAATGCTGCTGTGGGGCAGAGTGAGTGAGGGGTGGGCTTAGGGCTGTGGTGACTCTCATGTCCTCATCAGGACCCCGGAGCCGCCCGCCTGTCCCCGCAGTGTTTTCTTTCCCTACTGAAGTTTTTGCTTTCGATCTTTCATGCATCGTGGGACCAGTCAACCTCAAGAATTGTCTTTTTTTTTTTAAGGCCCCCTCAAAACTTCCCACATAATTCCCCAGCAAGCGTTAATGAAACTCTTCTTCACCCTTGCTGTTCAAAGTGTGGTCTGCAACCCGCACCCTGGGCGCCCCGGGAGCTGGGGAGAAACACAGCCTCAGGCTTCACCTACCATCGTTTCGCGCCGCTGTTCACTCATCCGTTTCCACAACATGGTTTTTTTGAACTCTTGCAACTCTCAGAGCACCTGCCTGCTTCCTGGGGAGGATAGAAAGTGTAAGATCCGGTGCCTGCTCCAGGGGCCCACCGCCCAAGGGGGGCCGAGCGCCCAGGCTTGGAGCCAGTACTGGCCGCCCTGCCGGCCCCGGCTGCACGCCGCACGTCGGAAGCAAAGGGACTGCATCCTCAGGTTTCTGGACCTCTGTGACCCAGAAGCACACCTATCTCTGGTTTTGGTACAAGAGAAAGCAGGCGCCCTGTGTGATGTGACATCACCTCTTCCAGGGAGCCTTTGTGTGTCCAGCCCCCCCACGCTGAGATCCGGCCCCCCAGTCCGAGATCCAGCCCCCCACTGCTGCACAGTGCTGTCATCTGAGTTGACTGTTTTAAATACGTAGGCCCAGGCCCCTCCCCTCATCAGTAGAATCAGGATTTCTGGGGTGGGGTCCCGGCAGCTCCCAGGGGGTCTGCTCTGCAGCCCGGGCCGTGGGCCCCTGCACACCCAGTACTCCCACGGTCCCCAGTTTGAACCTGCGCTGTCCCCTGCAGAGAAGCCTCATCCCACCCACCCCCGCCAGGTCGGATGCCCCACTGGTGTCCCGCCGCGCCCAGCTCTTGGTCCTGAGTGTGATATTCTATTTCTCGGCCTGCCCCACTAGACTGCCAGCTCCTGGAGGTCAGGAGCTGTGTCTTGTCTGCCGTATGTCCCAAGTGCCCGGCACACAATCAGGTCTCATTAAATGTGCGTGTCAATGAATAACCAGCCCGGTGGGATTGTGAACACCTGGCACCGACCCACGCTTCTTCACAGCCTCACGCAGGCCCGAGCACGCCCAGCCTGGGCCTCGACCTCTTTGCTCCCGTCCGCCCACAGCTGATGCCATTGGACCCCTTCACAGGGCCGGCTCTGCCGGCCACACCCAGCCCTCTGGGGTCCCCGCACTAGTGCCTGGGCTGCTCATCAGGTTGACCTTGGGCACCTGGGTTTCCTTCTTGCTTTTTTACCTTTAATCCCCTTTGCCGGGGCCCCGATTCCTTCTTCTTCACTCTTCCAAACGTACAGCTGTTCTCTGATGTCTGAGAACCCTACCTAATACCCTAATATCCCATTCTTAAATATCCCATAGCTAAGCTCAGCAAATGTGTGTCGCTGGATGAGAAGACAGATGGTTTTGTTTGTGTGTTTGTTTAATAAGTTTTTTTTGGCCACACCACATGGCGTGCGGGGTCTTAGTTCCCGGACCAGGGATCGAACCCCTTCCCCCTGCAGTGGAAGCGTGGAGTCTTAACCACTGGACCGCCAGGGAAGCCCCTAGAAGACAGATGATTGAATGGGGGCTGGGTGGACGGATAGATGGATGGTTAAAAGAATGGAGGAGGATGGAGGATGGATAGACAGACGAGTGAATGGACATATGGATAGGTGAATGGTTGGGCAGACGGAGTGGTGGATGGATGGATAGAGAGGCAGAGAGATACAGTAAGTCAGTTGACCTACCTCAATCCTCAATGTCCAGCACCTGCAGCGGAGGTTACGGGATCAGCTCAGAGAGACATCTAGACAGTTTACCAACATGCCTAGACCAGAGTCTACAGAGAAGTAGTCGTAATCCTTGGCCCCCGCCCTCATGGCCCTCAAAGTCTGGAGTACTTGGGCCCCAATCTTCAGTGGGAGCTGGATGGACAGGCCACAGGCAAACTGACCAAATCCCTGGTCATATCCAGCGCTTCCCTTACAGGTCAGGATCACGGCTAGGATGGCCTCCTCACCTGTAAACTGAGGTGACGTTCACGGTACCTACCTGCGGTACTTTCCTGGGAGCGCTTCCCTTACGGGTCAGGATCACGGCTAGGCTGGCCTCCTCACCTGTAAACTGAGGTGACGTTCACGGTACCTACCTGCGGTACTTTCCTGGGGACGGCTATAGCGAATCGCCTCAAACTTCATGGCTTACACTAACAGAACTGTACTCTCTCATAGTTCTGGAAGCCCGAAGTCTGAAATCAGTTTCCAGGCCAAAGTTAAGGCGGCAGCAGGGCCGTGCTTCCTCTGGTGGCTCAAGGGCAAATCCATTTCCTCGCCCCTGCCGGGGTCTAGTGGCTGCTGTCTGTTCCTGGCTCGTGGCCCCATCACTCAATCTTTGCCTCCATGACCACATGGCTTGCACGCCTCTCCCTCCCTCTTCGAAGGATACTTGTGATTGTATGTGGGCCCGCCCAGGTCATCCAGCATAATCTCCCATCTCAAGATGCTTAGCTTGACCACGTCTGCAAAGTCCTGTTTGGGCCACATAAGGGAACATTCCTAGGTTCCAAGTATTAGGCCACGGCTATCTCTGGAGGCCATCATTCAGTCTCCCACACGACCCCATAGGAGCGGATTAAGTTGCACCAGATACATAGCCACTGCTCTCTAAATAGTAGCTGTGTCAATAATACCAATTATCCAGCACTGCCCTGGAGGCGCCTGGGAGCATCTGAGGAGAAAAGAGGAATTGTCCTTCTCTCTGAGTCCAGAAAACAGAATCATCACTGTCGCACACGTTTGTTTGGAAAACACAAACAGCTGCTGTTTGGCTGGGGCTCCCACCACCACTTTTTTGTGGCCACAGGCCCTGTGGTCACTTCCCTGAAAGGCTCAGTCAACACACTTTACTGAGAAACCTAATTTGGAGGAACTGTTGCTTCAGCGTTGGAGGACGGGCAAACCAGGAGCCTACCAGCCATTGTGGTATCATTTAAAGTCAAGAGAACTGACCCAGCAAACTCTCAGAAGGAGGAACGGAACCCACTTCCGAGCGAGCTGCTGGAAGCGGGAGAGACACCATCTCGTGCCGAGACCCGGGAGCCTTCCCAGGACGAGGCACTTGAGCTGCAAATTAAAATGCCATCTGGTTTCTGCCCTATGACTGACCTGAAAAAAAAAAAAAAATCACTTTGAAAGATGGAAGTGGGGGTAGAGAAAAGGGTGAGGAAGACTTTTGGGGAAATGGCATGTGTTTCTCCAGGTATTTTTGGTCACTTTGGAGCAACCTGATTAACCCCTCACAGGCTGGAAGAAATTCACTTCTTTTCAGATTCAAATGAATCCCAATGATGGATGCATCAGTGGGAAATTTTAACAGGGGCTAGATAGTAAAGATGATATTAGGTTTCTTTTTTTAAATTTTTATTGAAGTGTAGGTGATTTACCAAGTTGTGTTAGTTTCAGGTATACAGCAAAGTGATTCAGTTATACATATATATATAAAAATATATATATTCTTTTTAAGATTCTTTTCCATTATAGATGGTAACAAGCTATTGAGTATAATTCCCTGTAATATAGAGTAGGTCCTTGTTGATTATCTATTTTATATATAGTAGTGTGTATATTTTATTTTATTTTATTTTTATTTATTTTTTTTTTAGTGGTACACGGGCCTCTCACTGCTGTGGCCTCTCCCGTTGCGGAGCACAGGCTCCGGACGCGCATGCTCAGCGGCCATGGCTCACGGGCCCAGCCACTCCGTGGCATGTGGGATCTTCCCGGACCGGGGCACGAACCCGGGTCCCCTGCATCGGCAGGCGGACTCTCAACCACTGCGCCACCAGGGAAGCCCAGTAGTGTGTATATTTTAATCCCAAACTCCTAATTTATCCCTCCCCACCCTTTCTCCTTTGGTAACCGTAAGTTTATTTTCTATGTCTGTGAGTCTTTTTCTATTTTGTAAATAAGTTGATTTGTATCATTTTTTTAGACTCCACATATAAGTGATATCATATATTTGTCTTTGTCTGCCTGACTTACTTCACTTAGTATGATGATCTCTAGATCCATCCATTTTGCCGCAAATGGCATTATTTCATTTTGTTTGTGGCTGAGTAATATTCCATTGTGTATATGTACCCCATCTTCTTTATCCACTCATCTGTCGCTGGACACTTAGGTTGCTTCCATGTCTTGCCTATTGTCAATAGTGCTGCTATGAACATTGGGGTGCATGTATCTTTTTCAATTAGAGTTTTCTCCACATCTATGCCCAGGAGTGGGATTGCTGGATCCTGCAGCAACTCTATTTTCAGTTTTTTGAGGAACCTCCATACTGTTCTCCCCAGCGGCTGCACCAGTTTACGTTCCCGCAAACAGCCTGGTGGGGCTCCTCTTTCTCCACACCCTCTCTGGCTTATTATTTGTAGACTTTTGGGTGATGGCCATTCTGGCCAGTGTGAGGTGGTACCTCCTTGTAGTTTTGATTTGCGTAAAGATGATATTAAGTTTCTTTGGTGTGACAACAGCATTCGGATTCTGAAGGGGGAATCTAACGGATTTGTGTGTGGTCTGTGAACGCACCTTCAAATTTACTTTCAAATGGATCAACAAATACATATACACAGATCTCTGAAGCGAGTATGCCACAGTGGTAACAGCTGTTGAACGTGGGGAGTGAGGAAATGCAGGTGTCCATAACTCTCAGCTTCTCTGTATGTCTGAAAAGTCTTCATAACACAGAGTTGTGGGGTTGGGGAGAAAGGAAAGATGGTTAAATGAAGCAAAGAGTTCCCCTGATCACTTTTCCGAGACTCGACTGGATGGGCTGGGAGCACCATCTGAGGTTGAAGGGAAACCTTCAGAGAGCGGAGGCTTGTGGGAACAAAGATGCAAAACCTGGACTTTTAGGGCAAGGGACCAGAGAGGGAGATGGGAAGGGGAGAGAACACCACGGTGAGGTGCTTTCTTGGTGTAAGGACATCGGTAGAACCAAAACCAAAGCACCCGTGGAGTACCGGGGGACTGGGCGGTGTTGGCATATCGCTGGGTACAGCTCAGTAAATCATATGTCAGACAAGGACGATGTTAAAGGTTAAAGGTCAGCAGCAGGAGCCGGGGTGAGCCTCTGAGCGTTTCAAATGCAGCTCCTCTGAATCTGCTATGTTGGGGGCAGTCTGCTCTGTCCATTTTAACATAGAAGAACTGGGAGACCTGGATTTCCAGAGGAAAGAACCCCACAGGGCTCATGGAATCCTGGTCTTTTAGGCTGTGGTGGACATTGAGGCTGACATCTGCAGCCTCCCTCCCCCCAACCCCATCATTAGTCTAAACCAATCATCAATCCATCCCTCCAGAGTGATTGGCTCAGGACGGGGCATGTGACCCAGTTCTAGGCAATGAAATGTACGACGGTGTCGGCCAGGAGCCTTCTGGGAAAAGTGACGTCACTTCCAGGAGAGTACCGTGGAGGAGACGGTCTCGCTTCTTCCTCTGGATTCCGTCCCCTGAACGTGATGCCTGGAGCCACGGCTGCCATCTTGTGACCAGCCCGAGGACAAAGCCAACGTCAGGGTTGTCCGCGCAGGGAGATGGGAAGGACCTCGCTCCTTGAGGGCACCTCTGGGGCATGGGGCCGCCAAGCCTGAAGCCTCCCTGTACACTCCTGTGATGTGAAATCGTACATGTCCTGATTCTGGAATTTTGTTGGATTCCACGCCTATTCCTGATACGAGACCAGGAAGCTGAACCCGTGCTGGCCCATATGGTGCCTTTGCCTGAGTTCCGCAGCTTGGGGAGTGGGACGCAGCCGGCTTTCAAGCCCACCTTGCCCTTGACTCCAGGAACCCGCCTGCGGTGGACATCCCGCACAGCGGGCGCAGAGGACCTCCGGCAAAGCCCCCAGGCCCCACCTGCCAGGCTGCTACCCCTGCTGAGACGGAGGACTCCCTCCCTCCATTTCTGGATGATTCTGGCCCTTGAGAAGTTCAGGATGGTGCCAGGGGGTGAGTGTAGCCCCTACCGTCCAACTCAGTCGGCCCTTCATGGATCCTTTGTTTTGAACACGTCACATTTCCTCCATTCTCATTCAGAGTGCTGTTTAAGTGCACCTTCAAGCCCCACCCCACTTCCTTTCCAACCAGAGTGACCCCTGAGCAGCCCCTGATGGAAACCCTGGAGGCGAGGCTGCAGCGTGAGCACCTCCGACCGGGCTCCTCTTTCCGTCTGGCCCCACCCGGCCCAAAGGCTCTGTGGGGGAAATCAGGGCGACTGCCTGCTCTTCACTCAGCTGAGGACCCAAAGGTGGGTGGGTACACGTTTCCCACGAAGTGTCTAAAGGAGCCAGATGTTTCCAGGGCAGATGCAAGCCCCTGCCCTGTGGGCCTCCTGCAGGACTCGGGACTCAACGACCTGGAGAGTGAGAGGGCGTTGGCGGGGCGGGCCCAGGGGACGTGAGGCCGGATGGAGCTCAAGGGCCAGGAGAGTATTTTGGTCTTGACCCCCGGGGCACCACGCAAGAGGTGGCCAGGCCGTCGACTTCTGTTTCTCACCCGAAAAGGAGAGTGTCAGCCTCTTTTCCCGACATGGGGCGAATTCTGCTGGTGGAGCGCGCCAGACCTTGAGGGTCCCGCTCAGGCGTCTGAAGACCCAGATGTGGACGGGGCGGTGGTAGCAGCCAGGATGATCCAGCCGCCTCAGCAAGCACAGTCACCGGCCACCTTCTCCAGTCACAAACGTTTGCTGAGCCTTCTCCCAGTTCCAGGAGCCAGGACACCCCAAAGATGCAGCTCGGTGCAGAGGTCAAAGATTACAGCTTGGAGTCAGTTGGATACAAGCTCTGCCTGTCCTCAGCTGTGTGACCTTGGGCAAGTGACTTCACCTCTCTGGTCCTGGTTTCCTTGTCTGCCAAATGGGGGTAACAGTCGCTCCCTCCTGGGGCTTTCAGCAGGACTTGTTACACACAAAGCACTTAACACACTCCCTGGCATGTAGTAAGCATCGGTAAATGTGTCTAGTTACTGGTAAGAACGCACAGCACTTCACAGTTTGCGAAGCACTCTCAAGGCTGTTACCTCATCACCCTGAAGAACTGTTGCTCTGGTTCAAAAGGCAGAGTAACCCATCGTGAAGCAGGAGTCCAGCTAATTCCCAGCCCCGTCTTTCTGGCTCCCCCCTCCCACTTTCCTGCCGCCTCCAAAGCCATCGACTCCCCAGCACACCCCCCGCAAGGCTGAGCGTCAGCGCAGGTTGAGTTTCAGTGTTGATTCCCACTCACCAGATGACTGCGGGCCGGTCGCTTCTTCCCCTTTCTGTTCCCGGTTTCTTCATCTGAAAAGTTAAAAGTTGGATCAACCCCCGAGTCCCTTTTCCTTCAACATGCTGAGATTTCTGCTAGATTTAATGTCTATTGCCTTAATTCTGTTTTTCATACTTACTGTGTGCCCTCTCTGTGTCAGACACCAACTATTGTGATAGCAATATATGATTTCTAGTCCTCACAAAAAAACCTTGGGAGGCGAGCCACTTTATCCCCAGTGTACAGATGGGGAAACTGAGGCTCAGAGGGGAAGGGACTTCCCCAAGGCCACTCGGTGAGTGGGGGGTAGAGCTGGGCTTTGAACCCATGTTGGTCAGATTCCAAACTCAACCTTTTCCCGTAATGTTGCCTTCAGCTCAATCCCTCCACGGCCCGGTTAGCTTCTCAGTAAATGACCAGACTTCCCCTCGGTCGACCGTCTTGGAACTGGGCGGTATTGGTGACATCATGAGGACCAGAACCCCCCACGGGGCGGGGAGCCCTCTGGGCACACAGCCCCCGCTCATTCCATGAACATGCCCTGTGCACCTGTGCCGTGCGGGTCCTGGGCCAGGTATGCAGTTACGAGAGGCACCCGAAGCCACCAGACAGCTGGCGAGCCGTGTGATCAGAGCCTGGGAAAGGCCAGATGGCTCCAGCCACGTCTTGCTTTCCATTGCAGGTCCCTTGAGTCCCCTCCTCATGAGCACGCCAGAGCCCCCTACACACACACACACACACACACACACACACACACACACACACACACACACACACACACACACACACACACACACACACACACACACACACACACACACACACACACACACACACACACACACACACACTGGGGAGCATGCATGGATGCCTCGCTCGCTCGTGCAGTGCCTGGAATAACACGCGCAGGGAGTCCCTGTTCAGTAAATGTTGTCTTAATCAGCTCATGAATGAGTGAGTAAAGTGGATGAGGGAATTAGTGGTCTAACCCTTGAATATAGAGCTTGTCGTTTCCTGTATGTTCTGTGTGTCCATAGAGCCCACGGTGTCATGTTCTTCACAGCGAGCTTCTCGCACTGCTTAGAACTTGGGACGCAGCGTATGGACAGAGAGCTCATTGCCTGCGGGTGGGGAGCTGGCTTCTAGCAGTGACTCTGTTACGAATTCCCTGACAGACGTACAACTAATTTTCCCACCTCTCCAGCCTCTCTAGACCTAAGCTTTTCATATTCTACGGAGAAGTCTGAGTTCTGTCCGCCAAGGTCTGTAGGGCCAGTGCTGTTCGGAGCCAGCTTAAATAGGCTCAGGTGGGAGATGTACACCATGGAACTTGGCAAAGGCCTTTTTTGCTTTCCTGAAGAGCCTGTTAAATTTCTACGAGCTTGCCACTTTAAAAGGCCCAGATTTCTTTGAAGCATCCGGTCTTATCTTTAAAATTCCTGTGCCTTTTGCAGTTACTTCACAAAACATTATTTGTCATTTTAATGAATTTTTAAAATAAACTTATTTATTTATTTATATTTTTGGCTGCGTTGGGTCTTCGTTGCTGCGCACGGCCTTTCTCTAGCTGCGGCGAGTGGGGGCTCCTCTTCGTTGCGGTTCACGGGCTTCTCATGGCGGTGGCTTCTCTTGTTGTGGAGCACGGGCTCTAGGTGCGTGGGCTTCAGTAGTTGTGGCACGTGGGCTCAGCAGTTGTGGCTCACGGGCTCTAGAGCGCAGGCTCAGTAGTTGTGGTGCACAGGCTTAGTTGCTCTCGGCATGTGGGATCTTCCTGGCCAAGGGCTCGAGCCCGTGTCCCCTGCATTGGCAGGTGGATTCTTAACCACTGCGCCACCAGGGAGGTCCCCATTTTAATGAATTTTAAATGACCAATTATATTACTTTATTCCCTCCCCCAAATAGTTTATTAAATTGTAGGCTTCTGTGTCTGTCCTGGGCCTTGATACATCTGCCAGCAACTGGATTTTCCAGTTTAAAAAAGCAGGGTCGGGCTTCCCTGGTGGCATAGTGGTTAAGAGTCCGCCTGCCAATGCAGGGGACAGGGGTTCCATCCCTGGTCCGGGAAGATCCCATGTGCCGTGGGGCAACTAAGCCCACGCACCACTGAGCCTGCACTCTAGAGCCCGCGAGCCACAACTACTGAGCCCGTGTGCCACAACTACTGAATCCCATGCACCTAGAGGCCACGCTCCATAACAAAGAGAAGCCACCGCAATGAGAAGCCCGTGCGCAGCAACGAAGAGTAGCCCCCGCTCACCACAACTAGAGAAAGCCCGCGCGCAGCAACAAAGACCCAACGCAGCCAAAAGTAAATAAACAAATTAATGAATGAATTAAATCTGTGACCGTTAAGAAAAAACGCAGGGTAGTGGGGAGGGAGGGATGAGTGGGTGGAACAGAGAGGGTTTTTAGGGCAGTGAAACTACTCTGTGTGATGCTGGTGGATACATGTCATCATATGTTTGACCAAAACCATAGAATGTACAGGATCAAGACTGAACCTGAATGTACACCATGGACTTTGGGTGCTGACAGTGTGTCAGTGTAGGTTCATCAAGTGTAAGGAATGTGCCGCCCTGTGGGGCGTGGTGATGGTTGGAGGACCCCGGAGAGGCCGTAGGGGGGCAAGGGGTACATGGCAACGCCCTGTACTTCCTCTCAGTCTTGCTGCGAACCTGCTCTAAAAACAAACCCAATTTTCTAAAAACTCAGAACCCAAGAGGAAAAAGCCCTGGAGCACTGCATGATTTCTAAGTGTCCTAAGAGTCCATAGGGTGTGGCCTCCCTTCTTTAATTAGCACCAGTGAAAGGATTTCCTCGTACTGCGCGTGCGGGAGGCGCCGCGGCTTACACAGGTGCCGGCCCATCACCATCAGTTGTCTTGCCGTGTGGTCAGAGTTTGCGGAAGGTGAGCGAGGGGAGGCTTGATTCTTCCAGGGCCCTGGTTTCTCCAAGTGTCTTTAGCCACCTGCTGAGTTTATTAAAATGCAGATCCCCAGGCCCTGCCGAGACCTCTTTCTGGGATAAGCCTGGGAATAACAAGCTCTCTGCTTGCAGAAATGGCGTGAGTGACCGCCATGCTGCAAAACACTGGTGCGTTAAGCGTACACTTCCCTTCCCGGGGCAGGCGGGCCTCAGTAGGATGGAGTAGCATGTTTATCGCCTTTTAGTCCTTTCTTGGGAGCTAGAACTCGCTCTCCCTGCCCCCATCTCCTTGCAAAGAGGGGACGTATCAACTTGGATTTCCCCCAAGAAACTGAGGGTTCATCCAGCCCTTCTCTTCCCTCAGCTTGGGGTGGACCTTTGGGTGATACGAAAGGAAGCAGTTTTAGTATCAGAAAAAGCTTATTAGAAAATTCTCATCCTGAGCTGGTGTAGCACGTGATGTGGTATTGCCATTCATTAAAACCAACTGGAGGGGGAAAAAAAAAAAATCTCTCCTTGCAGGGCTTCCCTGGTGGCGCAGTGGTTGAGAGTCCGCCTGCCGATGCAGGGGACGCGGGTTCGTGCCCCGGTCCGGGAAGATCCCACGTGCCGCGGAGCGGCTGGGCCCGTGAGCCATGGCCGCTGAGCCTGCGCGTCCGGAGCCTGTGCTCCGCGACGGGAGAGGCCACAACAGTGAGAGGCCCGAGTACCGCAAAAAAAAAAAAAAAAAATCTCTGCTTGCAGTGGACCAGTGCACAGCCCGGCAGTCCAGGTGGGCCGCGTGGGTCCATCCCAAGAACGGCAGGACTGTTGGGCTCTGTCTATCTCAGCTAATGGAAAAGTGCCGACTCCTGACTCAGGCAGCCCTGGAGGCCAAAGGCCCCTCCGTTACCTACCGTGTGAGCTTCCCTCTCTTTGAGGCCCGGTATCCTCAGCTGAAAACATGGGGCCGATGCTCCCTCCCCAGGGTCGTGGGGAGAATCAAACTGGACACCCCGTGACTGGAAAGCACTGGTCACCTGCGAAACCTCAGAATGTGGGTGTGCTCCTGGGAGCACCCGGACCTGGCCCTTGTGGGGGCACTGCCCGGCAGGATCCAGCCAGCCGGATTCCTGGGACACTCGGGCTTCTCTACTTCCTCATCTGGGTCACATCCCAGAGCTGAGACACCCGAGTCTGGGTTTGGGGCGAGTTTGGTTCAGGCCGCCCCAGGGGCAGGTCAGCATCACGTGGACCACAGTGTTCTGGCCTCTAGAGTGGGGTCACCCCTGCCGTGGGGAGTGAAGGGGCTCTGACCATGGTTGCAGCCTGAAATCTCCAGGACGCCAGTGGTCAAACAGGGCCGAAAATGTTGCTTCTAAAGGCAGAGACCTATTCTTCCACCCGGGACCTACCCCAGCACCTACCAAACTAACACCCAGAATGTGTTCACGTCCACCTTTTTGGAGGCGTGAATGTGCCACGGAAAATCCCCAACTGGAGTTGCCCCTGGATCCCGGGCACCTTCATAAGAGCCTTTGCCGAGGGCCGGGAAACAGCCACCCCTTCTGTAAACAATTTGGAAATCCACGTCAGGAGGCCTGAAAGGTTCGTACCAACTCCGTGTACTCGAATGTTTGTCCAGTGGGTGCTGTCGGGCACCTCCTGTGCGCCAGTCCCCTGTAGGAAGCTGGAGATGGGATGATGCAACAGACGTCGTCCTCAGGGTGCGTGCTGTCTAGCGGGGGCCACCAACCGCATTCATGTCACGTGGTGACAAGTGCCCCCGAGAAAAGAAAGCCAGACCATGGCAGAGAAAGCGAGGACGGCCCTCTCTGAAGAGGTGACATTCGAGCAGACCCCTGGATGAAGAAAAGGAAAAGCCCCATGAACGACTGGGAAAAGAGCATTCTGGGAGCAGCAGTGCAAAGGCCCTGAGGCAGGACCACGAGGACAGCAGAGAGCCCCAATGTGGCCACAGAGGGGTGAGGGGTGCAAGGGGGGATGACTTGGAGAAGTGACCAGGGACTAGATCATACTGGCCACCCAGTAATGCCACTCTTGGACGTTATCCTAAGAGAACAATTAGAAAGAAGCAAAAACACACACCCACAGGCATTTGCAGCATCATCCCAGAGGACCAGAAGTTTCCAGCCCACCTAAATGGCCACCAGCACGGGGGTAGTGTCATAGAGAATGGCACGCCAGCCCCTGCGTACTACCCAAGCTCCCCAGACAGTTGTGAAGATTTGGTAGCAACGGGGACAGTATGCATGATATAATACGCTTTTTTAAAAACTCACAGTTCAAAAATACATTCTCGCACCAAAATGAGGACCAAAAGCTGTTGGGTTAGAGCGGGGGTGGGGGGCAGGATATGGGAGGACAGTTCTTTTTTTCCTTTTTCAAATTTTATATAATGCGGTTGCTGTATTATTTTTATAATGTAAAAAAAATTAAGGGGGAAAATGTGTTCAAACCAAACCAATGGTGGAGGCAACGAAAAGGCTGGTTTCCCTTCCTCATGATACCAACCCCCGCACCGAGGTTTCAGGTCTTCTCACCACCACCTCCTGGAACCCAGCCAGCCCGGGGAGCGCTACATGCAGCCCCAAAGGGCAGCATGGATCCTCAGGGGTGTACGAATCCTACCCCCCTGAGTAGCCGTCTTGCCCAAAGCATAACTAGATGTCATGTCCAGAACAGGTGCGGGGCGCTGGGGGTGCGTTCTTACAGGACGGCCGGAAAAACCTCGTCCCCAAATACCCACCTGGCTTCTGCCTGACATCCCACCATCTGAGACTCATGTGGTCACCAGGGCTTTCCTCCCAAACCCTGATGGAGGCCGTGTTCAATCCAAGGTGAGGCCGGCCCCGGCTGCAGCCGAGCTCCAGGCTCACTGCCTCTGGCCCAGGGGGTCAAACAGCCCCCCAGCCCCCTCCTGCCGGGGGTCCCCAGGCTTGCAGGCAAATCGGAGGCTGCCTTGCCCCGAAACACCCTGTGGATCGCCGGCTGCCCTCGCAAGGGACATGAGGCCCTGATGGACTCACAAAGCCTCGCCCCCACTCCTGCTTCCTCCGCTGTCCCCTCTCCCAGGCTGCCCCTCCCCGGGTGCCAGCCAACCCACTAAACCGCTGTTTCTTGGGCTTAAAGCATCCTGCCCGCCCAGCTCTGTGCTTGGCTGAGCCCTTGACGCTCAGCGCAGACGTCCCCTCCTCCAAGCAGCCCTCCCTGACCTCACCACATTCCAGTGTGGAGCAGGACCCTGGCCTGGCCTCTCCTGCCCACCCCAGCACGCATCGCGGCAAGCCTGAGGGGAAAAGCCTCTCTACGTGCCCCTTCCCCGTCCCACACTCTCGGGAGTACCAAGGGCCCCTGCTGAGAAAGCCACGGAGTCACAGGACAGAGCCCGGTCGCCAGCTCGGTGGGGAGAAGCCCTTTGGGCAGCCAGCAGCACAGAAGGAGAGGCAGCCCTGCAGCCACCAGAGGGTAGGACCAGGCCGGGCCCGCCCAGCCCACCCGGCGCCCCACGCGGGTAACATGTCCTGGGTGTGACACCCACCAGCAGGCAAGGGACCTTGCGTTTGCTGAGTGAGCCCCCAGAATGACCATGTCTGAGCCTGCGCGGACCAGGTCCCTGCGGGGCCCGAGCGGGGCCGTGCCCAGCAGCTATAGACACACACAGGCGCCCATGTGATGGGAGTTGTGGCTTCTTTTTTCCCAAATGGAAATAGTACATAAATTGCGTCCTCCCCCTGTTGCTGTTGTTGTTTTAATGCTCATTGCAAAAACAAAAACAAAATGAAAAACATACAAAGACAAAACCCCAAATTGGACTCATCTCTACACCCACCCTCAGAAGGCTCTGGAAACTTTAAAGAGAACTTTAAACGGGGATTCTCAGATTCCTGGGTCCAGGGAGGCAGCGGGGCGGCACCGCTAAAGGGCCCCCAGGTGCACGTTCCCAGAAGGTCCCAAAGGCCCCCGAGAGGGTGCATCAGTGCCCAGGAACTCAGAGTTCCCACCTTCAAGTGTTTGCTTTCTTGCAAGTGTTTGAAGTCTTGCCAGAATCTTCCGAGGGGAGGCAGGGCTGCAGGAGAGGAGTCCAGGAGAGAGAGGAGAGGGAGGGGGAAGGGAGAGTCTTCTGAAACGGGTCACGAGCCTTGGCAGCCCCCGACGGGTGGCCCTGCCCTTGGGAGGCCGCAGAGGCCTGGGCTCGTGTCTCAAAGCCCTGCTCCCTCTCCGGGTGGCCTGGGCGAGCAGGGCCCTTGGGGACCCCGTGTCCTTACCAGCACACAGAGGTCTGTCTCTAAGGGGCCTCCAGGCCCTGAGATCCTGCCTCAAGTATAGTTTTCCTGATTCCTTCCATGTCAAGTGGCACAGATACACATCACCTTTGGTGCAAACACCACCTCACTGAAGATTTTGTTCTATGACGTCAGCTGCTCCCTCCAGCACTTACGCCTCACCCAAGATGCGGATGAGTATTGACTCTGTGGCTTTCACTCCCAAACCCGCCCCAAATGGCCCCCAGAAGGAGAACCAGTCATCAAAGAGGCGAGGGCTTCTGATTCATGAATCTCCCAAACGAAAACTACAAGCTTTGGAAACCGTTCCCGGTGAGTTCCAGAGTCTGAACAGTTGCTTATTTTTACCCCCCTCCACGCTCCCAGCTGGTCTCGACTCAACACGTAATGGGCCCGATTCGATGAACAGAAACTGGCTTGGAAGGGTGTGACGAGGTATTTGGTTGAAGCCCGTCTGTGAATCGAGGAGGCTGGGCATGAGGTGGGCAGCGAGGGGCCCTGCCCGGCTTCACGTGTGGCTTCTGCAGCTGCTCTGGCCGCAGGAGTGGGATGAACCTCCGTGACTTGGACACGAGGGTGCGGAACTCGGCAGCCCGAGTTAGGCCTGCAGAGAGAGGACGGTGGGTCCCTGGCCTCCACACGAAGGGCCCAGGGATCTCGCTGGAGCCCTCACTTGCTGTGTGGCCACGTGGTCACTCTGAACCTCCGCGTCTTCATCTCCGTAACGGGGATGAGCTGAACTTAAACTGGTGGGCAGCGGTCCCCCCAGAGATGTCCCACCCTCGTTCCCAGTACCTGTGGGTGTGTCAGCTTACACGGCAAAGGGGAATTACTGTGGAAGACAAGTTTAGCTCGCTCATCAGCTGATTTAAAGACAGAAATTAGCCTGGGTTATCCAGGTGGGTCCAGTGTAATCCTAAGGGTCCTTAAAAGTGGAGAGAGAGGTAGAAAAGGGAGTCAAAGAAAATGATGGAGAAAGGACTCCACCTGCCAGGGCTGGCCTTGAGGACGACGGAAAGTACGTGAGGCAAGGCACACAGGCGCCTGTACAATCTGGGAAAGGCAAGAAGCGGGGCTCTCCCCTGGCACCTTCAGAAGGAACACGGCTCCACGGACACCTTACTTTGGCCCAGAGACACCACGTCAGGCGTCTGACCTCCAGAACTGTAAGATAATACGTTGTGTTGTTCTAAGCCTCCAGGCGGGTGCTGATTGGTTACAGCGGCCGTAGGAAACTCATTCATGTACCCTGCGGGGTTGTGGGGATTAAAGGAATGTCTGCACCTGCAGCCCTCAGCATGCTGGAAGCGCTCAACAAACGTTGGCCATTTTCATCACACGCGAGAGGGATTCGGGGTTTGCTGCCGACCGCTTCCCCGTAACACCCACCATTCCCAGGCTTCTGGCAGTCCTGGGCACAGCCAACGGGATGCCCCTCCTAAAGATAGCCCTGGGGGTGCAAAACTGGGCCCTGGCCGCCGTGAGCAGACCATCAGAACCGTCCATTCTTCCTTGCTCAGCAGAGCTGTGTGGATTTAAGGGGGACGGAGGCCGTGTCCAGTTTTTCTCGACACCGACTTATTCCTAACCTCGGGGGTGGGAGGCGGGAGCGGGGGCATCTGTGTTTGTTACAGCTCCCAGGTGGTTCCCGTGGACGGCCAGCGCCGAGGACTTAATCTAATCCAGAAAGAATGCTGACTGCAGGCCTAGCCAGCAGGTCTTTACTATGTAGTTAAGGACAGTGACATCAACCATGGCGTCACTGTTTGTTGACGGGGCACTGGGCTACACGCCTCTTATATGCTGTCTACTAAGTCCTTCGACAAATGGCAGCTGTTGGTGCTAATATCAGCTCCCCCACTTTACAGATGGGAAAGCTGAGGTTCAGGAACGTGAAGGAACTCACCCAAGACCACTCAGTTACGGAGAGATGGAGCCCAGATTTGAAATCATAACCATCCGACACCACCGTCTTTCCCCCAAGAGCGCGTAAGTCCTCGCCCAGCTCCATGCAGCGCTGCGGGGCGTGGCCACCGGCCCCGTTCCTCCAGCGCCCGATGGCAGATGTGGGCCGCAGTGGAAGAAGCTCACTGCGGTTTAGGGAGACCTGGGTTTAAGTTTGGACTTCGGGAGGGAGGAGTAAACTGTCTCCTTCCGTCAGTCAACTGTATAGTATTTCTTGGTCTACGGCTTGCTTCGAAAACACAGTCCCTCTGAGTCAAGGCTTATCACAATGAATATCTTTGCAAAATAAATTCCACATATTTTCAAAAGGATGCTTCATGTATAATGCAGTGGAGATGTGTTCAGCTCAGAGGACTATGTGTTTTCGAGTGTCGAAGCCCCCCAGCCAGGACCACCAGGAGGCCAGCGATGGAACAATTGGGTTTTTCCCTCGTTGCGTCATCAGTGGACCCTCCCTATGGGGACCTGTTGAGCGAGGGGGTGTCAGAAAGAGCCTGCTGTGGGAGTGGGCTTTGGGCAGGCGGGTGGTTCGGGGAGGGTCTGAGGAAGGGGGTTCACCCTGGTGTGGGTGCTGTCGGAAACGGGGGCAGTCCTCTGATGAGGGTCTGACTCATCCACAGGGAGGGTGGGGGGAGCTGTGACGGGTAAAGAAGCAACCCCTCATTTTGGCCGAGCGGAGACAAGGTTTGCTGTTGCGTGTGTGACCTCCCTTGCTTTATCATGACCTCGCGTGAGGTCGGCGTGCTGTGAGGCGGCTGATGCCCACATCAGGAGGACAGCATGGCCCAGCTGGGCGCCAGGCCAGTGCCCAGGTGTCAGGGGGGCCTTTGGCTCCCTCATAAGTAACGAGAGTGAACCCTTCTTCAAATACTCGACGATTCCTGCTTTTCACACCGGCCTCCCCTCTGCGCAGCCTCCGGATGGGGCCCTTAGACAATTCCCAGCTCACACCTCAGCTGGCTCATCTGCAGAATTAAGCCCTGTTTCCCAAAGCATTTTCCACATAACGCTAGTTTCACCAGAGTAACGGAGTAAAGGGGTTCCCTGGACTACTGAGTTTGGGCATCACTGGCTTCTTTGCTGCAGGACTTCTCAGAGCCTTTAATATGCTTCAGTACATCGTGAAATGCCCAGAAAGAAATGGGGTGCTCTTGAAACTTGTTGGGCTAGAATAACTCTTGGGGTTTGGTTTGTTTTCTTCAGCGTGCAGTGACCTATGGAACAGTGTTTATACAATGCTAAGACAAAGGGGGCTCTAAAACAATGGTGTCCAGCTGGGAGGACTTGGGTCCTGAGGCCGGGGGTACTTACAAGCGGTTCCTATACCACTCCTTCTCGCACATGCGTACATGACTACTGGACAGATGGACCAGAAGCTGCTGTGATTAATTAAGGACAAATCCGTTGGCCAAACCATGTAAGAGAACTCAGCCGTGTCAGATAATTATGGAGGTTCCCAGTGTGTGGAGATTTAACGTGAAGCCCTCTATGAGCCCTGGGTCGTCTGCTGTTGCCCCCCCACGCTCCGGCAGCCTCAGGTGACCCTCCAGCTGAAACTGGCCTTTTCCAGATTTGCTGTCGAGCGAGCTTCTCCCCTGGGAAGGCTTCTCACCTGCTGCTCCCTCCGTCGGGACGCTCCCAGGTCCACCCTCCCTCCCTCCCGGGTGAGGCCAGGTCCCTGCTGCGTTCTCCTTCTCCAGTGCCCCTTTCCTCGTTCTTTTCCAGAACCTTCCACGCTGTGACTTGCGTGGATTCCTCTCAGCGTCTGATGGTGTCTGTTTCCCCCCTAGAGAAAGGGCCGTGTCTGTTTTGTTCTCAGTTGCAGCCACCAGGCTTGGCACACAGTAGGTGCTTCCTAACCACGTGTTGAGTGAATAAATGAATGAGAGGCCTGTGCAGAGTCCTTAACACCTAAAAGGGTCTCTACGACTCAAAAACGTTGGAAGCCACAGATCAAAGGATGCCTAGAAGTATTAACAGTTAAAAAAAAAAATACATATATATATATATATATGTATATTAACCATAGGTGAGGGGTGGCCGCCGAGGGGCGTGGGGTTGCCTGGAGGAGGGAGCAATGAACTTGTTCTAAAATGGACTGCGGTGACGGTTGCACAACCTGTGATACCAAAGGGCATGGATGGAATGGCACACTTTCAGTGAGTGAATTGTACCCTAGTGAGTTAGGCCTCAGAGCTCTTACCAAAAAGAGGTGAATCTGGGTGAAAAAGTAGGAGAGTGTTCTTTGCACTATACTTAAAGCTTTTCTGCACACTTAAAATTGTGTCCCCCCCCCTGAAAAAAGTTTTCTAAGTGGCTGTACCAGCTTCCTCTGTCTCGAGGGACCAGGACTTTCGCGACCCCCGCCCCCTCCCTCCTTCAACAGGCACTGACTTTGCATTCATTCTGAGCCTTACGTGTGTCTATGAGAAGGACTTTACGGCATTAATTTGCTCCATCCTCAGCGCCTCCCTGTGAGCTAAGTCTTATCAATTGATCCATCATGCAGATGGGAAAACTGAGGCCCATGAGGGGAATAGCTTGCTGAAATTACCCAGCACACAATGAGAGGGGGCAGGACCCCAACGCAGGACATCAAAGAGTCCAGAGTCTTGGCCACCGATCCCCTGAATTCAGGCGTGTGTGTCAGTTATGGGATGTGGGTCCGGAGACCAGCCCTGTGAAAAATTAGGCGGGGTGCTGTGTTTTTCCAAGGGGGTCTAATTCGGTCTCTGGCATGTGTCTTGCCCACAGCACCTGGGCTGCCTCTGACCAAAGGGGCCACAGAAACCTCAGCCGCTCGTGTCGCAACAGCACGGCCCTGCCACACGGCCGAGCAGGCAGCTGCCCAGGAAGACGCAGCCGCGGGTGGCCTGGCACAGGTGTCGCCAGGGGTCAGGCCGCCTCGGCGACGCCCGGCAGGGATGCCAGGGCCTCAGGCAACCAGACCTCCCCCCAGGACACCTTTCCTGACCCCCCACCGGCCAGGAGGCGAGATCCTGAAACCAACCTCCCCCGCCAGTTCTCCTTCCACGGGCAGCGAAACGTGGAACCCAGTCCTGGGTGGAAACCCAGGACTCCTCTCGGGGAGTCGCTTGTTCCTTCGGGCAGGACGTGGAGCAGTGGATTCAGGAAGTTGCAGGGCGCCTGCAGTTTGCAACTTCACGTTTTCGCTTTTCTTATCAGAAAGGTGCATGACTAATCCTGGGAGCCGGGCACCTTGTCGCTGTGGAACTACCTTGGTGTTCAGGGTCCTCGAAACTTCGCTCGTTTCTCCTGTGTGCGCATCAAGGTAGGGGCCTGAGCTGAAACGAAATTCAGAATGAGAAGAGCCGAAATAGAAAGGAGAAGAGTGGGAGACCCAGCGGGAGCCGGTCACGCGCTCCGAGCCCCAGGCTGCCCCTGCTGGGGTCTCTGCACCCAGCGGCCTCCCCAGGAATCAGCATTGGCCCAGCAACGGCCCAGCTTCTGAGCCACGGAGACCTGGCTCCACCAGTGGACCACTGCCCGACACACAAAATCACTCCTCTCTCCTAAGCCTCAGTTTCCACATCTGAAAAATGGGTGACAGTAACACCCACCCACCAGGTTGTAGAGGACCGAGTCAGCATGCCAGAAATAGGTACTGTTAGTTCTAACAGTGACTATAACTGCTGAGCACCGCTTTATTCTATCAGGCGATACGATCCAACATTTACCTGTTCCACCCCATCGTGCTCCAGGTATCGTGCTGAGCGCTGCCCCCTTTCCTTATATGATCATTATAGCACTCCAGTGAGGAGGTCTTATTATTTCTAGTTTTAAAATGAGGAAACTGAGGTTATTAGGGCCGAGTGGTCTGCCCAGAGTGGATCTAAGCTTGTGGGCCTTAGACGACTTAAGTCCTCTTTGAGATAAAGAAAACAAAAATTAATGGAATTTTTTAAAAAAAATTTTAAAAGAATACAAAATTCGGCACCCAGCCCAGTAAAGGACCCATGCAAGAAGGCAGCAGTAGACTGTCAGCTTCACACGCCCCGTGGTACCTCTGTCACTGAGCCAGGATCCCCCCAAGGCTGGGTGAGCCCAGGCCTAGGCCTCGACCTCTTCCCCATGCAAGGAAAGTGCATGTCACCCGGGGACCCTGCAGGAGGAGTGAGGAAGAGGAGAGGATGAAGGGCAGGGAGGGGACTGAGAGTGGCACACATGGGAGGGAGACAGGAGGAGGCCGGCAGGTGGCTGAGGGGCAGCCGGGAGCGTGGGCCGCGCAATGCACCGCCACTGATGGTTAAGCAGAGCGTGGGAGTTGGCCACTGGCCCCCTAAGAGCCAGCCAGGCTCTAGGTCATTCTCCTTAGCGCCTGTGTGGATATAGAGAAGAGCAACAGCCTGGAGACCAGGTGGGAGGCTGTCATGACTTGGTTATAAGTAATGTAAGTGTAGGTAGCCACGTGGGCCGGTGGCTGCCACGCTGGACAGCACAGCACTGAGCCGTCATGGGGCTCAGGCTGGGGACCTGTGATCAGATCTGTGTGGCTCGTGGCCAGATGTTTGCAGAAAAATAGTGACTCCCCTCGGGTACCAGTCCAGGCAAGAGATGGTGGGGGCCCAGAGGGAGCCAGGTGGCAAGGGTGACACTCAGGTTTCTAGACTCCGCAGCTGTCCTTAACTGAGGAGCGAAGAGCAGGAGCCGGCTCTGGGGCTGAGGGCAGCGGTTGAAATAAGGAACTCAGGTTAAGACAGTTTGAGCTGGAGGTGCCGGTGGGCCGTCTCGGCAGAGAAGTCAAGGGGGGATTCGTTAGACGGTTCGGGAACCTGCCACATTGGTGCTAAAGGTGTGGGTGTGGATGTCGTCAGCCAGGGTGGCTGTGTCATGTGAGGAGACCCGAAGAGATGGCACAACCCTAGGGGGTGGCAGATGAAATAACAAATTCCTACCTGGCCACCTCGATCCTGACACCAGCAGCGGGCGCACACTGCCTTGACAGACGACCGTCTGGATAGCAACAGCCATAGGTGTCGAGCTGTGTCACCGCCAGGCCTGAGCCAGGCTCTCTGCGTGCATTTCATCCTTGCTGCCCCACTGCAAGTTCAGGGCTGAGGGTGCCATTTCACTGGCAGAAGCTTCTCTCTTCACACGCTAGACTCAGGATTTAAAAATAAAGAAAAATAAAGCTTGGTTCAAAATTAGCACAAGACTCGCTACAAAGAACACAAGACACGGCTTCCTGTGTTTTTTTTTCTTCAGTTTTTTTTTAAGACTTCCAGAAAAGTCTCCTCTGCAAAGCTGAGACGAAAAGGGTAAAAAATGCAAATGTGATGGTCCGACCTTGAACCATCATCTGTATGTGCCCAGCCCAGGGGAGCCACAGAGACTGAAGAGAGGTATCCAAGTCCTAAGTTCCCAGAAGCTCCAGACAGGAGCTGCCTGGAATTATGGGGCGGGGGGGTGGTCACCAAGACTGTGGGCTCCTTTAGGGCAGAGGCAGCTCCTTTAACACTGTGTCCCAAACCTGGCCTCATGCTTGGCTCAGTGAATGGATGGATGGATGGACAGAAGATCGGTGGATGGATAGAAGGTGGACGGGTGGGTGGGTGGGTGAATGCGTTCATGAACAAACTGTAGTTCTGGAAGCTCCATCACTTGACGGCTAACAGAACCAATGTAAGAGGAAATGCAAGTAGAGGAAGTGCCTCTACTTGCAGGTTAGGGACTCACACGGACCCAGACGTGAGTCCCCACTCCACCCTCGCTGGTACTCGATGCTGTTTTGACCATTTATTCCGGTTATTTTGAGGCATCTAGTCTTTCACGTGATTGGTCAGATTCCAGTGTTCAAACACAAGGTACCAAAAGGAAAATGCCCAGAAGCCCTTTCCGACCCCTCCAGTCTCAGACGCTAGTCCCATCCACACAGCTGAACAGAGACATCTTGGCGGTAAACCGTAAGCTTCCCTCTCTTGCAGCCAGTCGACGTGGATGGGATACGGTTGGGCCACCCGCTTGCCAGGTTGAAGAGGATATTCACTCGTCCCTGACTTGGGCCACCCCAGCTTCAGAGACCTGCTGCCTCGGGAACCATCCATCCTGCAGAGGCGAGGAGAAAACGCTAGTCCTTGCGTCCCAGCCTCTCTTGCAGCTGGGGTACAGCCATGTGACCCAGGCTCACCAATCAGATGCTAGTCCTCACTTCCCAGCATCCTTGGGGGGGGAGCAGCAAACATGCGACCCAGGCTCACCAATCAGATGCTAGTCCTCACTTCCCAGCCTCCCCTGCAGCAGAGCTGCAGCCCCCATGTGACCCAGGCTCACCAATCAGACGCTGCCTGACTAGGCTACCTGGCCTCGGGCCCTTTATTCCGCACACCTGGCGTCCTCCCGACAGGCTCCGTTTTGGCGAAACAACGGCAGTTGCTGTCTGCTGTTCTCAACGAACGCGTCTCCGTGATTCCGGCGTGCAATTGCTCACGCAAAGTGGCTCTGTCCTCAGAGAGAGCGTGGGGCCTGGACCACGCAGGGCTGCAACGCCGTCCTCGGAGGAGCTCTGAGGCCCCCCCGCCGGCCTGCCCCGGCCGCCCGCTCCCTAAGAGGACTGGGGAAGGCGAGGCGTTGCCGTAGCACTGACTGGAATCAGCCATCATGGGAACCACACAGAGCACTGAGGGAGAACCGGGAAAGGACGCCCATCCAGAGAGGGGCGAGTCCCCGGCGCGCGAGCACGTGTGTCAGCGGCAGAGACGGCGCTACAGGTAAGTGGAGTGACACTCCGCACGTTTTCTGCCGTGGTGACAGTTTTGAGGGTGCCTTGCTTTGTGCGTGGGCGGCAACGCAGGAGAATCCCGTTTTACTGCTGAGCAAACGGAGGCCAGGGAGGTGATTTCTGTAAATGACGGGGCGGGGTCGGGAGCAGGTCGCCGAAGAGTCCTCGTGCTTTTCTGGCTGGTAAAGGAGGGAGGCTGAGAGGAGACGGGGGAGAGGAGCCAGAGACGCCCCTTAGGACGCTTGGCAAGGAGCAGAAAACTCCAGGTGCAAGGGAATATCTGCCCTTGAAAACAAAATATACCAAACTGAGGCAGCCTGGGGCTAGCACTCCTCTGCCACGTCCCCTCCAGGTGTCAGCGTCACCCATAGGCTGGCAGCGGGATGGTGCTGGCAATTCCACCACCTCCCCAGACACGGCCACATGCCAAGGAAGGAGGCCCCTGCTCTCTCACAGGAGTGAGAAGACGCCCCAGAAGCCCCAGCAGGTGTTTTCCTCACAGCCCATCACCATTATTCGGCCCCAGGCTCCTTCCTGAACCCTGACTGTCCAGGGCAATGGGTGACCCCACTGTCTCAGAGAGGGATCAAGAATCATAGCTGGGTCTGAGGATGCGGACCCCCCTCCCTGACTCAGGTAGAGCAGATGCGTGAACAAAAACCTGGGCTCAAGGTGTAAGAGCCCAGAGTGGGGAGATGGATGTCAGCCCTCAAACAGCCGTGTCCTGTCACTGGCCAACCTTGAGGCAAATTCTGGTCACCCAGACCTGGGCAATTTGCTTACTTGTATATCGCTGAGTCTGTGTTTTCATGTGGATAATGGGAAAAGTGCTCTGGTAAGGTTGTTGATGACATGATAGGCTCTCGACAGGTGTGAGTTCCTTTCACAATTAGGAAGATGCCTTGTTGTCGAAGAGGATAGGCTCTCGACAGCTGTGAGCTCCTTTCACAATTAGGAAGGTGCCTTGTTGTCGATCTGATACACACAGGGTTCCTACACACTAATCCCCGTCAGAGCCTGTGTGATCGCTGGTGTACTTAGTGAGCCAAAGCCTGGCTCTCTGTTTCCTCCAGACTTGGGAAGCTTGGTCCCACCTGGCCATCTGACTCAGGGAGTTTGAGCCACAGGGAAACGCTCCTTAGTCCCCGTTAAGCAAGACTCGGGGTCATTGGTTCCACCTGATACACGGTTCAAAGCGAGGCAGAGCGTGAGGGTAAACTCTGGAATATCTCAGTTGCTTCAGAATTCATTGCTCCCCAACTCACACATTCGTTCATTTGGTTGTTCATTCAACAAACATCCCTTGTGCCAGGGAGTAAATTGGACACCTCGTTGGCCACTGTTAGGTTGAATCTTTATGGCGAGCACAGGCTTTTTTTTTTTTTTTTTTTTTTCCTAACATCTTTGGCATTTTGGAAGCATTCCTGTCTGAAATGAAACAGATTGTAAGCCTCATTTAGAAAATAATTCCTTTCCTCCCACACATCCTAAGACGACGTGTCAGGTGATGCTGTTCAGATTTTCCAAGTACAAATCACCTTTAGGTCAAGCCCAGGAACCCAGTGGAAGCAAAGGAAAATTTCGTAGGGCTGTGCTAACGGTGGTTTTGAATGGAAATATCTTCTTGGCTATAACAGCATCATGGTTGAATTTCACACCAGAGAAAGGAAGCACCGACTTTAACCTCAAAACGAGGAAGATCATAATTGTCACAAAAAAGGGAAAAAAAAAAAAAAACACCAGTCCTCTAAACCAGAAACCCCTGGTTGCAGGCCGGCCTGGACCCATGTCAGGAATTTTTCCAAGGAAGTACGCTTTGAGGTTGGTCCGCACCCTGACCCCAGAATGGCTGAGAGCTTGGCTTTCGGAGAACTTGAGCTGAAAAGGAATGGGAGTGCGGGGAAATGCCAGTGAAGACAGCTGGCAGAAGCGAGTCAGGAGGAAGTGGCTTTGTGAGTTGACAACCTCACAGCAGGCTGAGAAGCAGAAACCGAACCACACCGGGTACAGAGCTATTTTCAACCTTGGGGTTTTCACCCCCTGTCCCCAGTGTTCTGGGCAGTGTAACTCCCGTATGACACTGTCAGAGCCGTGGGCTCAGGACAGAAGAGAAGGCAGGTCTGAGAAGCAGAGGCAGGAGGGCGCCTGCAGCGGTGCGTCCCCGCCGTGGAAACTTGGCCGCGTGACGCCCTTTCTCCGGGCCTTGTTTTCCTCCCCTGCTCTATCACTAAGGCTCTGTATCACTGTCCTCTTGCTGCTGTAACAAATGACCCGAAAGTGAGTGGCTTGAAACAACACACGTCCATTCTCTCACAGGTCTGGAGGGCAGAAGTCTGACACGGGTCTCACTGGGCTACAATCACGGGGTCACAGGGCTGTCTTCTTCTGGAGGCCGCAGGGGGACGTTTGTTGCCTTTTCCACCTTCAGGAGGTACTGCTTTCCTTGGCTGCATTTTCCAAGCCAACAGGTAGCATCTTTCAGTCCCTGACTTTGATCGTCCTGCGTCCCCCTTTTAAGGACCCTTGTGATGACATAGGCTCTACCCAGGGAATCCAGGACCGTCTCCCCACCTCAGGGTCTTTAACCTTTTCACATCTGCAAGATCCCTTCTGCCGTGAAGGTCGCTAGGATGTGGACATGTTGGGAGCATTATTTTTCCTACTACGAGCTCCTTCCCTCTTGAACTTTCTAAGAGCTGGGGTAAGAGCTGAGTCTTCTGTGAAACTTGCTGTCAGTTACAACAGTGGCTGACGTTCACGCATGCCCTCCTCCCCACACCCCAGTTACCAAGGTGCCCCATGTAGTCCACCAGCATCCCCGGAGTTAAGGCCCATCTGCATCTCCTGTCCACAGACGAGGACAGTAAGGCTGGGGGTGGGGGTGGTCCTTGGCCTGTCCACACTCACGTGGAGGTGAGCTATAGAGCTGGGTAATTGAACCCCCCTCCTGCCAAAGCCTGAGCCGTCGACCACGTCCATAACTGTCGCCCGGGTGTTGCCTCATCGAATCAACTGGGATCAAAGGTTCACAAAGCAGACTCAGCCACAGGACCTCCCACTCGTTGCTGGCGGGAATGCAGAATGCACAGCCACTTTGGAAAACAGCTGGGCGGTTGTTTCACAAAGCCAGACATAGGCTTAACCGTATGATCCGGTAGTTGTGCTCCTAGGTGTTCACCCAGAGGAGGTGAGAATGGACGTCCACACAAATACCCGTGCACAGGTGTCGTAGCAGCTTCATTCATAATCGCCGGGCAGTCCGGGGGGCATGGAGGTTACGGAGGTGCCACTGCTGGGCATCGCAGTGCTGTGTGAGCTCCTGACTTTGGGCAGAGTCCAGGCAGAAAAGCCCACACCTGTCACCGTGGTGACCCAGCCGCCTCTCACCACCCTCACCGGTCCCCACACCCCACGATAATGTGCCTTGGCCGTGCCCTCTCCCCTCTCGCCCTCCTGACCCCTCTGTGTTTATCGCATCCCGGGGCAAAGCCCTCCGCCAGTCTCGCCTGTGCTCCACAGTGGGTAAGGGGCCCTCCTGGCGCTGGGCAGCTCCATCCTTCACTAGTCCACGCCGCTGTCATAGCTTCCTTTTCCTAGATGTGAGCTGGGGAGGGGGGCCAAACAGCGATGTGCCCCCGCTGGCCCCGTGTCCTAGCGCCAAGCCTGGGCTCCCTGAGCCTTCAGTGGACCGCCGGACACCTCCTGGGTCCTCGCGTGGGTTCCGGCCCCGTCTGTCCTTCCTCTGATCCGGCAGCCCTACGCTGCCGAGGGGCCTCCTGGACACGCACCCACGTGTCCCAGCACGCCCGGCCCCGACGTAGCGATAGGCAGCGTCCCTGAGCGCCCTGCTCTGAGAACCTTGGGTGTGTCCGTCGTCTCATCTCCACGGCAACCCTGGGAGAAGTGCGGAAGCTGAGGCTCCTGAAGGCCGGTGAGTCGCACCACCTCGGAGCCAGAAAGCCTCAGGGCCGGGGCCACACTCACCTTGGTGCTTCCCGCGTCCTCGACCTCTGATGGTGCCCATTGTCCGGGGAGCAATCTAACGCACCAGCGTGGCATCAGGGCCACCCCCACCGCGGCTCCGGCCACAGGCCTCGCCACCACTCGCTCAGGACACCAGCACCGGCCCGCGTCACCCCGGCACGCATACCCCCGTGCCCGCTCGTGCTGTTCTAGCATGCCCTTCCCCCTCTTCTCCTGATGAGCTCCTCTGCTTTCTTCTTCCTCAAGGCCCAGTTCATGTATCTTGTGTTTCTGTGGACACTCACTGCCGCGCCAGACACAGGGGCCTGTGATGTGGGCAACAGACAAAGCTGGGCTGAGATCGCAGCCAGCTGGGGGGACGGTAGGAGCCTGCGCTTGAAGCTGACTGGACGCCCGGTCCGGGGGGGCAACAACGGGCAGACGTGGAGAGGAGCCCAGGGCTGGCGTCAGAGGTGCCAGGAGCCTCGAAGACCTGGAGGAGGAGCCAGCATAAACGCCAGAGCGAGCTCGTGCCCTGGCGAGTCCCCTCTGCGCCCTCGGCGGCACCTGCGTCGTCTCGCGGCTTCAGAGCTTCCGCTGGGTTCGCCCCCGGCTTGTACTTACCCGGAGAGCACACCTGGGCTGAGCGGGGGCCCCAACCACTCAGAGCCAGTGGCAGCTCCGCAGAACGGGCGTGGGCTCCCACCCAGAGACCAGGAGGAAAGACAGCCCGATGACAAAGTGGGCAACAGCTCAAACTAACGGCCCTTCACTGCCTGCTAAACCGACGACAAGGAGCCCAATCCCGTTAGCCACGAGAGAGATGCCGGCGACGGCAGACAGAGGCATCACAGCACCACCCGAATGGCCGCAACACGAACGACTGAAAGCGCCACGTGTTGGTGGGGACACGGAGCATCGGGAACGCTCGCGCTTCAGCGGGAGGGCGGCCAAGCCAGCCACGCGCGCCCGCGACTCGGAAACCTGAGCGGGGCGCGGGTACCACACCTCGGTGCAGGGGCCCCAAACTGGAGACAAAGCCAGCGCCCCATCCACGGAAGAAGGGAACAGTCATGACTGTCACACGCGGACGCGACACCGCCTTGGAACAAACGCACGGCAGTTGGTGACACTCCCCGCCTGAAGGTGGGTGAGTGAAGCCAGACGTGGAGGTTTCAAACGTACAGTTGTCTTGTGGAACATCCCCAAATAGGAGCGTGTTGAGGGGCTACTGGGGGTAGAAGTGTAAAGAAAAGGAGGGCAGCGGTTACCCTGAAAGTCAGGACAATGCTGTTCTTCTGACACCCTGCCCCCAGCAGGGGAGAGGAGGGCACTGACGGGCACCGGGCGGGCCCAGCCGAGCCCAGGCAGTGAGGGCGCAGCCCCCCACTTACTCTGCAGCGTCCAAGGCCCTTCCACAAAACAACTCACTGTGGCTTCGCACCCATTTGCCAGACGAGGAAACTTGGGGTTAGAGAGGTCACGCCATCAGGCGTGGCTAGCGGTGGGGCACAGCACCCCGGGCTGTGGGCGGCGGCTCCAGGGGGCCGTCACCGATCACTTCCGATGCCAGCAGCTCTTCACGTCTGAGAAGGAGGGAAGTGATCCCAGCTCACTTCACGATCAGGAAACGGAAGGCACAGTTGAGAGAATTACCTTGAGTTTCGGAACGGCCGCGTCCCACACCTTGTCCCGACACTTCCGGAAAGCAGGCGCGTCTTGAGTAAAGCCTCGCAGCTGGGCTGGGCCAGGCAGGGGCGGCCGTCTGGAGTCTCTTGTTCTCCCTCTGGCCACACAAAGGCCCTGGTTTGCCTCCAGACACCCTCCGTTGGGCCCCCATCTCCCACCCACTCTGAGTCCAGGCTCCAGGCCCCAGCCCGAGGTGCCTCCCCACGGGCCCCCCCATCTTGCTCCTCCGTCAGGGCTCCACCAGTCCCCCAGAGTCGCCCTCTGCTCCCATCCTCTGAGCCCACGGGCCCGTGTTCCGCCCCGCACGTGGGGCACGCAGTGCCTTAGATCTGGGAGGCACGTTCAGCCCCGTTCCTGTGGCGCCCTGAGCGTTTGCTCCTGCATCGGGAACTCTTGTTTTGAGCACATACTATATGCTGGAGACTTAGTAACAGGCAAGACAGACGTGGCCCCTGCTTCACCCACACTAATGCCACCTTCCTTCCTCTGATCTCCTGCTGGGGCTCCCACTGGCTGAGCTCGGCCGGAGGCCAGAGGGTAGGGAAGCCGTTAGTGGTCTGTGGCGGTCAGCCTTCCAGAGACCGAGCAGGGCGGACACTGGGGACCACGGAAGACATCCAGCATGACGAGCTTAGAATGCTGGGTGCCCACGTGGGTCCTCACTCAGAGTTGCCCCACCTCCGTGGACAGGCCCTCTGGAAACTCTCGGCTCCTTCTGTTTGATTCCACACCCCCAAAGCAGGGTCCCCAACTGCTGCCCACGTCACCTGCCATAAAAGACCTCAGTGAATCCTCACAGCAACCCCACGAGGTCAGGGCAGTGAATCCTCACAGCGTCCACATGAGGTAGGAATGATGGGAAATTTATAGCCGAGGACACTGAAATTGAGGGAAGGAAAGCCCTCCCCCCAGTGTCTCACAGCTCATCAGCAGCGGACTCAGGCTTTGAACCCAGGTCTAGCTGACTTCACGGATCATAGATGTGCCCCTTGCATCGGCCCGTACTGGACCTGGGTAAGAATTCAGGCACTTTTCCCCCCTTTCTCTTCTCCTCTGCCAGCTTCAGCTCCACCCCCGCCCCCGTCGACGCCTGCCTTCGGACAACTGAGCCTGCCGCCCAGCGGTCAGCCCCCAGGGCTCCCCGCCTCTGTGCCGTGGCCCTGTCTGACCCAGTGATGCAACAGCCGGCGCCAGCCTTGCAGTTGAAATGTTCTGCAATGTACAGTAGACCAGGCCATCTGCTTCCTCCACACATCGCCCTCTGCCTCCGTCGGGACCTGGAGCAAACGTGCAGGGACACCAAAGCAACAGTCTCTTTATTTCTGGGCTCAGGATTTCTAACTGGCCTGATTGCTCAATGCGTGTTTCAGACATAGGAGCCGGGAGGAGGTCAGAAGAAAGGGCTCTGCAGATGCTGCAGGAAGGGAAATGCTGAATGGAGAGATAACATCTTGGTCTGCTAAGTGCACTGTGATTTTTTTCCCCCAAAAGCTCTTCAAGAAAACAGCCGGAGTCTCTCCCTCTTGTGTTTCTCTGAGAGATTCTTATTTTCAAGATTCTCTATTCTTTCTAACACCGTCTGGTCCTTACAGTTTAATACAAAGGTGCAGGAGGGAACAACTACATGTACTGGACGCTTGATGTACGTGGGTGTCCCTTAAACAGCCAGGAACCGTAGGGCTCAGCCTGAGAAATGCCCCTCCTGACGTAACAGCTCTGCAGCCACGTGTAGTTGCACGGTAGCTCAAATGCCCTAGCGCCGTGGGTTGAGAACCGTGAGGTAGGTCCGTTGAGAGGTGTGTGAACCCGATCACACGAGAGAAGGGCTACGTTCAGAAGAAGGTACGCGACCCTGTCGTGCTCCCGAGTCGGAGTGAGGAAAGTCAAGGAATCAGGGCAGAAAGGAGCCAGGGCTTCCAGGGCAAGGGCAGAAGATTTAGAAAAAAAAAAAAGTGGGATGAGCAGCAAAGGAGAAGATGCTTCTGGGCTCCAAATATGACTGCATGTTCCTTGACACTCCTGTCATCAGGAGGTGGGGCTCTGCCCATCCCCCTGAATTTGGACAGCCTTGTGACTGCTCTGACCAATAGAGGTGGCAGAAGTGATGCCAGATGGTGTCTGAGGCTGGGTCATAAAAAGCCATTCAGCTTCCCCGGTGTCCACTGGACGGCCTGGGGGCTGCCATGCTGGGAGGAAGCCCGACCTGCCCGGAGAGAGCACGTTCCAGGGGAGAGTCGTGGCTGTACCCAGCCCTCCAGCCCTCTCCATGCCCACACAGGACGTAGATGCAAAGCCTGCAGGTGATGCCACCCCAGGCACTCACGCCACCCTCAGCTGTTCGAGTCTTCCCAGCTAAGACCCCAGACGCTATGGACACCATCGTACCCTGTCTTAATCCTGACCCACGAAATCTGTGAGCAAAATAAAATGTCCTTGATACCAACAAGTCTGTGGGTCGCTTGTTACACAGAAAGAGATGCGTGGAGCCGTCGCCATGCGGGGCCGACTCCGTCGAGTCTGAAGGCGGCAGCCCAACCAGAACAGGAAGGAAAACGCACGCTTTCCTCCCGATGCCTGAGGTTTTTGACTTGGATGAGGCCCCACCTCCTAGACACACTGCGAGGCGTGATATCGGAGCACGTAAATTAAAGAAACACTGGATGAAACGACTTTCTTGCCTTGAGAGTGAACTTTTAAAATGCCAGTGAACAGTGCACGTGTCCGAGAGGAAGATACCGGCTGTGAGTGGGCTGAGACATTTGCTGCTGCTCTCCCACTTGTGGTAAACGCAGCCAGACTTTCCACTGAGACACCACCTCCCTGACTCTCAACCCACTGAGCTGTTAAAATTACAGTCATTAGTTATAGATCATTCTTTAGCAAGAACTTCTAAGTATTTCTGAGTAGTTGAGTTGCAAAACTTTCTATCACGGAGGGTCTGAATCACTCACACAAACAATTTCTTCCTGGTTCCCACAATTGCTTCTTTGTGGAGAGAAACCGTCCCGGTAGCACACAGGGATGCCTGCCCAGTCTGTCCCTTTCAGGAGGATTCTCCAGGCTTCAGGAGGTTTCCCTGGGCCCAGCAGATCCTGTGGACGCTTATCCCGGGGTCCATCATCTCATTAATCCATCTGAACGTTACAGAGGAAAACAAACATCTTGCATCCCGGGGTGGGGTGTGGGTGGGAAGAACTGGGAGACCGGGATTGACATATACACACTATTGATACTACGTATAAAATAGCTAGCTAATGAGAACCTACTGCAGAGCACAGGGAGCTCTACTCAGTGCTCTGTGGTGACCTAAATGGGAAGGACATCCGAAAAAGGGGATATATATATATATGTATAGCTGTTTCGTTTTGCTGTACGTCAGAAACTAACACAACATTGTAAAGCAACTATACTCCAATAAAAATTACTTAAAATTTTTTTTTGCATCACAGAGGGATTTTGCAAGTTAGTATGCCAAGTGGCAGTCACCCACAAAGTGAGTGTTAAAATATCTTAATTTTGTTGATGATTTTAAAGCACAAAGAGTGAAGTCTCCTTGTTTCCCCGAACGTCTCATCAGCCCATTCCCACGAGCTGCCTTTCAAGGTCCCAGAAGCCAACTGTCCAGAGGGGTCAACATCTCAAAACTTAGTTCACAACTAGGACCTTAGCAATGTTTTCTAGACGCCCCGGTTCATACTGAAGCATCTCGTCCTTGAATTCCCTCCTCCGCAAATGAAAGCCCTTGCGGCTCCCCGCCTGTCTCTCCGAGGTTCCTGCAAGAACTCGAGTGGGAAGGATTTGTCAACTGTCTGCCTCAGGGTCTCGAACTCCGGGGAGAAGCAGACTTTATCGAGTATCCACGTGTGGCCCTGAATCCGCAGGACAGAAGAGGACTTGCTCGTAAACACGGCCCGGGCTGTGGCGTGCAGGAACGACGCGACCCGCTTCCGAGAGAGCCAGCCATTTGCCTGCCCACTGCCTCTCCCAGGCTGTCGGCCGGCCGGCCGGCCAGCTGAAGCAATGCATCAAGAGCTGGGCCCCCAGGACACAAAGGGCCCAGCGGCAGCCACGCATGGCCCTGTGCCTAGGACTCCTCATCTGTAAGCTGAGAGTAAGAACCGTCCCATCCCGCTGGGCTCGCCCGAGCCAGAGGGAGTAGGCCCGTGGCCTTGCAGACAGTGTGTCGGGTAGCTTGTCTCTGCCCTGCCATCCATCAGTCTGCCCTGGGTGGTTCAGTGGGCACGTCCCATGAGGACATCTCCATGATGGCTGGACTAGGCCCCCCGTGTCCCCACTGTATCCCCAGGACCAGCACAGTGGGCGTGTGAGTGAGTGGAAGAAAGCACTCCCCCATCATGGGTGGCTCTCCAACAGGTCATTTCCAGCAGCTCCCAGGACGGTGCTCAGGGCCAGCCTCCTCCCTTCTCCACACCCCTGCATACGCTCCAGTCAGCTCACGGAAAGTCAAGCATGAGAAAACCCTCAGAGTTCGTAAAAACATGGTGTGCCCACACCACATTTTCTCCAAGAAGTTCTGTACGGTCTGTAAGTCTCCAGACCTTTCTGCTACTGTTCTGAGGATTAGTAAAAAAACAAGCAAAAAAATCCTGAAAAATCAGTGCAGGGACTTCCTGGTGGTCCAGTGGGTAAGACTCCACGCTCCCCAATGCAGGGGGCCTGGGTTTGATCCCTGGTCAGGGAACTAGATCCCGCGTGCTGCAGCTAAGACCCGGCACAGACAAATAAATAAGTCAATGTTTTTTTTTTTTAAATCACAGTGCAATAATATCGTTTTGCAATCCCCCCTTTGAAGAATCTAGAATCTGATGAAAATGATAAAAGATTTGACAATGACTTAAAAAAAAAACAACACAGCAGCTTTTTAAAAAGCACTTTATTTTAATAAAGATCAATAAACTTTTTAAATGGATGCAAAAGTAAATATTAATTCGGCATATTAAAGATGTCTGCTCTGACAGTCATCTGAGCAGAGACTAAAGCCTATTTTTATCTGACAGAACTTCAGAAAACAGGTCTATTATCCTTACAAATGTAATGCCGGCTTTGTTGGCCCAAGAGGAGAAGCCACTCCTCCTGGAGTTTTCCTGTATTCTCATGTGAATTCCAGCACGTCTGAAGAACCTATGATGGAATCTCGCTCACGCCACACCTCCATCACCTTCGTACAAATGGCAACAGGAAGAATAAAACGGCATTCTTCGACTTTTCAGATTTTTTACTGGGGACTCTCACAAGGCCACCGGGTTGGCTGAGCTGGGGCAATCATGTCCTCAAACCCCAACTTCTCTCACTTCTCAAAACAAGGGTTGACAGGTGAGGCCCCTCCTTGCCTTTTCCTCGTGGGATTCCGAGTCCGGGATGGTGGTGACCCAGGCTGGGAGAAAGAAGAACGAAGAGAAAATTCTCCTCCCCACCCTGGAGAGAGTGGATGGGAAGCAAATGGACCGTCACCAATGCCCCCACCCCAAACCTGCCCCGTGTCTACACTGACTGTGGGATCGACTCGGCCAGACCCACAGGCTCTGTGACACCGAGCAGTGGCGAGCCTGCAGGTCCTCAACCACGCCGTGCCTGTCCAATCCTGGCCTGCCCCTGGGTCCACCCATCTAGCAAAATACGTTTGTTTTTTAGAAAAAATGTCCAAGTGCTTATTTATTTATTTTTTAAATAATTATTATTGGAGTATCGTTCATTTAAAATGTTGTGTTAGTTTCAGGTGTACAGCACAGTGAATCAGTTGTACATATGCATATGTCCATTCTTTTCCAGATTCTTTTCTCATATAGGTTATCACAGAATATTGAGTAGAGTTCCCTGTGCTGTACAGTAGGTCCTTGTTGGTTATCTATTTTATATATAGTAGTGTGTATATGTTAATCCCAATCTCCTAATGTATCACTTCCCCCCATGTTTCCCCTTTGGTAACCAGAAACTTGACTGCGATACCCATGAGTCTGCTTCTGTTTTGTAAATAAGTTCATCTGTATCATTTGTTACTAGAGTCCCTATATAAGTGATATCATATGGTAAATAGTTGTCTTTCTCTAACTTCACTTAGTGTGATAATCTCTAGGTCCAGCCATGTTGCTGCAAATGGCATTATTTCATTCTTTTTTATGGCTGTGTTCCACTGTATGTATGTACCACACCTTCTTTATCCGTTCCTGTCGGGGGACACTTAGGTTGCTTCCACGTCTTGGCTATTGTAAATAGTGCTGCAGTGAACATCGGGGGTACATGTATCTTTTCGAATTATGGTTTTGTCTGGATGTATGCCCAGGAGTGGGATTGCTGGGTCATATGGTAATTCTATTTTTAGTTTTTTAATGAACCTCCATTGTGTTCTCCATAGTGGCTGCACCAATTTACCTTCCCACCAACAGTGTAGGAGGGTTCCCTTTTCTCCACGCCCTCTCCAGCATTTATTGTTTGTGGACTTTTTAACGATGGCCATTCTGACTGGTGTGAGGTGGTAACTCATTGTAGTTTTGATTTGCATTTCTCTAATAATTAGTGATGTTGAGCATCTTTTCATGTGCCTTTTGGCCATCTGTATGTCTTCTTTGGGGAAATGTCTATTTAGATCTGCTGCCCATTTTTTTATTGGGATTTTGTTGTTTTTCTGATACTGAGCTGCATGAGCTGTTTGTATATTTTGGAGATTAATCCCTTGTCGGTCACTTTGTTTGCAAAAATTTTCTCCCGTTCTCTGGGTTGTCTTTTCACTTTGTTTATGGTTTCTTTTGCTGTGCAAAAGCTTTTAAGTTTAATTAGGTCCCATTTGTTTATTTTTTGTTTTTATTTTCATTACTCTAGGAGGTGGATCAAAAAAGATATTCTGTGATTTATAACAGAGTGTTATGTCTGTGTTTTCGTCTAAGAGTTTTAGACTATCCAGTCTTACATTTTAGGTCTTTGGAGTTTATTTTTGTGTTTGGTGTTACAGTGTTCTAATTTCATTCTCTTACATGCAGTTGTCCAGTTTCCCCAGCACCCCTTTTTTTTCTTAGCGATTGATTGATTTTAACCACTTATTGAAGAGACTGTATTTTCTCCATTTTATATTCTTGCTGCCTTTGTCATAGATTAGTTGATCATAGGTGCGTGGGTTTATCTATGGACTCTGTATCCTGTTCCATTGATCTGTGTTTCTGTTTTTGTGCCAGTACCATACTGACTTGATTACTGTAGCTTTGTAGTATAGTCTGAAGTCAGGGAGCCAGATTCCTCCAGCTCAGTTTTTCTTTCTTAAGATTGCTTTGGCTGTTTGGGGTCTTTTGTGTTTCCATACAAATTTTAAAATTCTTTGTTCTAGTTCTGTGAAAAATGCCATTGGTATCAAGTGCTCTGTAATTACGAAAGTGATTTTAAGTGGTTGTAGAGATACATTATCCTGCACGTTGGAAGGTTAGTGCGATATTGTGAACCAGAAAGCCAAGCAAGCCACTGTTTTCAGGCTCCTATCTGGCTTTTGATTAGTATCATGATTGAGGGTAAATATGTGGATATATTTTTGGGGGGAGTAGATGCATGTTATTTGCTAGTAAATAGGGTAAGTTCTTCCAGGGCTAAAACTGGGACTTCTCTGTTGGAATCCCACTATGTTGAAGGGTAGAATTTGGTGTGCAGTGGGGTCATTTTTTAAAAATTTTATGTGTATTTTACCACAATTTTTAGAAATTTTATTGACGTATAGTTGATTTACAATGTTGTTCTAATTTCCGCTGTACAGCACAGCAATTCAGTTATATATTTTTTCATGTTTTTCTCCACTATGGTTTATCACAGGATTTTGAATATAGTTCCCTGTGCTGTACAGTAGGATCTTTTGTGTATCCATTCTGTATATAATAGTTTCCACCCGCTAATCCCAAACTCCCAATCCATCCCTCCCCCAGCCACCCCCTTGGCAACCGCAAGTTCTGTTCCGTGAATCTGTTTCTTTTTCAGATAGGTTCGTTTGTGTTGTATCTTAGATGCCACATACACGTGATATCATACTGTATTTGTCTTTCTCTAACTTCATTTAGTGTGATAATCTCTAGGTCCAGCCATGTCGCTTCAAATGGCATCATTTCATTCTTTTTTTATGGCTGAGTAGTGTTCCACTGTGTATATGTACCACACCTTCTTTATCCATTCCCTCTGTTGATGGACATTTAGGTCACTTCCACGTGTTGGCTACTGTGAGTAGTGCTGCTATGAACATAGGGGTGCAGGGATCTGTTCGAATTATTATTTTGACTGGATATATGCCCAGGAGTGGGAGTGCAGGATCATATGGTGAGTCTATTTTTAGTTTTTTAAGGAACCTCCATACTGTTCTCCATAGTGGCTGCACCAACTTACATTCCCCCCAATTGGCAGTGTAGGAGGGTTCCCTTTTCTCCACACTGAGTGGGGTCATCTTTGACTGCAAGGAGTACTGGGGCTAGGGGACCAGCGTAGTGGTGAGAAGCTGACATATCTCACCCCGTGTTCCCCAGTCGACTCCGGCTGCCCTCCCACGTTCCACATCGCAGGCCCACGAATGGGTTGACTGAATCGAAGCCACGATCAAAAAGCTGGTGCCATCCACAATTATTTTTTGAACTCGTGGTTTACATCCTGCCCACTTTATAAAAAAAAAGATTCAAGGCAGTTTACAATAGGACAATTAACTCAAAAAGGGCCATTAAAAGTACAAATATTTTAAAAACAGGTGAAAACCATTTAGAATGAAGAAGAGAGAGGTATGTCAGATGATTTAATTACAGAAATGAAAAAATAAACTTAGCTCTAAGCTTCCTGGCAACAAAGGCCCCAAAGGAAAGTTTTCATTGTCTGAAGATGAAAACACACCAGTTCACCTGGCAATGGAAATGCTCTCCTGGCACCAAATTCTAGGAAGACGATGCGTTCTTCTAAAAACCCAAGCGTTGTGCTTTCACTTATTAAAGGAAGGCCGGTATCCAGGTGTCTTTAAATCTTATTAACATGCTTAAAAGAAGACACTTCACTGAATCAAGCATATGAAATGATAACTCTATAGCTCTAACCAAAGTTAAACTGATCTTCTACTCCAGATTTCTGTTCTGGAAACAGCTATTTGCTAATAAAATTGAATGCCAGGTCTTTGGAAATATCAAGTATCCCCAAATACTGAAAGAATCATAGCAACTAATGGTAATTAGGGGAAAATGCAGGAAATAAATGTTTTAATCACAAGTTATCGTTACAGCCTCCAGAGCGTCTGGTGCGAGTTTCGACGCTTACACCTGAACGGCAGAAGTGGGGCACGGCTCTGTTTCCCTGTCAAGTCCTCAGAGGACGCCCTTACTAAATGAAGAGCAGGGGTAAAGCCTTCCACCCCAGGTCAGAGGGATCCACATCCTTAAATAATTACGACAGTAATTGTAATAATGAAATTCTAGATGTGGGCGGGGCGGGGTGCCCAAGAGAGAGACTTAAACTGTGATCTGTTGGTTTTCTCTGAAAAAAGGTCTCTGGTGTGAGGCGCAAATATCTGGAAACATGCGGAAGACCTGGTCTGGCAGGGGCTCCTCGGGAGCCTGCATCATGGAGCCGGCGCTGCAGCTCTTCCCAGCCTCTTCCACCAGCTGTCGGACGTAGAGCTGCTCGACCTGGAGGGACATGCACCACAAGGTCAGGGATGGAGGTGGGGAGGGAGGTGGGCCTCTCTGATTACCCCGGGCTGGAGCCATCCATCAGAACCTCCAGGCCGCCAGTGGATGAGTGAGCAAGCAGTCCTCTGTATACTCTCCCCGCAGTGCTCCAGTCTGGCGAGCCAGGGTCCAGAATTGCACCAGTTAGAGTTCATTTCTTTGACTAGAGTTAAACAAGGGCTGGCAAAGTGCTAATCTGTCAACTTAGACCTTAAGACAACTGAACAGGGGCGACTCCTTCTGAAAAGGAGGTTTTGAGTTTTAACGACCTAAACAAAAGGAGGGGAAACAACGTGGACTCTGAGAGTCCTGGAACATGAGAAGATAGTTCAGGGGTGAAAAGAAAGCGTCTCCTTCCCCCACCCGAAGCGCTCGTCCAAGCCTGCACGCGGGTGGAGCCCCCCCCCAACCCCGGGCCCTGCTGCCTGGTCCCCAGCCAGACGTGCAGGCTGCAAGGTCTGGACGCGAGCCCTGAAGCCGCCGGTTCTCACCTGCACGAGAATGAGCTTGGAGCGCAACGGGGTCATATCTGGAAACTCCTCTCCGAAGCACAGCACCACCCTGCTGTCGGGAAGCCGGCTCTGGCTGTTGTAGAACTGCTGCAGCTCTGCAGGGACACCAGCGCAGGGCAAGGTGTTGGCGAATCCCGGCCTCGCGACCCCCTGGGCCAGGTGGACTCAGGGCTTCCGCACCTGAGCTCGTCCCCCTTCGCGGGGCCCCTTCTACAGAAAGCCCCCGGGAGTTCTCTGGCCAGCAGCCTCAGGGGACCAGAGTGACTGATTTCACACGTCCCGACCTTCCAGGAGGAACTCGCGGGCGTGGGATCCTAGCCACACGCCTCCCAGGATGACGGCAGCCTCGGGCAGCACTCCCGTGCGGGCGTGCACAAGGTCACTCTCTCAGGACGTGGACACGGCTGCCCGGGGACCTTGCCAAGCTGCAGATTCGGACCGCGCAGGCCCGAGCTGGGGCCTGAGACTCTGTGTCAGTAACCAGCTCCCAGGGCCCGGGGACAGCCCCCAACGACGTGGCAAGGCGCTAAGTTCCTTAATCCTCCGACAGCTGCACAGGGAAAGAACCGCACAGGCGCCCCCTCTGCGGGCACCCCCTCTAGACGCCGGGAGTCAGGCAGGGAGGGGCCTCTCCTCCGCGGGCCACCCCTGGACGCACAGGTGGGAGGGAGGCGGGTCGGGACTGACCTCGGAAGAACTGGCTGGTGTCGAAGACCTTGACCACCTCGTCGCGCTCCAGCTTGTTGGGGCCGCCCCTGCCCGCCGCGGCGTTGCCGCTGTAGAACACGCGGCCCTGGCACTGCCGCTTGACCAGCACGCCCTGCCGGCTGCTGTGCAGGAGGACGCCGCGCTCCAGGTGCCCGAACAGCTTCCGCGTCACCTGCCGCTGCCGCTCACTGGGGATGGCGTCGGCCGGCGGGAAGCGCACCAGCTCCAGGCCCTCGGGCCCACACAGCTTGCCGCCGGGCAGGCCGGGCTGGCCCAGGGACAGGCGGCAGCCCTCGGGGCACGTGGTGGTGGTCTGGCCCATCAGCTTGCCCCCGTAGTAGAAGCTGATGACCATCTGGGAGAAGGCTGTGGGGAGGCGGGAACAGGTCAGGGGCCGCGGGAGCAGGGGCCGCGGGAGCAGGGGCCGCGGTCCCTTCTGTACCAGCATGGCCGCGGCCTGCCTTTCTCCCGGGGGGGGGGCGGCTCAACCCTGGGAGTCTCCGGCATTCCGGGGAAGTTCACGCACCCCTTCTAGAAATGATGTTTTCATAGGCATGAATAAATACACAGAATCACTGAGGAAGCCAGTGATTCAAAAAATAGTAAAAATTGCTGGCGGGTCCTCCCTCCCTCTGGGGATGGTCTCTAATTTACAAGTCACGGTTGAGGGGAAACGATGTTGTGACAACTTAAATTCTTCGGAAAATAACTCCGTCTCACAGGCCCTGCTCTACCACTATCACGTACACAGCATACGATTTACACTAGATGTATACAGACATATATACCCATGCACGTATATGAATGTACATATATGTGCACACGCAAACACACACACACACACAGTACTGCCTCCGTTCATAAGGGAAGGAAATGCTAGATCTGATTTCCAGGTTAGTGAAAACAAAGATGTCACCTTTTTCCTGACAAATTCACAGTCGCCTTGGGGTTCCCTGAATTTCCAGTTAAGAAGCTCTCCAAAACCTTTCCTCCAAACCTGTTCTCAGGAAGAAGTCTGAAAAGTTCTCAAATTAAGGCAACGTTTCCCAAAATGTGCCACACGTAAGATGACTGGGGGGCGGGGGGAGACAGCATTACATAAATGAAGAGGTTATTCCATTTTCAATATTCTCTCAATCTCTGATCAAAGAAAGCCCTAGTTTGGTGCCGATGGACCCTTAACACGTAATTCTGACAACCTCCCTTTCAAACGAGGCAGAGAACCTGAGCCTCTGAGCCTTGGGTGGGGGGTAACATAACGGCCAGGATTTCTGAACAGTGTGTCCGGTTGCCACTGGCTTTGCTTTGGCCGCCGAGTTCCTACTTACAGCAAGTGGCACTGGTTCCACCTGTACAGGCCATGACAGATGGTCCCCATTTAAATTAAACTTCATTTTTTAAAAGTGAAACTTAGAGAAAAGTCAGACATTAATAATAGTCCAGGCGGTACCCAGATGTGAAAACCAACTGCGAAGGCGGGGCTCACGTGACCACCGTTTGTTTGGGAACCTGTAAACTAAGGTGAGAGTGCAGACAACAGGCAGTCCAGGGACACCCCCAGAGGGAGCCGCATCTTACTACCTCAAGCTACAAGAAGCACACACACCACCAATGAGCCTGCTGAGTTCAGGGCACCTTCCGAGTGCCCCGGACCCGCCGAGGGCTGCCCCTGGAGCCACACAGGCTGTGAGCGGCCCAACTCCGTGGTGCCCCAGAGAGCTGTGCAGCGCACCACCTGCCCCACTGTCAGGGGCGGCCCCGCGAGCAGCCCGCCTGGCCTGGGTTAACGCGGCCGTGCACTCCTGATTCCTCGGACCCGCCCGCTGGGCTCCGCTCAAACGGCACAGCTCCCTGCTCCATGCCCCGGGCTCCGTTTCCTCCCACGTCGGAGTTCAGCGGCGTTCCCGAATCATGCGGGGTTGTGGGTCAGGGCTTCAGGTGGTCCAGTCCAACGCCTTTACTTGACATTTGGGGAAACTGAGGCCCGGGGGGGCTCAGCAGCACCCGCATCCCAGCCCGCGTCTCGTCCCCCGCTCACCACCCTCCCCACGTGCCGTGTCTGCACCACCTAATGCTCCGCGCTCCGCTCCCCACGCTCCAGAGCAATTCTGACCTTTGTCCCAAATGGATGAAATGCTCCAGATTGACTCTGTCACCGCTCTGCCCCTTTGCCCTGTCATCGCCCAGGCCTTATCTCAAGCCAGCGCCTCTGGGCCGTGTGAACGGCTGCCGCACAGGTGCTCCAGACAGGCCCAGGAGGGCTGTGCAAATGGCCCCTGCGGAGGGGCGGCGCGGGCTGGCAAGGCCTGAGCGGGGACACGCGGCCGCTCCAGCCGAGCGGTGGAGGCCCCGGCGGAGAAGCGCCTCAGCCCGGCCACCGGGGAGCGCAGGCCAGCCTTCCTGCGGATCTAAGAGCCGCACGGCAACCCCGTCCTGCGCCCGGTTTAGCCACTCGCCCACCGAGGACAGCCCTGCTGGGGGACAGTCTGACCACGCTGGCGGCTCAGCACAGATGTCAGGGGCACGGACTCTGGAGCCTGGGCGCCTGGCCCCAGCTGGGTGGCCCGGGCACCGGCTCCACCACTCCGAGCCTCAGTCTCCCCATCAGCAGAGTGGAGACGACGGCCCCACCCCGCCGGGCAGCTGTGAGGACAGCGCGGGCTCGCATTTGTGTCCGGCACGTGTAAGCACCGTGTAAGCGATGGTTAAATAAACTGGGACGACGGGACAAAAGACGAGCTGCGTAGATGAGACCCTTGAAGTTACGTCCCATCCCTGGTCTCACAGCCGTACCGTGCTGAGCCCAGTGGTGGGGACCCATTAGCGTACTGAGTCCTCAAAGCGACCCCTTGAGATGGAGACTATTCATAATGACACCATTTTCCAGGTAAGCAAACCGGGGCATAGACAAGTGAAGGCGCTCGCCCCAACGACGCGACTGCTAATTTGGGGGCCTGGACCCAGCCCTCCCCCGCAGGCCAGCTCCTTGCCTGCCACTCTGACAGTTCCAGACGACGCCCTTGACCCTGGTCACTTCAACGACACAGTCGAGAGCACACGCTGGCGGCCTGAGGCGCGTGTGGATCCGCCAGCACGGTGGGGTGCTGTCAACACGTGTCTGTAGCCAGCGTTTTACATGGGATGTTTCACATAAAAATCCAGACCTCTGGTTTCTCTACAGTAAACGGGGAAAGCAAGGCTGGCTGGGTCTGCGAGTCCACAGGGCAGCGCGGTGGGCATGGGGTTCCACTTTGCCACACTCCCTACCGCTCCCTGGCGCCTTTCACCCGTCCGCTTCACTCACTGCCTCTGCCCTTGCCAGCTTATTCGCCTAGCGGTGGGTGTGTGAACGAAACAGAGGGACCGAAGTCCACAACTTCTACAAGAACGTTTTAGCACTTTCTCGGCATGAGGCAGTGGCTGTGAGTCTCCTCACACGTGGGGTGCTGAGAAGCTCTGGAACAACCCGGGAAACTTCCTCCCTAAACTGTCTTCGCTCACCCAGATGCCGCAGCCCTGTACCCGGCTACTCTTCTGCCCCCAGAAAGCATCAGTCAGCAGACTCCCTGGGCCACGGCCCCGTGACCCAGGCATAAAGCGGTCTCAACAACAGGCTCGCACCAGATGCCTGGGTTTGAGCCCTGCACCCCTCTTCCCAGCTGTGGGACCTCGGGCCAGCAATTTAACCTCTAAGCCTGTTTGTTTCCTCTTCTGTGAAGACGGAGTTCTAACAGCCCCCAGCTCGCAGGGCTGCCGTGCAATGCATAAGAGCTCTAAGAACAGGAGGATTGTTTTCTTTATAATCTTCTGGCCTGGGTGAGACCTGGCTCCACCCCCCCCCAAATACACCCGTCCCCTGAGGGCCTTGGTCGAGACACTGCTCCCTGAGCCCCGTTTCCTCCGCTACACCAGGAGGCCCGAAGCCCGCAGCCCTAATGTCCTGTGGTCCACCTTGATGAGTCAAGCCGCTCGCTTCTCACAGAACAGGGCAGCTACTGGGGAAGACACCGCCTTCCTCTGCCCTGAAGATGCCACCAATGAGCCTGAATGTAAATTCCAGAATCCCCAGCAAAACTAGACAACCGTGTGGCCCAGGCCACCTCTGCCCGCGAGGGACAGGGGCACGGACGGAACGGCCCAGCTCGGCGGCCCACGAGCTGCGTGACACAGGGTTTCTGAGCCTGTGCAGTGGGAACAGTAACAGCACCTACCTAGAGGTGCTGCCGTACTGAGATGAGACCGTGAAAGTCTCAGCACGGATCCTGGCACCCAACTAGCACCATCTTCACCATCACCACCACCTCCGTCGTCATCAACACCGTCACCCTGTCGTCGCCATCATTGTCATTAGTATCCCTATCGCTACAAGCTTGGGCGTGGGAGAGGGTATGTCAGTAAAGGAAACTGACCCCAGGAACGCTGACCAATTATGTCCCTACCAGAAAGTTGTAATAACACTCCGTTAAAACCTCAGAGCACTCTGGTGAGGGGGCTGTCACCGTTGTTCCTACTTTATAGGTGAGGCGCCTGAACTTCCGAACGGTTCCGTTACTCCACCTGGGGTCACACAGAGCTGGGCCTCGAGCGTGTCTGTGCCCACCCTCTTCCTCCTGCATAATTACACCCAGAAAGAACTCTCTGGATCTGTTGGTCCGACCCAAGAAGAAGCCCAAGAAGACCACCGCTTGCTCCCAAGCCAAACAGGGAGAAGGAATCGGACTCCCAACTGCCGACACTGGATCGCGCTCGTCCGCAACCCTCGTGGGCCCCCACGGGTCCGTAGAGCTTCGTTCAGAGAGCTCGCCTGGCCCGCCCCCGGCCCGCCCCGAGCCCCTCCGTACCTGCGTGGTGCGCGTCGTAGGTGCTGTACCCTGGCACCAGCGGCAGGCCTGCTGGAGAGAGACAAAAGCAGCGTGAGACCCAGCCAGACCCCCAGCCGTGTGCGGGGACCCAGTCTCCTTAGGAGCCGCACATGCGTGCTCCTGAGTCCCCGCCGCAGGCTTCCGCCGCATTCAGGGTGTTCCCTCCCGGCACAGCGACCCCTGTTTCATAAAGCCAGACCTCAACCCGACGGGCGGGCAGGGGGAGGAGCCTTCCCCCGTGCTGTGGGACCTCTGATCGTGTGTCGGCGTGACACCACGGGGCCACACTTCCTTCCCGCCCCAGGGTCTGCTCCTGAAATACCCCTGGACTGCGGCCCCTCACCCAGGCCTTGCCCTGGAGGGGAGCCCGGAGCCCAGCGAGTGTTCCCGGTCGCGCTGCCGCAGCACAGGGCCCTGGGGCGACATTGTCCCCCAGCTGCCTGGCCAACTCTGAGGCCGCTAGGCCAGCTGTCACCTCCCGGTCTCCCACAGGGGACAGTGGGGCAAAGAGGCGAGGGAGGAGGCAAAGATGCTCGTGCCCACGGAGGGAGGGTCGTTTCAAGGAGCGGGGGCGGGGGGCATGAGAAGCTAAGAAAAGGGCGAAGGCCTCACTTAGTCCTCACGACCCCGGGGGGGCAGGTCCCGGTGTCTCCATTTTATAGTCAAGGAAACTGAGGCTCGAATAAGATATGCAATTTCCTGGCATGGGATTCGAATCCAGGGCTCCAAGCTCTCCCCATCTCAGATGCCCTCGGCTATCCTTGGCTCTCAGGGGTCCTCACGTCACGAGACTGTCCTAACGGACCTACGAGCCCCGCTGCATCTTCCCTCTGGTCTCCCGCCCCTCCGTCCACCCTTCCCAGGGGCACAGCGGGGCGCGCCACCGCCTACGGGAAGGACACTGTGCCTCCAGGGGACAGTGGCAAGTGGGGCGCGAAGGCGTGGCCGGGCTGTGCCCTTGGGCCCGGAAGCCACGCCAGCTCTCTGGGCTCAGTCACCTTCAGGAAAATAGGGATCCCGGTAGCTTCCCCGCCCACCCACCCCAAGCAGAAAGGAGTGAAGGCCTGAAGGCCGGCAGCCATGGGAACACCTCTGGGGGTGGGGGGGCGAGGCGCCCTCACCTGCGCTGGGCTGCTGCATCCACCAGTCCGGGAGGAGCTGACTCCTGCAGGCCTCGGGCGGGGAGGGGCTCCTTTTGACCATCCCCATGTAATCGTCCACGGGAGGCTGGGGCAGGGGCGAGAGAGGAGAGCGGTGCTGTCACTGGGTTTCCAGACTTAACTGAAACCACGCTGTCATCTCTATCGCACGAGATGAAGCAAAGTTTCCCTTTGCATCTTGAAAGATCCAAGACAATAAATCCACCAGGCTGGGCGGTCAAACCACGAGACCGAAGCCCTGGCCTCTGCGGGGCCCCTCCTGTGTCCACTGGCCTTTTCCATGGAAGTGCCTATTGCAAAACCGAACGGCCAGGTCACGCAGCTGCCCTCACGCCCTGGGGAAGCACGCGGTGACCTCAGACACAGTCTCCCGCGCTCCAGCCCATCTCACTCCACACGCCACACGCCACGTCTAGACTTTCCACCTCTGCCCCATTCCTTAAAGGAGGCTGGCAAATCCAATTAGAAAACGTTCTGAAACCTGCTCTCGCTGTGATCCTCACGTGCCAACGCAAGTATCGCACTCTCTTAGCTGAGCTGGCTGGAAAGCCTTGTATGGAAAACGGGACATCACTGGAAAGGAGTGAAGCCAGGAATTCACTGGGTGTCTGCCAGAGCCCACCCAGAGACTCACCAGCTGCCATCTGCAGGAGAGCCGGGCAGCCCGGAGGAGGCTGCATTGTGTTATCTGCGTTCTCTCCCTCAAAGCACTCCCAGCGATTCTATTATTGCCATGTGAGCGCTGAGAAGAATCTGGAGAGCACCCACACCCCCTTTTGCAAGGCCGTGCGGAATAATTTTAGCTAGGCAATGTCGGCCTTGCAACGTGCAAAAAAACACAGCTACGCAGCGAAAGGTAGCTAAAACTAGTATTCAAAAACCCACGTGTTTTGCCTAAGGAGACCCCATTAAGCCTTCACTTATAGCCTATGAACTATGAGCTTGTGTACGATTCTAATAAGCCTGGTTATATGGCTTTCCAACCCATCAAGGACTGAGAGGTGCGTGTTAGTAAACAGGCAGCCCCCCAGCGCGAGAGCTGTATGATAATGCGTATCATGGCGACAACCCCAGCAGCAAAGAACGTTTACTTTTTCACGACAGCCTGCCTGAAGAGGCAAGGGCATGTATGGTGCCACTCAACATGTGTAAACATGACAAGTTTAGAGGGAACTCCACTGATGCAGAGCCGGCAGCTCGGCCCCAGCCCTCGGGATGAAGGACAGGCTGTAAGTTGCAGGGGGCTGACCGGCGGGCCGAGGCTGGCCTCGCGAGGACGGCGGGTCCTCACGCCCCACCCCTGAGCGAGCGAGAGCCCGAGGCCCCGGATGCCTCGACGGAGCATTCGGGATGGTGCCGCTCTCCGCTGCTCTCCACCGAACACGCGCAGCTTCTGTCGGGGCCGGACCTCCGGAAACGCTGCCCCCACTCACCTCCTTGATCAGCTCGTCGATTTCGGAGCGACCGCACTCCATCTCTGTGGCTTCACTAATGCAACTGGGGGCCACCACGCCTAACTTGCCTACGGAAAAACGGACAAACACATGACAGCCGGCACTGGGGCATCACAACCATCATCAAGGCCACAGTCAGAGGCTTTTTCTTAAGGCTAGGCTGAGGGAAACGGAAGCCAATACGCGTCTTCAGTGGTTTGGGAAAGGCCGAGAAATCCTTCTCCCATGCTGCTTCAGTCATCTGGTCAGCGGGAAGCGGGCTGCTGCTGCGTCCACTCAGAGGACCAAGGCAGCATTGGTCTCTTCCTTCTATCTGCTGAGATCTAAGTTGAACTCACGTCTGATCTACTCTACACCTGACAGAGGTTAGAGTTACCAGCTAGGGCATCCGAAGACAGGCAAAGATTTCCCGGCAAAATGTGTTTGCAGGTTGGAGTCTTTTTTTTTTTTTAAAGTTAACGGGCAGGAAACCTCATTTTGGCCTTTCCCAATAGACATGTGTGCATCTGTGCACGCACGCGGCGCACCGTAAGGGCCCGCGGGTGCCCAGGCTGGAACCCGCCTGCAGCGGGAACCGTCTAAAGGCACACGGGCGTTCCCACAACAAGCACTCCGGACCCGGCTAGTTTCTTCCCCCCTCTCAGGCCTCTTCCCCAACCAGAAACTCACCACATTACATTTATCCACGTGAGATGTATTATGACCAACAAACACTCGTTTGCTGGAATTCATCAGTCCCAATCATCTATAGAACTGACCCACTGTTTCATCCGGACTGAATATTGATTTGATTTTGATTTGAAAAAATCACTCAGAAGCTGCTGATGGGGGAAGCAGGGGGCAGGTGGGGCACCCCCAGAGTAGCCAGCAAAGCCCTGAGGTACCGAGGAGAGTGCGCCCACCTAGGCATTATGCAAATGCAAAGCTTCTCTGCCCCCTGAGAACCGCTGCTCTGTAACATCCACGCCTGCAGGTGACGCTGGCTGCGCTCTGAGCTATAAACAAGCCAGGGTCGCCTGCCTGTTCAAGCTTGGCTGACCTTGTGGGTGGGAGGATTAAGAGAAACTTCTCTATTCCTTCAAGTCACAATTTATTATACTTGGCGATGATGAAAAATTTATCCCAAACTGGAAGTAAGATGGCAATAGAGCATCCGAGAGTATTAGCTAAGAGGTGTCCCCCTAAGGGCCATCTGATTCTCCACGGGGAAGGTCAGTTTGTTTAACTTCCTACTGATTATCCATGAGGGTTCAGACTCAGTAGAGTTAGGTGTTAATTCACAGACAACTAAGCTACAAATGATCACTAGAGAAAAGCGCCCCCAGCTATGGTTGTGCTGCCCGGGCAGGACACTCACAGGTTCGGCTCAGCCTTCTGCCTTTCGCTGACCGTGCACACCTGCGTGGCATGTTCTGTGAAGCAGTCTTGGGTGACAGCACACTGGTGCCCTCGTTAGTGAGTTCAACAACTCTCCACCCCAGGCTCACCATTTATTTCTGAGAGTCACGATTTTAACTTTAAAAATTATGTATCAACATTTTCAACCTCCCTGCGGTGGGAAGAGCCCTCTCAGAAACTCAGAATTCCTGCCCAGCCCTAGGCAGTTTTCAAGGGTTCTGTTTTCTTCCCAGCATTACTGGACAACTAACTAAGCAGCTACGAGGAAAGGACGCTGTGCTAAGATTCTAACGGCTACATCAAATGGCTAAGAAAGTCAACGTGTTGAAAGAACGTTTTAACTAGGGGTGGTAATTAGGTTTCATCTCCTGGGCCAGCTCTAATCTGTAGCAGCTGCAGAGCACAGCACTTTGAAAACGCCTGAGGCCCGATCTGAGCTCAACACATCCTGATCGATTAGTGATGTCTGACCAGAGCAGAGCGTGGACAGCAGGACGGGGGGATGTGAGGCAGGTTTTTGCTATTCTGCTTTAATCTCCTCACAATTGCTTTCCTGGGATTTTACAGCGGGAGGAGACTTCAGGAATTATCACAGCTGGGGGTTCCCAAACAACAGTCAGGATCTAATATCTAGAAGCATATCCCGTCTCCAGCAATGAAGCCAACAGTGCTCCACCTGCAAGTTCATTCAAGAACTCTGCCCTCAACCCCCATCAGCCATCCCGCCTTTGTCCACCTTATTTTCTCCTAGCCTGCTCCGCGAGCTGCTAGAAAACAAAAGGAATCCCTCATCGGCACTGTTCGGGGAGCCTTGCTCCCGTCCAAGCCCGTTGCTGAGCCCCAGGGAGGCCCCAGCACTCGCTCCTGGTCCAACAGTCAGCGAGCAGCAATGCCAGCTGCCACCCCGTCTCCCGCCCCTTCCTCCCGTCCGCTGCCTCTCAACTGGAAGCTGCCACAGTCGGCAGATTGTGGGTGAGGTCAGCGGAAGGAGACCTCAACCTCTGCTGACATAAAGGAGACAACTATTTGTTTAGCTGGACCCCGTGGGCGGCGACTCGAACCCCAGACCCAGGCGGCCTCCGTTGGGCCAAGTGCCCATAAAGAAAGGATACTTACATTTTTGCTCCTCCTCGGGGACGATTCGGTAAACTTTATACGGTTCAGAAATGTCCAGCTGGGACCGGTCTGTCACTTCCTCAAAATCCGGGCTCTTGTTCAAAGCACAGCGTAACCTCGTCTTCCATGTGGCCGGCTCGGCCTTGTCCCCTTCCTTAAACTTCCCTTTAAAAACGGCCCAGGCCTGAAGGAAGGAAAGAAAACACATGAAGTACCCAGCTGGCCCCGGGACCATGCACACCCGGGGCCGCGGGCAGGCCCTGCTCTGCTCGCCCTCCTGAAGGTCCTCAGTCAAGGATTTCAGGGTTCAGGGACCCCAATCAGACCACTTCCTCTGACAGAAGTGAAAAGACCCAGGTTGGGGGTGGGGGCAGGGGGAGGGGGTTCCGGAACTCGAACCCAGGCCCAAGGACACACACACATGGATCTTGGATCTGTCCCCTGCAAATCCTCCCCTGGACCAGAGGGCCAGGAGGAGCCTGAGGTCAAGCAGCGCAAAGAGGAAGTTGCACATGGTTTCACTCGAATGTTCAAAACAAAGAACAATTTGTTGCTTTTTCAAATCAACCTCTAGCTACAACGTAGCACGAAAAGGGAACATTTGCAAAGAAGCCTGAATGTGGTCATCCACTGCCCTGCTACTTTTAACAGAAATTTTGTTTTGCATTTTGGCGTTCATTCTAACCTTCCCCACCCCCTTCTCCCCTACCGCTCCCCAGGGTACTGTTTAAAATGCAAACAAATGTTTTCGCTCTCTGTGGGTTTTTTTTTACAGCTCTGTTTTCTGACCTCTCCAAACCTTAGAATCTGAACTAGGACCAGAAATTCAAAGCTGGAAACTTTAAGTCAAAATGTAAAATGGGGCAGTATTTAAAAAAAAATTAAAAACATGTGGATGGGCACAGTTTTTAGATTTCAAATTTGGAATACCGACACACCAATCAGAGGGTCACTACTGTCAGGTGAAACTAACGTTTGGTGTCAGGCAAAATCAGACATGTCTTCCAGCCTAAAATAACAGGAGATCTGGAGGGAATTCTCAATGCTCACCGGGGAAAATGAAATTCTAAGAGCTGACTTTCCCCAAGGTGACCCAGTCTGGGATTAAAAACCAGCTGTTTTGACTTCCAACCCAAGGAATTTCTACTTCAGCAAGCAGCAGGCAGGTGTTCCCAAGCTTAATGCATATACCGATCCCCTGGGAAGCTCGTTAAGATGCGATTCCTGGGCCCTGCCCCTCAAGAGTCTCCTTGGGTACCTGTGGGTTAGGTCTGGGAACCCGTATCTTTAGCCTACATCCCAGTGATTCTGACTTAGGTGGCCAGGAACTCCATAACACCCTGAGTCAGATTCCCATTTAAAATAGTCCTGGTAGAGCTTCCCTGATGGTACAGTGGTTAAGAATCCACCTGCCAATACAGGGGACACAGGTTTAAGCCCTGGTCCGGGAAGATCCCACATGTCGCAGAGCAACTAAGCCCGTGAGCCACAACTACTGAGCCTGCGCTCTAGAGCCGCGAGCCACTACTACTGAAGCCTGTGTGCCTAGAGCCCGTGCTCCACAACAAGAGAAGCCACCGCAATGAGAAGCCCGCGCACCGCAAGGAAGAGTAGCCCCCACTCGCCGCAACTAGAGAAAGCCCACGTGCAGCAACAAAGACCCAATGCAGCCAAATAAATAAATAAATAAAATTTATAAAATCGCCCTGGCTTTTCCCCCGATGTAAGACAAGTTCAGTGCCTGTGCTCTCTGCTCAGCTGCCGCCCTAAGCTCAGAGTCTGCAGTCTTACCCGAGGTCAAGGAACCGGAGAAGCGCCCTTACTCATACTAGTGAGCACGCGCAGTCACTTCCTCCTCACAGACGCCGGACTCCCCTTTAGAAACATGTTTAAAAGTAAATGGCTTTCAAGCCTTTTCCCTCTTTTTCTCTTCGTTTATTAACTGCGTCACAGACCAAGCACTGATTTATGTTTTTCATAGAAATTTAAGTGTAAACTGTGTACACACTGAACGGTAATTTCAAACGTGCATTTACGTTAAATGCGGTTTCTCCACCTGGCGCTAATGACGTTTGGGGCTGGATCACTCTTCGCGGTGGGGGCCATCCTGGGCATGCTGGGAGGTCCAGCAGCATCCCTGGCGTCTACCCACTACTGTCAGTAGCATCCCCTCTCCCCGCTGTGACACCCAGAACATCTCCAGACACCACCAACTGTCCCCTAAGGAAGTACTATCATGACTCACGCGCATCCTCATTTGAGAACCACTGAGCTGGTAATCCGCGTTACCAATGGGACTGGAAGACCGTGGATTTGGGGGCCATATTAGGCCGGCTGGGGTGTATCCAGAGCTGCACAGCCCACGGGGCACTGCCGTGGGCACTTGTCCATTCAAAGCTCACGCTCACCCCATCAGGAAAGCCAGATCCAGAGAGCAAGGCAGGGGCCCCACAGTCAGGACGTGCACCGGGCTGCATCGGGTGCCCCACCGCCAGCCTGCCCTGAGCCCTCGCAGGGCTCTCTGGCCAGCTCGAAAATACCAGCTTACCTGGGTGACCTCTCAGGGCTCTTCAAGAGTAAATGCTAGACAGAACAGAGGGATCTGAGGCCCGTCAACAGCCACGCAGCGGCTCAGAATACACCAGAACCTACGTCTCCCCTGTCCGTGCGCTGCTCTGCACTGGTCAGCAGCCAGCGTTAAACCCGGGACCACCGGCTCTTCCCCATTTAACATTATTGTCTCATAGAGAACAGACTTGTGGTTGCCAAGGGGGAGGGATGATTGGGAGTTTGGGATTAGCAGATGCAAACTATTAAATACAGAATGGGTAAGAAACGAGGCCCTACTGTAGAGCACTGGGAACTATATTCAATTTCCTGTGATAAACGAAAATGGAAAAGAATATAAAAAAGAATATATATATGTATAACTGAGTCACTTTGCTGTGCAGCAGAAATTAACACAACACTGTAAATCAACTACACTTCAGTAAAATTTAAAAACAACAGAAAACAAACATTACCGTCTCATTTTGTGCTTTAAAAGTCAAATGCGATTTTCTTCCTCGAAGGCCTGCTGAATTGGAAATATCTGCTACGAAGTACGTTCTAATTTATTCAGGCCTGTCAAAAGCCTGGTCAATGGCAGAAAAATTAACGAGTCGTAACCCTCAGTTAACTAGATCTTCCCCCTCAACTTTATGAAAAGGAGGCAAAATACTTTTTTAAGAATAAGTATGAGCTGATATCAGGGCCTCATCATACAGTCAGGGATAATACAAAATGAGCTAATGTCTTTTTCAATCTCCTGTCTCTGGTCCACACCGCGAAGCTGCCCTCACGATGACACCTGCAGACAATGAAGGATTCTCTGGTGTAAGTGGCTTCTTACGATCCCTAAGTCAAGAAAGCAGGCTCATTTTTTTTCTCTTAACTCATACATTTTTGAAAGGTTTGCTTTGAATGTTTGCAACAAAAGGTTCTCTACTTAAACAGAAAATCCCCAAGATGGCTCAAGGCCTGACTGCTGGCTTCTTCCAACAGCAGAGCTCTGTTGGTGGACAGGGCAGAGACGTGCCCCTTGGTGGATGGAAGTAAGCACCACTTGGGGACAGGCCAGACAGGTCTTCCGCCACGTGCATGTCCACCAGCCCAGGATGTCACCCTTCGGGTGGCCGCCCAGCTCTGGGTGGGCGCCTGGTCTCCCTCCCGCCCCCATTCCTGCCGAGATTGTAGACTCATTTCAGATTGCCACACTGAGGGACTGCGTAATCAACGGAAACATTGGGAATCTTGCACATTTTTCTCAACGCTGTTGAAACGGCCATGAAGAACATTGCATAAGATGTATAAATCTGGGGCTCTATTTCATTACCCCCCAGAGCAAAGCGGGAGCAGGGTGAAAGGAGAGGCCTGCATCTCCGCCGGCAAGCCACAAGCAGGGCTGCGCAGCCACTGGTCTCGCCCCCAGTCCCCTCCTGAAGCAGTTTTACTGACTGTCAGCCTCCAACTGTGCCCTTAGCCCCCCACGCCTCTGCTTCAATCTGTTCATCCTGGCCACAGTCCACTCCTAGCAGGCTTCTCAAAGGGGAGGGGGGCGTCTGGCAATGTCAGAGGCATTTTTTGTCGTCACAGTGGGGCAGAGGGTGCTACTGGCATCTAGAAGGTCAAGGCCAGGATGCCGCTAACACCCTCTTAGGTGCACGAGATGGACCCACACAAGGAACAATCTGGCCCCGGGTGGCGGAGCCCCGGCTCACAGCCATCTATGATCGAGAATTCCCAATCGACTGGCTGGACCTTGGGCAATATTAAAATTTAGACGGAGCCGTTCCCAAGAGAAATTCCCCGAGATGCCAAAGGCAAAACGCTTCTCCGAGAGAGGAATCCACGAGGCCACCAAGGAGGAGAAAGGAGGCATGAGCAGGGCCCAGGCTCCCGACCGGGGCTCCCTGAAGGGAAGAAGCCTGCCGGATGGATGTCCAGGCCACGAGAGCCCCCTGAAGGTAAGCGCAGAACGTCCGCACGCGCCCCCTTTTCGTGGAGGGGCAGGCAACTGGCATCAGACTGTCAAAGAGCTGTGACCCGCGCGGCACGGTAACAGAAGTGCTGAGACGTGCAGCCCCCCTGCAACACCAGGCAGAGACGTGAAGGACTGAAATGCCTCACAAGCCAGCTCTGACCTATCAGTGCTCTGCTCTGGGGCCAAGGTATAATAATCTCTGTCATTTTGGCTGTGTTGGGGACAGTCGTCCCAGCTAAGGGTCCAGTGCTGTGCTGGGGTCCTGCAGGCCTTTGCTCCCCTCACTCATGCACGCCTGGGGTCTGGCTCTGCGCCCCCCACACCCTGCTCAGCCTCCTGGCTCCTTCCCACACTCACTCACTCTCCCCTCCTGGACTCTGGCCCCCAAATGCCCACACGACAAGCACATATAGCAGCAGTTTGCAACCCAGATTCGGAGTCGGATCACCTCTGATATGTCTGTTTGCAAACATGGAGGCCTGGCCTCACCTTGGACCTAGGGCTCCAAGTCTCCCAAGGGGCGGAGCCCGCACTTCTGTGACCCTGATGACCGATGGGGGATTCTGATGACCCGGCTGGGCTGCAGAGCTGGGACGCCCTGGCTCCTCTGCCTGGATCTAGGTGATGGGTACGGCTAGGGGTTGGGAGCCTGGGCTCACGGCTGGGATGCCTGGGTTCAAACACTGGCTCCATCATCCAAGAGCTGGGAGATCTTGGACAAGTCACATCTCCTCTTGGAGCCTCTACAGAACAAGGACAGGAACGGCACCTACTGCATAGGATTGTGTGAGAGGAAAACAAATCAAACACGTGCGGCTGGGCCTCGCACAGAGCAAACTCTCAGTCAGTGCTGCTGTCTCAGTGCACGTGGTGGAACTACACAGCAGCTCGCTCCATGCTTGGGGTACTGATGATTCTCAAGGGAAGTGGACTAGTTTTAGACACCAGCTGCAGGTTCAGGACACCCACATGACCTGGTCCCAGAAGTGATGACAGATGGTGTCTCTCTCATCTGAGCTGACCCTACACTGCCAAGCAGAAGTAGCACCTCTGAAAGAATGAAGAATTAAACCTTTCCTAGAATTCTAAATGGAATTTAGGGGGCAGCCCCGGGGAAAAGGTCTCAGTGTAAAAGAAGTATTTTCTCTCTGTGTTTGCCAGTCCTCATGCAAAAGAAATGGTAGCGCAAGGGAAGAAAGTGCTCTGTTTTCCTCATCGGAAAATGCCAACAATATACAACATACCGGGAAAGTGGTTAAATCGTATGACAGGTGTACAATCACCTACTATATTTTTTGAGACACATTCGGCACTCATTTGTTTTAAAAAAAACTGGATTAACTTTCAAGCAAATAAGCAAGACATCAATCACTCAACAGCTGCACCAGGAGCTCACGATGTGGCAGGGAGGCCAAGCCACTACCTTGAAGATGGAGGCGTCCACTTCCTGGTTGTAATCCTGTTTGCCAGCGTGTTTCCAAGGGATCCGGAACATGCTCTTCTCGTCGTTCTCCCAGATCAGCCCTGGGTACATGGTACTGTCGATCTGCTCAATCAGCCATTGCCGCAGCCGCCGGCCGCCGTTGCGGTCACACATCCTTGGAAAGAGAAAACATAGCCTGTGAAATTACATAGCCGTCTAATTACTCACAGCACCCCAGGTACTCAACAGCCAAGCACTGCTAACAGGAAAATCAGAGGATCACGACACAGGTGCCAGCTTGGGGGAAACCCGTGGATCCAGGAACTCCGGGCCACCTGCTGTGAGAAGACAATGCCGGCTTCCAGGGCCTCCAACCCCGAATGGAAACTGAAAGCTCGCTGGGAAATCTGCAGCTGTGCCTCACAGATGTGGCCCCAACTAAGGCTCTGGCTGTGCTCTTTCCAGCTTTCACCCCCTGTTCTGTTTCACGCAAACACAGCCGCATCTGAGAGCATCACTCATCGTTCCATTTTTAGCAGGAGATGGGGGAAATCACTTTCACCTTTTCAGGTGCCCTCAATGAGCAGTCCATCGCTCTGAGAGCCAATTCCATGACTTAATGCCCCACTGGACCAGCATGCGTGAGCAAACATGACATTTGTGCTCTCCGAGAAACAAGAAATCCTCGAGGCTATCCCTTCTAGATTGCCCCTTCACAGCTGGTTTGGGAATGGGACCAAGCTGGGGTCCCATTCAGGTCTCACCATCTCTCAGCTGGGTGAGCCTGGATCGTCATTTAACCTCGGAGTGTCAGGTACGCTGGCTGACACACCAGGATAAGTGCAGATACCGGGCGTTGTCATGGTGAGGACTCAGACGACACATACACAGCACCTCACACAGTGCCTGGACCTGAGAAGATTCTCTTTAAACAACACATGTTACTACTGTCCCAACTTTCCTCCTCAGGAACTCTTATGACAAACTGGGAGATAGAGGACAAGAGTGAGGAAAAAAACCGCAGTGACAGAACAGAGCAAAGCTAGCCTCTCCCAGAATGCACAAGAATCTGGGGGCCTCAACACCCCGGGCGCCCAAAGACACCCTTGGGAAGAACATTCTAGCCAGAGCAGACAGCTTTCCCAACAGCACAGAGAAAGAGAGCGCGACCGTGCCGTATCGACTCACAGCCCACGTTTACAAGAACAGGGTGGAAATCCCCTAGGCGGTTGGACAGACGCCCACCCCAAAAAAATCAGCATTTCAGTTCTTCCGATTAAAATGTGACCGCTTCGGGCCAACGAATTTGAAACAATCACCAGTGACAAGACATAACGTCCCTAAGAACACGGTCACATCCAGAGCCATCCTGGTCCGTAAAGCAAGAAGTGTGTGTGTGTTTTGGACACTCCAGCCACCCCACAGATGGCTATGCGGTCGGAGAAGGGGTCCAGGTCCCAGGTAGCAGGAGAGGAGGTGAGGGCCCATGAGCGCCACCTGTAACTTTTTCATCCAATTAACTCCAGCTGCCCATTTGTGGATTCAAAAGGAGTGAAGCGTGTGAAATGGGAACTAGACTTCAATTTGGAAATTGTAGACCCCAGCGAAGGCTTTTCTCTAACTAGCCCTTGGGAAAGTCACCTGACCATCTCTCTGAGGCTCCTCATCGGCAAAGTGCATGGATCTCAGAAGTCCCAGAATTTGAAAACAGTCCCTCGTGTTTATAAACTGGAAGGGACAGATGTGGGAGGGACACCTGGTGAGAGAGATGAAACAACACCGCCACGCACCCCAGAAAATAACTTGGCAGGGCAGAGATTCCCACTGGGCTTTCCTGGAGGAAAGATGGAGCATCTCCCCTCACTTGAGGAAGGAGCTGTGTGGAGGAGGGCGAAAGGGGTCAGAACACAAAAGAAGGCTGGTGTCTGTGCATCTGTCGATTAAATGAAATGTCCCCACTCGTTAGCACTTTGCTCACCCCCTTAGTACAAAGTCCATAAACTGGAGTCCGTGCTCCAGGAGCCTCCTGAAATAAAAAGCAAAGTTTCGTTTGTACAGGCATTTTTCTAGAAAGCAGGTCAACACCTTCTCATCAGGATTTCTAACGGATTCATAACCCCCAAACTGTTAAGGACGAATCTCGTGGTGATTTATAAGAAGAAAAAAAAAAAAGGTAAGAGAATGGCATTGAGAGGAAGAGTGAGTCAGAGAACATGAAAATACTCTAGAAATCATCTAATCCAGCCCCCGCTTCATTCAAAAGACAAAACTCTGAGGCCCAGAGAGACATCCCAAGCTCCAAGGCCCCCAGCAGGATCTCATTTTACTCACCCTGCAGAGAAAAGCCACGGTTAAGTGAGAGGATCTCAGCACATGGACAGCTCACCTGAATTGTCACCGAAACCCCCCCCCCAAGATTCTAAGTGGCATTAAAAGCCTAAGATTCTCTTACAGTGTGATCCATAACGATTTACCGAACACTAACAAAATCCCACCAAATACAGAGCCAGGAAACGTTTATAAGCCCAGTCACATGTTTAAAACTTCCTCTTCCTTGATTTTTAGGTAATAATTCTCTTTATGGCCAAGTCCTATCTGGAGCTAATCTGCATTAGCTATAAATCGGCCGGGGATCAGGCTTCCCAGGCAGGAGGTGATAAGAGGCTGCCCTGGGCCCACCCAACCCGGATTCCAGGAAGGGCCTGAGAGGTGGTGCAGGTGCAGGACTCACCTTCCCCACGTCTCTCAGGGCGCCTGGTCATTTGCCCCGGACACCCATAAGACCCAAAGCACAAAAGCCATTTCTCCTTCTGGTTCCAATCTTGCTGAAATACCTAAACCTCTCCCAATTCTCTCGAGAGGAAACTGCATAATCTAAAAGGACTGTCATTCAAGGGCTGGCTCCTAACTTGGCTTTCAGAAAAGGTGGGTTACATCCCTCGTACGCTGGGGGGTAGTTTAAACTCTGGAAAATCCAGTCTCTAGTTTCCATCCACAAAGCACTCCGCCGCTCTGGGTAAGGAGCACACCTCACCTTAGAAAAGTCTGCCCTTTGCCCTGGGGCTCATGTTACACCAAAATGCTCTTTTAACCGTGAGCCCTAAGGAGACTTTCTTGCCAGGAACGACCGGGCTATTACGGAAGCAAAGTACCTCCACCCGCACTCAGAAATCTTACTTGTCATCGATGAGAATTTAAAAATCCAGCCCGCCCCGCTTCACAATCTAACCCCACCAGCGCGGCTGGACAAGAGGCAGTTTCACAGTTATGACTCCAGCCCGGTTCCAAGAGCAGGATTTGAGCGGGAAAGGAGCAGGTCTTATAACAAGGGGGTCAATATTTCCCCGCTTTGTACGAGCCATTCTAAAATTTTCCGTGCAAACCAGATTTTAAGAAAAACGAGATTATTTAAAGCATCAGCCAATCTCTGGGAGCAGCCGCACCTGGATGCTCGGTTCGGATTCAGGAGAAAACGAGGAGAGAGAAAACAGACCAAGACTGCACGGCCGCTGCCTCCGCGCCAGCCGACGTCCGCGCCCCCGGCCCGAGCTCCCAGCCCACCGCCTACCTGCGCCGCCTCCCGCCGTCCGCGCCCCAGGCCCCGGGCCCACCTGCGCCGCCCGCCGCCGCCCGCGCCCCAGGCCCACCTGCGCCCCCGGCCCAGGACCCCCAGCCCGCCGTCCGCGCCCCTGGTGCTCCAGCCAGCCGCCCACCTGCGCCGCCGCCAACCGTCTGCCGCCGCCCGCGTTCCCACGCCCGCCGCCGAGCTCCGGAGATGCGCCGCGGCCCCGGGCGCCCGCGCTAATTTAAGGCCGGGGGCGGGCCCGGCGCGCAGAGCGACGGCCGTGCCGGCCAATAGGCGCGGAAGGGCGGGAGGGGCCGCCCAATGGGAGCGCCGCGCCTGGCCCGCCTTCTTCGAAGCGTTCGGCTTTCCGAGAAATCACTTTGCTCGGAGGCGTCGGCGGCCGAACGGTCCGCGAGTCTTCCGGGGTTCGTTCCGGGGGTCCCGGGAGTGTCCGCAGGAATTCCCGAGGGCCGCGGGGGCCGTCCGTCGGCCCAGGTCAAGGTTAGGGCGGATGGTGGGTACCAGATGGCGTAAGTCAGGCCAGTTGGGGCTGAGGCAGGGGGTCAGATGGCGGAGGTCAGGGCTGTGCGGTGGATGGTGGGTGTCAGCTGGCCGAGGTCGGGGCCGAGGTGGAGGTCTGACAGCGCAGGTCAAGGCTGGGATGGTAGGGGCCCCGAGGTCGGTGCTGCACGCGGCCAGGGGTCCCCGCAGTGTGGCTCCCGCGCCACCACCATCTCTGCTAGTGTGGCCGAAGTTCCTGGAGCTGCTGTGGGCCAGCTGAAGACGTGTCTGAAACCACTGCCCTCTGAACATGGGAAATAAAAGCGGCAGTGTCTAGCTGTTAAGGCTAGAATGTCCAACTAGGGAAATTTTCATCATAAATTCTCTTCCCCAGAAAACATGGGTTGTGTTGAGAAGGGTCCCCTGTGTATCTGTGTCAGCGTCCAGCCTCTCCTGCATGTCAGCGGGCACTTACTGCAAACATGGGAGTGGAGTGGGGGAACAGAAATGAGAAACAAAGTCCTGGAAATGAAAAGAAGACTTGTTTTCCCATGTTCTGTTCTGGGGTAGCCTTAGAATAGAGAAAAGCGAGATTCTTCATTGACTTTTATGCCTAGTTGGTGAATCATACACAAGCAGCAGTGTTCATTGGGCCATTTTTTTCATTAGGCTTTTCAAGGACCTATGAAAAGGTGTGGGACTGAAAAAGAAATTTTATTAGGCCCCAAATGCAAAAAAATACACTGCAAATCTGAAGTGAATAAATATTCAAAGAAAGATCCCTGAAATATAACGTCAACGTCATAACTGTAATTTATTGATAAACATGTCATTATATTTGAAAACCATGTGTGAGTTAGAAATCACTTGGTAAGAATTTCCTAATACCATGATTCCCAGGCAGTCATGGCAATCATAAATTAAATGAGTACCCCATTGCCAAATAATTTCCAGTGAAAACTATTTTTTTAAAGCTTAAATTCTTTAAGAGTATTTAGACAATGTGGGAGTATTTTGATATGTTTGTTATGATGGGGGATAAGCAGCCTGAACTCAGAAGTTCTTACAACAGCCTGTATGTACGTTTATCCTCACCTCTTTCCACCTATGTGCCCCTTAAGCCTACCCAGATTTACTAACCTATAAACGCTGTCCACTGCACAATGATGTGTGATCAAATTTCCGCTCAACGCGCCACTTAAGTGAAAAGATAAGAGCAACAAGTATAGAGAAGTTGGTGGAAGGGTCCCAGCATATATTATTGGCAGTAGGTGTCACTATATACATGACAGGAACTGTTCACAGCACCCTGGCTTGCATTACAGCTGCTCCTGAAACCCTGTATTTTCAACGGGGTAATTCCTCGCTGCTGGGAACAACTGCTGACCTTATCTGCTTAGCTCTGCCCTTATGCAATGAGCACTTATCGAGCCACTACTGTGCGCTAGAGGCAGTGCCAAGGACAGGAAACGCAAACAACAAAGTACCCCTGGTCACTCCTTCCTCTTCAGTTACCTCCAGCATCTCCCACTCGTGGGAGAGCTCATCCTGATTTCCGCAGCAGCAGACTCACTCCCCTTCCTGCCTCCACCTCACGTCCCTGTTTATCCTACTCTTCGCTCCCCCAGCTTGAGCCTCTCCGTCGTACACTGGTTTCCCCGTGGCTGCCACGGCAGGTCCAGGTGCTCGTCCTGGCGTCTGAAAACCGTGCTCTCCCAGCCTTCTCTCTCCCCATCGTCCAGCAGGACCCCCTTCTGGAGACAGCAGCCTGTCACCACACTTAGAACAGCACGTTCTGGAGTCAGGCCCCTGTTCAAGTCTACGTGCCCTGACTCACTAAATGTGTGACCTTGAGCAAATGACTTAACCTTCCTAAGCCTCAGTTTCCTCATCCATGTAATGGCGTTGTTGATAATATTATGTTAAACGGTATGAAATCACCAATATTCAACTGTTTTTCCATCTACAGAAAGGACAGTTCCCTACGGGTCAACCTAATCATTCTTGCCTCTTAGGATTAGTGGGGACTGAGTGAGCTCTGTGGGTTGGGGCAGGTTGGCGACTAGGGAAGGGAACTGGTGAAAAGCTTTCCTAGGAGACAGTGTTTCCACTTTCGAGTCCCCACCTCTCCCTTCACACTTTCCAAGCCCAAGCATAGCAAGGGGGGTTCAGGAGAGCTCTGCAGCGTGTCTGCTGAGAGGACAGGTGTCAGCTCTCCTGAGAAAACCAAAGTCACCGACAGCAGGGCTCCGACTCCTGCCCTGGAAATCTACAGGACAACGGAGGCGCTTGGTGGTGGTACCAAGAACCCGTGTGCCCGTGTGCCCTCCTCCACATTCAAGCACCCTGAGATTACCTTAGGCACATATACTGTACACATCCCACCCGGACAAGCCAGGACACGCTCCCCACCTTAAGGTCGGCTGACCTTAACTCCATCGGCAACCGTGTTCCCCTTTGCCCCTGTAAGGTAACATATTCCCGGGGCCCGCAGGTTAGGCTGTGGGTGTCTTTAGGGGCCACTGTTCTGCCTGCCACACCCTTAACATCCACCTCAAGTCATCTTTCCTACTCCCGCCTTCACTGACCCTCATTTTCAAAACACCAGACTCCAGCCACACTGAAATCTTTCCAACATAATTTGGGACTTAATGTAGCCTTTGTGAACTATTTCACTGAACGCTTCTTTAGATGAAGGGTAAAATCTTATTCTGGTTCAGTACCCCTACTTAGCACAGCACTGAATTAGGGGTGCCTTACATAACAAGGGTAACTTCATTGCAAGATCTCAGGCGGAGCAACAGAAGAGGGGCTGGAAGCACAGCTGTTCATCTCTGTGCTCCAATATATGAGTTGGGGGTCTGAGGTGGGGTCTCCAAGAACACGTCCAAGTTCAGTGGGTCGCTAGGAGGACTCGGGGACGCAGCACAGCGCTGTCATCACAGCTGATCTATTACAGTGAGAGCATGCAGAGCACGATCAGCTCAGAGGCTGGGTAGGGGTTGGGGGGTGAAGTCCGGGGGAACCAGGCTCCAGCATCCTCTCTAGTGGGGTCGCACTGGACGCGCTAAATTCCCCCAGCCGTGAGCTGTGACAGCACGTGTGCAGCGTCGTCCATCAGGGATGCGTTAGAGCTTCAGCGCGCGGGGTCTTTATTCGGGGGGCCATTCACACGAGCACCCTCTGCCTGACGCGCACCCAAACCCCAGACTCGCAGGAGGACAGCAGGAGTCCGGCACCAACACCCCCGTCTGTACACACGGCCTAGGCACAGGGAGCCGCTCATCAGTCCTGGGAGGGGGGGACCCTCCCCAAATCCACCTTCCCAGACACTGGCTGAGGGCCGACCCTCGAAGGCGGCCCTTCTGGGGACCCCAGTCTCGAGCCTGCTGTGTTAACTCCTCTGCACGTGTTCCTAATTCTGAGGGGGCTTTTGACATGCAAAACCTGCGACACTCTTTGCAAAGGAGACCGTGGCTGTATTCATCAGGTGCATTTACCTGCCATTAACTAGGGTGGGCTGAGTTTTCTTGCGCTTCGCTAGGCTGGGGGCTCATAATTAAGGACAAAGGAGCCGCTGCAGGCCAGCTTTTGGAGGACGGTGGGAGTAAATCCGGATCAGGTGGGGTGCCGAGTCTTCCAGGGAGGGGTCTCTCTCCCCCTGGGAACGCCTTGTCCTCCCAGCCCCAGCACGCAGGCTCACTTCGTCAGATACCAAACATGCAGGAGTGGAAGCTCTTTTTCCTCTCTTGGGCTTTAACGTTCCCAATTTCATCTGCTCTCTGGATTGGCCACCGTGCTTCGCAGTGCCTGCTGGCTCCCGCCTCTGTCAGCCACGTGGATCTCAAGAGGCCTCTGGTTTTCCCCTCTCCCCCAGTCTGACCCAGTGTCCTCCAAGTACAACTCGTAGGAAACGCAAATTGTGGAAATTCCTGCAGATTGCATACTTCCACAGGAGGCTAATAAAGGACGACCCTAATGGAATCGAGCCCCTTCGACATGTCGTGTTGACTCTAAATTGAAGTTTCCGCTTAAGACGGCGCCGGCGCGGCGAGACGAGACTACTGAGGCGGTCATTAACTGCAAGACGTGGCACTGACGCTGCAGCTGTGACCAGGCACAACTCAGAGAACCAGAGAGAGAGGCCCAAGAAACAGGGAGTAATGAGAGGTCTATCTGTCAGCAGATCACCGACCTGCACAGGTAAGAGAGGCTTTGAAGAATATCACTGCAATGGGGTCAGGGCAGCCGGTAAGTCAGAAATTCAGAGCAGATGAAACAGGACATCTGCGAAGAAATAAGCTCACAGTCAAGAAGGTAACAGGGTTGGGGATGGCAGTGATGTAGGCAACTGTTTCTTAAACAGGACAGAGAAATTACTAACCAGAAAAGAAAAGCTAGATAGACTGGACTTCATTAAATTCAGAGCTTGTGTTCATTAAAAGACAGCATGCAGAGTGCAGAGGCAAGCGAAAACCGGGAGGAGATAATGCCAACACACGTTTCCAAGGAAAAAACTTACACCCAGACATAAAAAGAAATCCTATGACTCAATAAGAAAAAAGATTCCATCCTAAATTCTCAGGCAGAGGTAGTTTACTGCATGGATCCTTGCAGATATTTTAAGTTAGCGCAATAGGAACTGTGGCTACTACAGGAATGCACTTTGCTCATATTCGAGTCGTGGCGATGTTTAATTATCCGCTTGGCTGTTATGGGAAAATTCTCAGCTGTAACTGGGGGTTGTTGCTGTAGCAGTGTATTGCCCGTACACTTCTGTCTCCAGTGGGTTTTTATGTGCCAAGTTTTCATAGCCTTGAGCCTGGGCAAGTGCTTTAGGCTTTTTAAAAGAAACGTAATCGAACTGCACAAAGCTGACCAGTTTTTTGTGTTTTTAATTTATTTTATTTATTTTTGGCTGCGTTGGGTCTTCGTTGCTGTGTGCGGGCTTCCTCTAGTTGTGGTGAGCGGGCGCTGCTCTTCGTTGCGGTGCACGGGCTTCTCACTGAGGTGGCTTCTCTTGCTGCGGAGCACGGGCTCTAGGCGCACAGGGTTCAGTAGTTGTGGTACATGGGCTCAGTAGTTGTGGCTTGCAGGCTCTAGAGCTCAGGCTCAGTAGTTGTGGCACACGGGCTTAGTTGCTCCGCGGCATGTGGGATCCTCCCGGACCAGGACTCGAACCCGTGTCCCCAGCATTGGCAGGCGGATTCTTAACCACTGCACCACCAGGGAAGCCCCTAGAGCCGATCAGTTTTGAGAGATCATTAATGTCCTTGAAGTCATTTTTGTGGGTGCAAAACAAATGGTAAATTTGAATTGGTCCCTCTTATAAGAGTTTGCAATCAAGTCTGCTGAACTTACGAAGTTATGCCCTTGCCCTGATTTTATATACTCATGTCCATCAATAAATATTGTGATACTTGAATTAAAAAAGAAAATAGGAAGACTGAACAGCCACTGCACTAACCAAAGAGCCAAGAAGCACATGAAAAGATGATGAAGGACTTCCCTGATGGCGCAGTGGTTAAGAATCCACCTGCCAATGCAGGGGACACGGGTTCAATCCCTGGTCCGCGGAGATCCCACATGCCGCAGAGCGACTAAGCCCTTGCACCACATCTACTGAGCCTGTGCTCTAGAACTCGTGAGCCACAACTACTGAGCCCACGTGCCACAACTACTGAACCCTGCGCGCCTAGAGCCTGTGCTCCACGGCAAGAGAAGCCACTGCAATGAGAAGCCCGCGCCCCGCAACGAAGAGTAGCCCCCGCTGACACAACTAGAGAAAGCCCACACGCAGCAACAAAGACCCAATACAGCCATAAATAAATAAAAGTTTTTTAAAAAAAGAAAAGAAAAGAAGGAGGCAGCAGGAATCCATGCGCTCACACCAAAACACAGAGGCGGGCACATCGAGGATGAGGAGAAAATTCTTCCTCGGTCCTTCACCCAAGACTAACTTTTTAACCTCACTGTTTAGAAAACGTACGCATGCAGGGTATGCTGAGTAATCAGGAGGGATGGAGAAGAGGAACCGTATGTCCTCTCTGAGGAAGCCTGGGGCCACTGAGTGGGGAAGATGGGACAGGTGCACAAATCACGATAATTCAAAGCAAAATATACTTGTGGTTAGAAGGCTCTGCGTGGGGCCAGCGAGGCGGGAATCCAGAGGGACAGAGAAGGACACACAGACGCAGTGCGCTTGGAGAGCACTGTAACAGAGCAGGACCCTCGGAGGCCGTCCCAGAATAGACCCCACCATGTCCTCCACCTGCCTTTGGTCTGTAGAAAACTTCAGTCAAAGGATACATTTAATCAGAGAAGTGAGAAAGCGTAGAAAGAAAGGAAAACAGTCAAGCAAGAGAAAATAACAATACTTTAGCCATTAAACAAAGTCAAGGACCTTTAGCTCCTCCTCGAGGACTAGAGATGATACTCTGCGCCATGTCCTGGGAGCTGTTTGGGCAGGTACTGAAACCTCCACCAAGTGGAAGAAGTTAACTGTGTGCCGCCCACGAGCACGTGGACCCCAGACCGGTTGCAACCAGCAGGTTGAGGAGGCTGACTCCCGATGACCTCACCACCAGCCAATCAGAAGAAGGTCCGCGAGCTGACCACGCCCTCCTCCTTGACTCCTCACTACCCGCTCCAGGGCGGGACACAGTCTTGAGAGTGCTGGCCCGCTGCGGGGGCCCCCCTTTGCCTGGCAAATTTCTACTTCACCCAAACTCTGTCTCGTAGATTTGCTCCAGCACCGGTGCACAGAGGCCGAATTTCGGCAACATTGTCCACGAAGCTCCTCCCTGGTGCTTCCAGACCATCAGGCAGGGCGGGCGGCTGGCCAGCAGCATTCCACCCCGCCAAACAAACACAGAAACTAAGATGCAGCGAGGCAACGGGAGCCGAGGAGGAGGAAACGCAGGTTCTCCGGTGTGAAGGAAGCGGGGGCTTACCCCCTGCATGGAACTCACCACCACCAACCCTCCACCCCCAACCCGCCGGAACATGCAAGAAAGGCTTCGTGGGGGAAGCAGCATTTGCAATGGGTCTTAACGGTTGAGAAAGGCTTTTCACAGGTGGAGGAAGAAAAGACCAAAGCAGGAGAAAGACTCGTGCCAGGGACCCGTGGGCCATGTGGGCGGGCGGGGCGTGGAAAGCCTCATGTCCTTCTTGGAACCGAAGGTGCCTCCTGCGTAGAAGAGCAGTGTCACCACGAACACACTGAGCATGCCAGGGGACAGGCGTGTCCCCACGGGCGGTGTCCACCTTCGAGCTAGGAGAGTAAGGGACGAGCTGGGGGGAGGGGGCGTGCTGGGCGGGCTCCTGAGCGGGGCTGGGACACAGACGAGGCGTCCCTTGGGAAGGTCCCCAGGCTCGATCACAGGGAGCCTCTGCGACACCTTCGTGGCGGGCTGTCGACAGTACAGAAGGACACACAGTGTCACTGAGAAAACGTTTCATGGGCAGTGGGTCTCCCTGGCCATGGCCCTGGGGGTCTCCAGGGTGGCAGCTCCCCTTCCTGGTCGCCCTTCCTCCCGCCATGGCAGGTCTCCCAAACACAACAGACTCTGTGCAGCAAACAATAATCTTTCATATCCTCAATTTTTTTAAATGTGATTTTAATTCTGTGCCCCTTAATAAACACTACACAAATTCCACAGCAGAAAAAATTTAAAACGCTTTGCCTCTGCAGTAGCCAAGCATCCCAAATGCCACCTGGGTCAACCTTGTGAAAGTGCTAAAATCCACTGCAGGGCACACTTGAAAACGGTGCATTTTTACGGCGTGTGCATTCTAACTCAATAAAAAGAAATGGGCTTCCCTGGTGGCCCAGTGGTCGCGAGTCTGCCTGCCAATGCAGGGGACACGGGTTCGAGCCCTGGTCTGGGGAGATCCCACATGCCGCGGAGCAACTGGGCCCATGAGCCACAACTACTGAGCCTGCGCGTCTGGAGCCTGTGCTCCGCAACAGGAGAGGCCGCGACAGTGAGAGGCCCGCGCACCGCGATGAAGAGGGGCCCCTGCTCGCCGCAACCAGAGAAAGCCCTCGCACAGAAACGAAGACCCAACGCAGCCAAATAAATAAATAAAACGAATTTATTAAAAAAAAAGATTAAAAAAAATAATATTAAATTAAAAAAAATAAAAAGAAATGAAGAAAAACCAACATAAAGTAGTGGGCCTGGGAATGGAAGCGTTTCAAACTCAGTATGGTCGATTTCTAGCTACTGTGCTATTTCAGAAAAATTATAATGTTCAAACTAAAATCACCAAAATTTTACTTTGCCTAAATTGTTGAATGACATGGTTTTCACCCAAGGTTTTCCACTTCTCTCTTCTGGTTTTGACTGGAGGAAATTTAAAAATTATGTCATCCCTAGGCATTGAAGTTGCCTGTCTGCCCACCACGTAGATATCATCAGGAGAGGATGACGAAGAAAAAAGAGAAGAGAAAACGCGAGGGACCTCGGGACAGAGAGGGTGGGCAGACAGCCTCGAGGAGGTGACATTTAAGTTGGGACCCGAGAGCAGAGAAGTCGGGCGTCCCGGAGGCTGAAGTCAGGTGGGTGAAAGGTATTTGGAAACTACAAGACTTCCAGCCAGCTCCGACCCAGCAGAGGCTTCCAGTGTCTCGGGAGAAGTGGCAGGGAGTGTGGGTGTTGAACTTGAGACAGCTACATGAAGTAGACGAGCCTGGAGCTGAGATGCGCTGTCCCAAGCACTGCGGGAGTTTCCTCCTGCCAAAAAAGCCTTTAGTACGTTTCACGCTGTAGGATGTATGTGGGAGAGATTTTTGACTCATGTCCACTCAGTGCTTTCCCGATTAGATAATGTTTGAGAGTAAAAAAAAAAAAGGTCAGTCCTCACCATAACTTAATCCTGTTCAGAAGCTCTTTTGGGGGCGGGGGTGGGGGGAGGCGTTATTTTCAATTTGCAAGCCAAGAATACAAGCAAGTTACAGCAGCAAAAACCATGAAAAAGTGAGATTTGGACAGGAAAGCTCAGTAATCCTCTAGGAAGGTCACAAGGGTTCTTACCCTTTCCAGTGTGCTGTGGGCTCCCTAGTGAGTTGAATGGTGATCCCGCCAAAGAGATACGGCCCCGGGCTAAGCCCCAGGACCTGGGAACGTGATCTTATTTGGAAAAGGGGTCTTTGTAGATGTAATTAAGCTAAGGATCTCAAGGTGAGACAACCCTGGATTTAGAGTGTCCTTCTAAGAAGAGAGGACTCACCACTGCAGAGGGAAGCAGAGATGGGAGTGACAGCAGCCCCAAGCCAAGGACCACCCAGGGGTGAGGCAGCCACCAGAAAGAAAGCACAGAATCAATTCCCCTCCAGAGCCTGCGACACCCTGACTTCAGACTTGCGGCCTCCAGAGCTGTGAGCGAATACATTTCTGTTGTTTTAAGCCCCCCACTTTTTGGTGATTCATTAAGCGTCCACAGGAAACTGATACAGATTCCCTAGCGATCAAGAACGTTTCTGAAATGCGTATATAATGAAATGCACAGGATTGGGAAAAAAAAAAAAAAAACAGTTTACTGACCTCTGCGTCTCTCTCTCTGGTAACTGAAGACACCCCAGGAACCCGGATAACTAGACAAGTTCCATGTATCAGAATTCCTTAAGAAGAGCCACTGGCCCGGCGAGGGGCCACCTGTCACTGGCAGCCATGTACGCATTCCGCCATGGAAACAGTGGGGTCCTGAGGCTTCCTCCCCAGGACACTCAGACTAAAATGTAATTCCAAACTTCAGTGCCAAGTGACTAAGGTGGAATGTGAAACCCTGAACAATGACTTCTAATAGGGCTAAAGAAATACAAAACATTTCTGTTAAACATCTTCTATTTAACTTCCTGGTAAAAGACACTAGAGCACTGCGCCACCTTTATTTCAGGGAATGGGTACAAAGCTGGCTCTTCAAGGGGCCCAGGTGGCCTCCAACCCAGGATCCGCTCAAGTCCTAACTGTGCCTACAGTGACTCTATACAGCCTGCTGTGGGTCCGCACTCCTCGCCACACAATGGGATCCAATCCTCATAATCGGGGTGGGGGGGGAAGCATTGTGATGACCTGTCTCTCAACAAATACTGTTTTGCTTCCAAAATAGTCAAGATAATATTCAAGTGACCCTAAAATCACCACTGCATTCAGAAACCCAAAAGGACTAAAAGTGTTACCATCAAATCACAGTGTCCCCTGGTCTGCATACTTAGCAGGAGGACTGGTCGCCCGTTGACCTTGGTCAAACACTTGGGAAGATCGTTAGTTCGGAGAAAAAGAGAGAATGTCCAGAAACAATCACCAGAGTCAGCACAAAATCAAACTCCAGAAGCCTCATCCCCTTCAGCACTTTCCCCTCCTCACCTCCAGAGAGCCACAGCCTCAAGGCACCCCATAACCCTTCCTGTGACCTCCAGACCAGGTGGGCAGGAGAGCCTGCCACATACTGAGTGAGGCTCACTTGCAGTAATGGGGTGGACAGAACCCAAGAATGGCCCCCAATGTTTCCCACCCTAATCCCTGGAGCTATGAAGGTGATGAGATCTCACACCCTGATTATGTTATGTTACATGGCAGAAGGAATTTTACAGGTGTAATTAAGGAAATCGGTTGACCTTGAGTGAATCGAAAGGGAGATTATCTGGGTGAGTCTAATCTAATCACACGAGCCCTTAAAAAGCAGAGCGTTTTCTCCAGCTGGTAGCAGAAGGGGAAGTCAAAGGGTCAAAGCATGAGGGGGCCACACGGAAAGCATAAGAAGGGATGTGGGTGGTATCTGGGAGCAAAGACTGGTCCCGGCTGACATCCAGCAAGGAAACGGGGGCCCTCAGTCCTACAGCCGCAAGGACCCAAAGTCAGCCAACAGCCTGCGCGAGCTTAGAAGCACAGCTTTCCCTAGTCGAGCCTCCAGATGAGAACGCAGCCTCGCTGACACCCTGACTGCAGCCCGTGACACCCTGAGCAGAGAACCCAGTTGGGTCCATGTGGACTTCTGACCTACAGAACCAAGATGACAAATGGGTGTTGTTGAAAGTCACTAAGTTTCTGGCAACTTGTTATCCAGCAGTAGGAGACTGACACAAGTAACATTCCATCAAGCGTGCTAGCTGCTTGGCCAGCTGGAACTGGTAAATTCACACGGCAAGGGAGCAGCAAAGAGTCCACACAGCACCAGTTACCGCCAGGCCCTGTCCACTCCCATTTTGCCCAATAGGGCAGCCACTAGCTACCTATGGACACTGAGCGTTTGAAATGTGGCTGGTATGAACTGAGATGTAAAACACACTAGGGCTTCCCTGGTGGCGCAGTGGTTGAGAGTCCGCCTGCCGATGCAGGGGACACGGGTTCGTGCCCCGGTCCGGGAAGATCCCACATGCCGCGGAGCGGCTGGGCCCGTGAGCCATGGCCGCTGAGCCTGCACGTCCGGAGCCTGTGCTCCGCAACGGGAGAGGCCACAGCGGTGAGAGGCCCGCGTACCGCAAAAAAAATAAATAAATAAAAAATAAAACACACTAGATTTTGGAGATTCAGTACATGAAAAAAAGAATGTAAACTATTTCTTTAATACTTTTTATATTGATTGCATGTTGAATTGATAATATTAGGAATCTATTGGGATAAATGAACTATATTATTAACATTGATTTCACCTGTTTCTTTTTAGTTTTGGGTTTTTTTTTTTCTTTTTAGTTTTTCAATGCGACTTCGAGAAAATTTTAAATTAGGCCTAGCGATCACGTTGTATTTCCACTGGACAGTGCTGATCTAGGTATTATCTCCTGTAATCCTCCCAGCTCCCCTGTGAGGTGGGTGCTACGCTGTGGTTCAGAGGAAAAAACTGAGACTTTGCAGAATAAATTGTTCAATGTCAGAGGGTGAGGGAGTGAACCAGGGATGAGAACCGGGGTTATCAGAGCCCAAAGCCCATTCTCCCACAGCTTGGTGGGCTACTCTCTCAAACGACAACAAAAGTCTGCATTTTCAGCAGAGGCCACTAATGTCTTAAACCAAACAAAGTGGCTACAGATGCGGACAAAACCATAAGCCGATCTATTTAGGGAAGTACTTTGGGGTGGAGGGAGAGCTTTCACCGCCATTCAGATTCTACTCTAGGAACGGACTCTGATAAGCCCAGGGAACTGGATCTTTGAAATGAGTGATGAAGCAGTCATTAGGGAAATTTAGGGGTTCTTGGTCTCCTTCTCCATGATATCCAAGGACATGTTATAAGAAAAAAAAAAGGTTAGGGAATTCCCTGGTAGCCCAATGGTTAGGACTCTGCACTTTCACTGCCAAGGTTGTGGGTTCGATCCCTGGTCAGGGAACTAAGATCCCACAAGCCACATGGTGTAACCAAAAAAATTTTTTTTAATTAAAAAGAAAAGAAAAGAAAAGAAATGTTGTTAAATGTCCATCGACAGATGAATGGATAAAGAAGATGTGGTACATATATACAATGGAATACTACTCAGCCATAAAAAAGAACGAAATAATGCCATTTGCAGCAACGTGGATGCAACTAGAGCTTATCATACTAAGTGAAGTAAGACAGAAAGAGAAAGACAAATATCATATGATACCACTTATATTTGGAATCTAAAATATGACACAAATGAATCTGTCTATGAAACAGGCTCACCAACATAGACAAGAGAGTTGTGGTTGCCAAGGGGGAGGGGTGGGGGAGGGATGGAGTAGCAGTTTGGGATTAGCAGATGCAAACTATTATATATAGAATGGATAAACAACAAGGTCCTTCTTTAGAGCACAAGAAACTATATTCAATATCTTATGATAAACCATAATGGAAGAATATGAAAAAGAATATATATATATAACTGAATCACTTTGCTGTACAGCAGAGATTAACACAACACTGTAAATCAGCTACACTTCAATTTAAAAAAAAGAAAGAAAGGTTATGATCCATACAACATGATCCATTTTTATAAATGCCTTTTATAAGCCTTAGCATTTGAACTACAAATAAAGAAGTTAACTGTACCAGTTATCTTTTTCTTTTTAATTTATTTATTTTTGGCTGCGTTGGGTCTCCGTTGCTGCACGTGGGCTTTCTCTAGTTGTGGTGAGCGGGGGCTACTCTTCGCTGCGGTGCACAGACTCCTCATTGCGGTGCCTTCTCTTGTTGCGGAGCACAGGTTCTAGGTGCCCGGGCTTCAGGAGTTGTGGCTCGCGGGCTCTAGAGCTCAGGCTCAGCAGTTGCGGTACATGGGCTTAGTTGCTCTGCGGCATGTGGGATCATCCCAGACCAGGGCTCGAACCCATGTCCCCTGCACTGGTAGGCAGATTCTTAACCACTGTGCCAACCAGGGAAGCCCATGACTGTTATCTTGATGTAAGTTCTACCCAATATCCTTCCAATCGCCCAAAACAAAAATTGCATAGAAGCCTGCCCGTCAGGGGCATATGCTGCCTCTTCGTCCCACTATGGATACAGTCTAGGAACAGAAAGGGAAGTGGTGGGGCTTCCCTGGTGGCGCGGTGGTTGAGAGTCTGCCTGCTGATGCAGGGGACACGAGTTCGTGCCCCGGTCCAGGAAGATCCCACATGCCACGGAGCGGCTGGGCCCGTGAGCCATGGCCGCTGAGCCTGTGCGTCCGGAGCCTGTGCTCTGCAACGGGAGAGGCCACAACAGTGAGAGGCCCGTGTACCGCAAAACACACACACACACACACACACACACACACACACACAAAAGAAAGGGAAGTGGTGGCCTGTGTCCCAGCAACATATAGAAAACCAGCAGGATGCAGTCCTTCCATCTCCCTAAAGGCCAGTCCCTCGAGGGATCGGGGGCCAGGGGTCACCCTTGACACCAGGAGAAACTGAGGGTTACTTCAGGAAGTGGTGATTTAAGGATGTGGCCCAGTCCCTCATAATCACCCACTGTTCATCCATTTCCACTCTATCTACTGATCCCAAGACACTTGTCGTGTTTCACACTTCTAGTGTCCCGTTTCAATTTATATTCAATTTGCACTCCTTCCTAGCAAATGTTGATCCATTTACAATTCAGTGTTTATTGTGTCAAGGATGCTGAGTTCCAAATTCCTCCCTTGGAAAGGCTGTTATTGTAATTGCCATGCCTATCATCAAGGATGCAAAGATCTGCCAAACACACCACCTCCCAGAAGGCCTCCTGGGATTGTTCCTGGGGTGGAGGTCAGGGGAGGCGGGATGGTGTTGGTAGGGGGATCTCCAGGATCATGTTTTGAAATCCATTCTAGACTTGTTTTTGCTATTGACATGTGACACTCACTGTTACTTCTCAAAAAATCTTGCTCCAAAGATGCTGACCTCGCTAACATGGACTGTGGCCCCAGCAAGGAACTAGGGTCCTTCCTGCTCATCCCGGGATAGGCGGAGCGTGACCTGGGGGGAATGTGCTTCCTTCTGAGTCACAAGACCAAACTGGGGTGACTGTGGGTCGGGAAAGACAAACACCCCACTCAAGTCCCAAGAGCTTGATGAGCAGATTATCATTTTTCTTACACTGGAGATGAACTGAAATCCTTTGTTTTAAAAGTTATGGCTCTGCCTTTGAGCCTCTGTGTATTTTAATTTTTATCAAGGGTTTTTACCTGCCAGCATCTCGTATGGCTAACTTTGGGTGCGTTAGCCTGAGTCCATCCTCTGCTTAAGATTAGAAGCAAGGCGCTTGAATTCCCTAGACCCACTCCTCCCCCCACCTCCCCCGTGTGCTGCCTTTTAAAAATTGATTATCTGACGTGTACACACACGTTCATAGCAGCACAATTCATAATAACCAAAAGGCAGAAACAAGCCAAATTGTTCATCGACGGACAAAGGGATAAACAAATGTGGTCTGCGCATATAACTAAATATTTTTCAGCCTTAAAAAGGAAGGAAATTCTGACACACTACATCGTGGATGAACCATAAGTACATTATGCTAAATGAAAGAAACCAGACACAGAAGGACACACACAGTCTGATTTCACTTATATGAGGCATAAACGATAGGCAAATTCGTAGGGACAGAAAACAAAATAGTGCTTTCCAGGGGCTGGGGGAGGTGGAAGGGTGAGTCAGGGTTTAATGGGGGCAGAGTTTCAGCTGGAGAAGATGGAAAAGTTCTGGAGACGGATGGTGGGTGATGGCTGCACAACAGCGTGGATGTACTTAATGCCACTGAACTGTACACGTAAAAGTAGTTAAAATGGTACGTTTTATGTTATGTATATTTTACCACAATAAAAAAATTTTAACACTTTCGGCAACAGGAAAAGATGAATGAGATGCACTCTTTGAATGATAAATATTAACCTTATGACAATGAAAACTTTCCAATTCTGAAATGTTGAATGAGCAGCTAACCAAGGAATGTAGGATGGGGGAAAAAATCAAATTGCTATTTCCTTGAACATGTGTAGAAAAAAACTGGATGTTAATATATATATTTTGAATGTAAAAATATATTTTAAAATATGTGTAAAAAATTTTTGAGGAGTTGAGAAAAAATATAAAGATCACTTTCCATGTGAGGCTGTAAACTGCTTGTTGACACTTTACTGATTGCTTTGTTTCCCTGATGTTCACTATGGATTTAATTTAGGGCAGCTCCCCACTCAAACTGGTTTTACGCTTTATAAAGATAAAAGATACTGGTAGGAAATTTCCACGCTGTAGAAAAGCATAAGGAAAAAAAATTTAATTCCCTGAAATTAAATCACTCAATATAAATACCATCAACATTTGGATAACACCTTTCCAAACCCCTTGCTATTCTAATGGTTGGAGGTAGGTAGATTAGCTGGACAGATTAGATTAGCTGGATAGATAAATGATTGATGGATGGATAGATAGATAGATTAGAAGGATAGATAAATGACTGATGGATGGCTAGATAGATTAGAAGGATAAATGACTGATGCATGGATAGACAGATTAGAAGGATAGATAAATGACTGATGGATGGATGGATAGATTAGAAGGATAGATAAATGATTGATGGATAGATAGGTAGATAATGAATGGACAGATGATGGAGAGATAGCTAGATTAAATTTACACAAATACAATCATTATAGTTTCCCTTTTTTTACTCAGCAAAACATTGTATAGATCATTCCATGTTAAGGAATATATATATCTTCAGAATATATGATGATAAAAGAATTCATCCAGAAGACGTAACAATCCTAAATGTGTATGCACCTAAAAACAGAGAATCAAAATACGTGAATAAATAAACAATAGAAATGAAAGGAGAGAAGGCCAAATTCTAAAATTATACTTTGGGGAATTCCCTGGTGGTCCAGTGGTTAGGACTTGGGGCTGTCACTGCCGGGGCCAGGGTTCGATCCCTGGTCAGGAAACTAAGATCCCGCAAGCCATGGAGCATGGCAAAAAATAAAAATTATACATAATGACATAAACACTCTCAGAAACTGATCAAATAAGTAGACAGAAAATCACCAAGAATATAGAAGACCTGAACAACACAGCAACCAACTTGACCCAATTAACACTTACAGAACAGCCAGCCAACAACAGGACAGTCTTCAAGACGGACCGTATCCTCAGCCACATAACAAACCTTAGCAAATTTAAAATAATTGAAACCATACAAAGTAGGTTCTCTGACCACAGCAGAATTCAACTACAAATTAATGACAAAAAAGATACTTAGAACCCCCCCCCCACAAAAAAAATATTTGGGAATTAAACACATGTCTAAATAATTCCTGGGTCAAAAAGTAAGTCACAAGGGAAATTATAAAATATTTGGAATGGAATGAAAATACAAAATATCAAAATTTGTGGGGTCCCAGTAAAGCACTGCTTAGAGGGAAGTTTAGAGGCATCAGATGCTTAGGTTAGAAAAGAAGATAGTTTTCAAATAAGTAATCTATGACTTTACCTTAAGGAATTAGGAAAACAAAAAAAAGGGCAAATTAAACCCAAAGCAAGCAAAATGAAAGAAAAAATAAAGACAGGAACAAGTGTGAATTAAATGAAAAACAGAAAAACACTAGGTAAAATCAATAAGACCAAAAGCTCTTTCTTTGAAAAGATCAAGAAAATTGATAAACCTCTAGCCAGACTGACCAAGAAAAAAAAAAAAGACAAAAACTACCAAAATAAGGACTATCATACACATCTCAGAGATATTAAACAAAGAACAAAGTAATATTATAAACAACTCAATGAGAAATTGGACAACTTGGGTGGAATTGACCAAGGACAGACTACCGAAACTCACAAAACAGATCATCTAAATAGTCCTACATCTAAAGAAATTGAGTTTGCATTTTTAAAAAACCTTCCAAGAAAGAAACTCCAAGCCCTTTACCAAACATTTAATAAAGGAATAATACAAATTCTACACAGTGTCTTCCAGAAAATAAAAGATAAGAGAACAATTCCCAAGTCATTCCATGCAGCCAGCATTACCCAGATACCAAAACCAGAGAAATACTACACAAGACAGGAAAATTACAGACCAATATCCCTCGTGAATATAGGTACCAACGTCCTCATTAAAATATTAACAAATCACAGCCATTCATAAGAAAACAAAATCAACACCAAGTAGGATTTAGCCTGGAATTCTAGGCTGGATCAACATGAGAAAATCAACCAGTGTAATCTACTGTATTAGGAGATTAAAGAATAAAAACCACACATCATTATCTGGATAGATACAGAAAATGTATTTGACTAAACCTAATATCTATTCATGACATTAAAAAAAAAAAAACCTCTCAGCAAATTAAGAATATAAGGGAACTTTTCTAACCTGATAAAGGACATCTACAAAAAACCTACAGCCAACATTATCCTCATCGTTGAAAAACTGAATGCTTTCCCCCTACATTCAGGAATAAGGCAAGCATGTCCACCCTCACCCTACAGGGTTGAAAACATGTCTTCCCAAAAATCTATACAAAAAACTTCAAAACGTACAGCTTTAGCTTTGCTCAAAATTGCTAAAAATCAGAAACAATCTAGACGTCCTTCAGTGGATGACTAGATAAAGAAACTGTGGTATGTTTCCCTACGATGGTATAGTATATGCTACATTTCCATAAGCCAGAATACTACTCAGCAAAACAAAATAATAAGGAACAAACTATCAATTACATACAACATGGATGAATCTGAAATACACTAAATGAAAGCAGCCAGACATAAGAAAGTACAGTCTGTATGACTCCATTTATACGACATTCTTGAAATGGCAAAACTAGAGGGGAGAGGAGAGGTCCGTGACTGCCTTGGATTACGGATGGGGGCCGGGTTCCGTCTACAAAGGGGCAGCTCGGGGTACTGGGTGGGGTGGGAAGTGGCACAGCTCCATTTCCTGGTGTGCTGGTGACTGCAGAACCCCACACAGTTGTCAAAACATAAAGACCGTACCTCAAAAAAAGTGAAACTTACTATACGAAAATTTTAAAATAAATTTTGTAGAAGCTAGAAACACACACACACACACCCATTTCCTAGCCATCCTGCCATGTACGGTCTTATAGATAAACTTTAGATTAATTGTGGGGCTATTTTTAAAGCTCACGAATAATTTGCTTGGAACTGCACTTGAATTATAGATAATTCGTGAAGAACTGACATACTTTCAATAGTAGGTCTTTCTATCCAAGAACATCCGTGTCATCTTTTATGCCCTTTAACAGAGTCCTTGAGTTTTTTCACTTTGGCTCCTACACGTTTTTATGAAAAATTTCCTAGGTTTTTAATGCATTTTGTTGTTACTGAAAATGAAATCTTTTTTCCATTGCGATTTCTAAGTGATCATTATTGGTTTAAAGGGAAAATACAGATTTCTGAGTAGCTGTTTTATAACTGGCCACCTCACTCATCTCCCTGTTCATATTAATATCAATTATTAATTAATATGATGACACATATGCTTACATCACCCACCAATAGTGACTGCTTTTTTCCACCCTGTATATGTCTGACTTCCCTTTTTTCAAATTGCGATGACTAACGCTTCGAAAACAATGTGAAGTAATTCCACTTTTATTTTCTAAGTTCCACCTGCAAGTAGGAGACCAAGCAGCTGTCCAGCCTTTTGCTCTCGGGCATCATTTTTCTAAACTCAAAAACAAAAGCGCGGAGCCTGTATACACATCGCTCTGTATTTCTCACAACTTCCCATTCATTAAAAATTAATGACTCGGCAATATTGAAAATTTTAAAGGAAGAAAGCAAATCGTTGCTCCCCACGCCACGACCCCAGCCAGCCGCCTCCGGTTTGCTCTCCGCGCTCATCCTGTGTAGTTAGCACTTAGTTGTTATCGGAACATAGGAAATGTCAGTTCAGAGGTTGAAAGCACTTCCTGGATCCTGCACGCAGACCCTAGACCCAGACAGGCATCCGTGCACGTTCCCACCTCCCCGTCAGAAACGGCGATAAAACAGTGGAAAACAGAAAGCATCGGAGTGACAGCTTCTCTAAGGATCACTGTGAAAAGACAGGAGGGAAACAAACCGGGCGTGGTGCCTGTCCCATACTCCCCGCAACCCCAGAAGGGGACGGAGCTGGCAAGGAAGCAGACAGCCAGAACGGCCGCATCGTCAGGCTGGGCTGGGTGATCCAGCAGCTAGAAAGGCCAGGAGAGCTGTCCCTGTCACTGACTGACTGGGTAACCGTGGACAAATCAACTACCCTTAGTAAAGAGAGCAAACTGAATTTCTAAGGACACTTCCAGCCCTAAGTTCTCATATCTGTTTCTTTGGGGAAACTGGGCACCTGGGATGAGGGTTGAGCCATCAGAGCAAGACGACTGAGAAGCAATTCCAGGTTTTTTCCAGATCATGAAATCAACCGCTCCTTGTGTTGGAAAGGACCGGAGGGCTGACCTAACATAACCTCCTCCCCTTCAGGAATCCCCTCTCGAACACCCTTGACATCCCAAGACTGCCTGATTCTGACCCTGTGTCCTTTCCATGGGTCTAAATGGCAATTCTCAGACGCTGGTACAGGGACAACACCAGTCTGAGACGGTCTTCACCCTTTGGAGCCAAAATTTCTTTTATGAATAATGACACTGCCATATGGGAGCTGGTTTTGAAAATCACCTTATAACAAAATCAAAGCATCAATTCCCCCAACACACACAGGGTTCTTTTCCTGCTAGTGTTTAAAACACCAAAGAGTAAGAAGCCCTAGAGAACATCATATGTGATCAAATATATCATACATGAAAGTAGAACACGCTGTGAGAGTATCACTGTTTCTGTGCATGTGATAAAGAATAAATGCAAATACAAAAATATGGTTTGTGGTGGCGAGAATATAAGTGCTCTTTCACCTTTTTCCCCCTCACACCCTGAGATGGGAATGCAGGATCACACATGTGTGTAACCCCAGACTGTCTACAACTGATGAACGTGCATATTAATTACTGAGCCAGGGAACAGAAACTCACCCAGGTAGTCTCATGCCTGACATCTGAACAACCAGAGAAGATTTAAGATAGTCCTAGAAACTGGGAAGCGTTACTAAGGTGCACTAAGATGGGGACCTGTATTTGAAACCAGCTCCCATCCTCCCAGGTTTAAGGCAGAGGTTCTCTTGGACACTCACTGACCTGGGAGTTGTGTAAGATAAAGAAATGCAGAAATAGGGGGAAGGTGTACATTTCAGATTGTCAGACCTCATTCTCAAAAGGCATCCGACCATTCTGACCATTTGTTTCCACGAGTTACAGTATTTAAACTGTTCCCAGATATTAATGCTTTTGACCGAAACGCACTACAATCTTGCACAAAAATAGACTATATTCTTCAGAGGAAATGGAAATATTCTTTTTTTTTATTAATTTTTATTGGAGTATAGTTGCTTTACAATGTTGTGTTAGTTTCTGCTGTGCAACAAAGTGAATCAGTTATACAGAGACACATATCCACTCTTCTTTTTAGCTTTGGAGTAGAAATATTCTAATTGGCATCCTAGATAAATACATTATTGGATAAAGTATGAATGGGTTTTCACGAGAGGCACTGTGCTTTAATCTTACTTCTTCCAGTAAAATCAGAACAGAATAGAGCCTAGAAATAGATCCACTTAGATGTGGCCACTTGATTTTCTATAAAGGTGCCAAGGCAATTTAACAGAGAAAGAATAATTTTTCCAACTAATGGTAATCCCAACAGCTGAACAATTGGGCATACATATAGGAAAAAAAAAAAAAGACCAGTGACTCATATCATATACAAAAATGAACTCAAAATAAGTCTAAGACATAAATGTAAGAGCTAAAACTATAAAACTTCTAGAAGAAAACACAGGAGAAAATCTAAGTGACTTTGGGTTGGGCAAAGATTTCTTAAACAGGACACAGAAAAACTATAAAAGAAATATTTGAGGGGCTTCCCTGGTGGCGCAGTGGTTAAGAATCTGCCTGCCAATGCAGGGGACACGGGTTCGAGCCCTGGTCTGGGAAGATCCCACAGGCCGCAGAGCAAATGGGCCCGTGAGCCACAACTACTGAGCCTGTGCGTCTGGAGCCTGTGCTCCGCAACAAGAGAGGCCAGGGCAGTGAGAGGCCCGCGCACCGCGATGAAGAGTGGCCCCCGCTTGCCGCAACTAGAGAAAGCCCTCGCACAGAAACGAAGACCCAACCCAGCCAAAAATTAATTAATTAATTTTTTTTTTTAAAAAAAGGGCTTCCCTGGTGGCACAGTGGTTGAGAGTCCGCCTGCCGATGCAGGGGACACAGGTTCATGCCCCGGTCCAGGAAGATCCCACATGCCGCGGAGCGGCTGGGCCCGTGAGCCACTGCCGCTGAGCCTGGACGTCCGGAGCCTGTGCTCCCCAACGGGAGAGGCCACAACAGTGAGAGGCCCGCGTACCACAAAAAAAAAAAAAAAGAAAGAAATATTTGATAAACTGGACTTCATCAAAAATTTTAAAAGTTTTGCTCTTAGGTGACACTGTTAAGAAAATGAAAAGGCAAACCACAAAAAATAGTTGCAAAACGTGTATCTGACAAAGGACCTGTCTCTAGAATATAAAGAACTCTTGCAACTCAATAAGAAGAAAACAAACAACCCAGTTTTCTTAAATAGTCAAATGATCTGAGCAGACATTTCATCAAAGAAGATAAACAGAGGGCCAATAAGCACATGAAAACATCACTGGTCATCACAGAAATACAAATTAAACCCACGAAGGGATACCCCTATATGGTCATTAGGAAAGTTAAAATTAAAACACTAACACCGCCAAGTGCTGCGAAGGATGTGGGGCAACGGGCACTATGGCACTGCTGGTGCGAGTGTAGAGTGGTGCAGCTGCTTTGGGAAACAGTTTGGTGGTCCCTTAAAAGGTAAACCATAAACCTATCACATGACCCAGCAATTCCACTCATAGGTATTTGCCACAAAAACAGAAAACATACGTTCACATTAATATATGTATAAATGAATGTTTACAGCAGCTTTATTCAAGGCTTCAAAAACTGGAGACAACCCAACTGTCCATTAACTGGTGAACTGGGGACTCCCCTGGTGGTCCAGTGGTTAAGAATCCGCCTTCCAATCCAGGGGACATGGGTTCGATCCCTGATGGGGGAACTAAGATCCCACATGCCGCGGGGCAACTAAGCCCACGCACCTCAACTAGAGAGCCTGTGTGCCGCAAACTACACAGCCCGCGTGCTCTGGAGCCCGTGTGCCACACTAGAGAGAAGCCCACGCGCCACAACGTGCCACAACTGAGACCTGACACAGCCATAAATAAATAAATAAATAAATAAAATATTAAAAACTTCATTCCTAAAAGACTGGTGCATTGAGGAACAAACTGGGGTGTCGCCAGGCCATGGAACAGTACTCAGCTAAAAGAACAAACTGCTGATACACACGACGGTGTGGGTGAATCGTAAAAGCGTGACATCAAGTTTAAAAAGCCAAACATAAAGACACTTACTGTAACATTCCATGTACATGCAATTATTTAAAAAGACCAAACCACAGTGAGAGAAAGCAGATGAGTGGTTGCCAGGGACCAGGGGAAGAGGGAGGAGATTAGCCACAAGGAGATAAGAGAACTTCGGGGGGTGATGGGAACGTTTTATCTCGTAATTGCGGTGCTTACACGACTGTACACGTTTGTTGAAACTCACTAAATTGTCCACTTAAAACTGGTGAAGTGTACTGTCCATAAATTACCTGCTGGCAAAGCTGAACCCCTAAAGCCATCCAGAGCCCGTGACCAAGAGCAAGCCCATTACTGCGGTCACCAGGAGACTAGGGTGGGGAAGTAAGACTGCAGTTTCGTTTTGCCAGAAGACTCCTCTAAATCTAGGTGAGTGAAAACAAAACACTGCAGAATTTTCAGGCTTTTCCTATGCCGCCCCCACGCCAGGCCCCTAGCCCAGCCATGTGGCTCTCCGGGCACGTGGCCCAAGACTCTCGGTTTCTCTTTTTTTAGACAACTTTGACCTCAAGCTCAGAGGGGTTTTGGTTCTCAGCTGCCATGTCAGCGTGGACTTTCCACACTGCGTTCCCCCGTGTACATCCCGGACCTGGAGCCTCAGCGATCTGAGGATGCTCGCGCCCACCCTCATCCCTCATTTTCTGTGACACTTGGCTAACACTTACATCAAGGGCAGTCTTGAAGAGAGAAGGGTTCTCCATGGACCCATCACGAGATGACAGATGGTCCTCGGATCCACCTGAAAAGGCATGAGTCGGACAGGGCAGAGAGGCCCAGCCAGCCCCTCTGTGCTCCACCTCCAAGGCCGCCTGTGCGGGGCTGAGCCTTCAAAGGACTGGTACGGGCCACCAAGGAGCCATCCTCGGTGGCGAGAGTCAGGTTAGTGGGAAAGGCACCCAGCAAGGCTGGTCTGGGGTGAACCATCACCAATAGCACCACCTGCCACGCCCAGGTGCATAGGACCTCCTAAAACCAGCCCGAGCTGCTGTGTCCCCACTAGAGGAAAGGTTCAACAGCGACTATCCAAGGAGAGGCAACATGGGATGTATATCATGTGTATCAAGGGGCCAATAATTGGCGATACCCTCTCCTGTGTAGATAAGGGGAAATCAAAAAGGACGCTTCACAGGGAAAAGATCAACACTCCGGAGCCCAACATCAACTTTTCCACGTCCACAATTCAACCCAAAGGCCACATCACACACACTGCTGCAGCTCAAGAAAAAAAAAAAAAAGGAGCTTTCTCCACTGGGGAAGTTCCCAGCCGAATGAGTCAGTCCTGAGGGGCTCGGGTGGGAATCCTCGGGTTCCCTGTCCTCCAGCCTCAGCCACTCCTTTGAGTGGCTTCTGCTGACTTTAGGGCTGGATCATAGCTCATGGTGGGACCGGCCTGGGCATTGTAGGTGTTGAGAGCATCCCTGGCCGCCACCCACTAGATGCCAATCGCACCCCCTCCTCTGGTTGTGACAACCAGAAACGTTTCCAGGCACTGCCCAATGTCCCTTGGGGGTACAACCGAACCCGGATGAGAACCACTGAGTTATGCTTCTTCCTTTTCTTTTTTTCGGGGGGGGGGGGAGGCCACACCACACAGCTTGCAGGATCTTAGTTCCCTGACCAGGGATCGAGCCCGGGCCCCGACAGTGGAAGCGTGGAGTCCTAACCACTGGACACCAGGGAATTCCCAGCTTCAGTCTCTTTTAAATCTCTTCGCCTCCACTCCCTCCTTCCTCTGCTCCCCAGCCTTCAAATCTGCCCCCAAACCAAAGTCACCCCATTGGTACTGTCAAAGGGTCAGTGACCCAGCACAGGGTCCCTCGGAGAGCACAGTGGCTTCTAAAATGACCGAGTGCTACTGTCCCTGGGCGAGTGCCAGCCCTGCAGGGAGCAGGCTAGACCTGCCTGGTAGGCATCACCAAGTTCCCTCACCCCAGTTGGTGGCCTTCCGGCTCGATGACGCCCACCCTTTGCCTGTCAGTCCCCAAGGCCCTGCGGGCAGTCTGAGGGGCAAAAGCCCACAGCACCAGAAATTCCTAGGAAGGGCTTTTCCCAACACTTCTTGAAGTGTGAGAGTAACAGGATTCAAAAGAAACTGATGTGAAAGGAAACTGAATGATGGGGCGTCACTTCCCGTCAGCGGGACCTACCACACCAGAAGACCGGGGGAGTCCCCGGGGCTGCCTGAGCCACAGATGTGGTCCATAAAAGGCCCTGAGAACACACCTGTCAGGAGCAACCCACAGCACAGACAGGAACTTGGCCTTCAACTCTCCTGGCCCCTGGTTTTTTCTCCTATTGCCTGGCTCAGGGGTAAATTCAAACCAGGCTGGGTCATAATCCCCAGGTCTGAATGAGAAATAACTTCTGAGCTAGTTAAATATCACATGTAACTGTGTCCTGGTGTCAGCTGATCGATCACACCCAGAATGTAACTTTCTTGAGGATTTATACTACCTGCCCCCCACCCGCTGGGCACGGTGGCCGCTCAGGTTTCCAGGTAAAGATCTGTGTGCTGAGCTCTCTGTTCAGACCACAGTCCCTAGCGGGGGCGTCAGGCCTGGGTCAGTGGCCTCAGGGCCCTGTGCTCTCCGCCTACCATGTGTTCATGAGATCAGAGTTAAGGACAGCCTCGGAGGAAAGTACACTGGGGTTTCCCTGATGGACACATCCTGGCTGCTCTGGACACATCCTGGGAGTGCCACTCCCACCTCCAGACCCGCCCTCTGTCCGCAGTGGGAGGTCCCACCTGCTCGGCCCAAAAGGAAAGGGAACCAGTACCCGCAGAGTGTCACCCTCTCGGCGGGTACCAAGCCTGGCCAAACGCCACCCTTTCTCCTGCCTGTGCCCCGCGGTGGAACGTGGCCGGGGGAGAGCACGCAACGGCTGGCCCGCCTCTCTTTTGTCACGTTCCTGGTCCTCTGCGCGCCTTCCTGCTGCCCGGTAACTGGACCCATCTCTCTATCCTGCTCCTCTCTCCTGGAAACCATCACATACTTTCTCTCTCCTCAAGCCTCCAGCACTCCCTTGATCTTGTTCCTATTTCACGGAGAAAATAAAAGCAACCAGAAAAAGAGACGGGAGCCGAGGTCCGCCTTTACTTGGCGTCTTCACGGAGGGTTTACTTCCCCAGCGCCCAGCTCCCCAGGCCTGGCACTGCCCACAGCACCGGGCCACTTGGGGAGGCCACGATGCTTACCTAAGTGTATGCCCCAACACTGGCTGCAAAGCCCCTGGGGTTAGAATACTGTGTTGGATTTCTTCCTCTCTTATTGGACAAACACACGGCCTGCAAGTGGATAGGAATGGATCAAAGGAGAAAATTTTCAATTTGAGGATAATTCAAGCAACATCCCTTTCTCGGTCCCAGGAATAGAGCTGTGGACAAGATAGAGTTCCTAAAACAGTGGGGGACACAGCCCTGAAAACACACATACAGGATTACAACTTGTGCAGATCCTGTGACAGAAAGAAGGGCGGGGTGGGGGGGGGAGTACAGAAAAGAGATGTGATTATAAGTCTTGAAATGGGGAGAGTATCCTGCCTCATCCAGGTGGGTCCAGTGTCATCACAAGGGTCCTTACAAGAGGACTGCAAGAGGGTCAGAGTCAGGGAAAGAGACGTGATGACAGAAACAGAGTCAGAGAGAGAGAGAAAGAGACATTTGAAGCTGTTATGCTGCTGACTTTGAAGAAAGAGGAAGGGGCCACGAGCCTAGGGATGCGGCTGCCTCTGGAAGGTGGAAAGGCCAGGAAAGGATTCTCCCCTGGCGCGTCCAGAAGGAGCACAGCCCTGCCCACACCTGCTGTCAGCCCAGTGAGACCCGTGTCAGACTTCTGACTCCAGAGCTGCAGGAAAACAAAGTGGTGTGGTAGGACAGACATACCACATTATACTGGCTTCACACATACAACAGAATGATTCGACATTTGTACACACTGTGAAATGATCACCGCAAAAGTCTAGTTAACATCTGTCACCACACAAGGCTACAGAATTTTTTTTCTTGTGACGAGAACTTTTAAGATCTGCTCTCTTAGCAACTTTCAAATACGCAAGACATTTTGTTAACCAGAGTCACCGTGCTGTACGTTATATCTCCAGGACTTAAATGTGTGTTGTTTTCAGCCATTAAGTTGGTGGTAATTTGTTACAGCAGCAAGAGGAAACTCATACGGGACCTTAAATGTCAAATCCATTCCTTGAATGATGAAAAAACTGAAAAAGGAAAATCGGGTAGTATCACGAGGCAGCAAGGCAACATATACGAGATGGCAAATCAAATGGACACCTAGTAAGCGCACTGACGGCTAAGAGGTCTTCTAATTCCTGGCAAGAGTTCAGCAAGAAACGTCTCAGGCTGCTGAGAACAGCTTCTGGAACAAAGGCTCTCCTGTCCCCAAAGCCAGACACTTTGTGTCCATTATGTCCAACAGCCCCACAAGCCCTGACTGGGGAACAGTCAGGTGCTTGGGTATAATTGCTCTGGTTTCAGCAGGAGTCACGCTCCATGCCTCCGGGAATATTTCATCACAGATTCTCCAGGGCACTCACCATGAGGAGAGCTATGCAAAGTCAACACTAGGAAACAACTCAACCTAACCATGGAAGATTCTGAGTTCCTATGACCTTTGAGCCAGCGCTGCACAGGTCCTAGTCTGTTACGGAGCACACTGACTGAGCTCACGTCCTGTCTCCACCACACCAGCCATGCGCTCCTGCCCCGAAGTCCCTTTGATTGCCCTGAGCCCGTGTCCTCCTTTGCAAACTGCAGAGAGAAGCATCCACCTCAAAGAGCTGCTGCGAAGGTGAAATGAGATGTGTGAAGCAGCCGGGACCTGGCAGGTGCTGAAGACGGCAGTTATCACCTGCATCTGTACTTCAACGCAAACGCGTGGAGACGTCCACCTCCAACAGGAAGGAGAAAGAAGAATGGTGGGAAGCAAAGGACAGCAAGTCAGACAACTTCAGTCATGCCTATAATGTAAATGATTAGTACTTTATTTTCCTTTCTTTTCTTTTTTGGCTGCATTGGGTCTTTGTTGCTGCGCACAGGCTTTCTCTAGTTGTGGCAAGCGGGGGTTACTCTTCGTTGCAGTGAGCGGGCTTCTCATTGTGGTGGCTTCTCTTGTTGCAGAGCACGGGCTCTAGGCGCGCGGGCTTCAGTAGTTGCAGCACGTGGGCTCAGGAGTTGCAGCACTCAGGCACTAGGATGCACGGGCTTCAGTAGTTGTGGTGCGCGGGCTCAGTAGTTGTGGCTTGCGGGCTCTAGAGCGCAGGCTCGTAGTTGTGGTGTATGGGCTTAGTTGCTCCACGGCACCTGGGATCTTCCCAGACCAGGGATCGAACCCATGTCCCCTGCATTGGCAGGTGGATTCTTTTTTTTTTTTTTTTTTTTTGCAGTACACGGGCCTCTCACTGTTGTGGCCTCTCCCATTGTGGAGCACAGGCTCCGGACATGCAGACTCAGCAGCCATGGCTCATGGGCCCAGCCGCTCTGCGGTAGGTGGGATCCTCCTGGACCGGGGCACGAACCCATGTCCCCTGCATCGGCAGGCGGACTCTCAACCACTGCACCACCAGGGAAGCCCGGCAGGTGGATTCTTAACCACTGCACCACCAGGTTAAGTCCCTCTTTCTTTCTTTTCTTTTTTTTTTTTTGGCCATGCCACATGGTTTGTGGGATCTTAGATCCCCAACCAGGGATTGAACCTGGGCCCTTGGCAGTGAGAACATGGCATCCTGACCACTGGACAGCCAGGGGATTCCCAATCATTAGTACTTTTAAGGGCAGCTGGGCTGGATACAAACTCCACGTAGTTCAGAGGCCAGACCCATGGGGAAACTGGAGGGAGACCCTCCCTTGACTTATACGGACGAGCACGCACACTGAGGTGAGTCGCTAACGCAAGAGGCCAACGTTGGCTGCACATTCCTCAGGTCATAAACCAGTGACCCCGGGCTTACCGTCTTACGTGAAGGGGTACTTTTAAGAGCAGCAGTCTTCCCAGAAGGCCCCTGGGTGATTCTGAGGGTTTTGAGAACCACTGCTCTAGGAAAAGTATTTGATTGCTTCTGGGAGAAAGGTGCTCCCCGAAATATTGAGCCAGGAGCTTTCGCCTGGTAGCTCCACAGAAACCTATCTAAACTTGTGGGATTAACATTGACGAAGTGTAGGGGGTCGATGGAAAAGAAACTGGCGTTTGACAGAATTGTCTAAAATAGTTATGTGAACTCAAACAGACATATAGAAAAAGCGCAGCAGTACAGGCCACTGGGACCCCCCAGTGGTTGGGTCACTCTATTTTTTCCTAGTCCTTCTCCAAACTCTTAACTTCCCCATTGCAGAGTCTCATGGAGTTGATCTCTCACTTCAGGCGCATTTCCAGAAGTGTTTAGACGCTCTGCTCTGAAAGCCTCCTTCTCTAAAGGCAATATTTAATGATCCCTCTGATTCTTACCCTCTCTGACCAGACAAGGGGATCCACAGAAGCCCTAAGTACCTCCTGAGAGCATCTGACTCCCAAACTGCCGCTGCCATTGAGGGCATGAAGCCTCCATCTCCCCACCTAAAGGCATGCCTGTTGTGAAATCTAGGGTGTAGAGGGATGTTCAGAAAATAGCTTCTTGAACGAGGCTTCCTTCCTGTGGCCAATTTCATGTAGACATGTCACAATTGCAGGGGGAAAAAAATGAGAGGTTAAAAAAATACACTGGATTTGCTGAAAAAGTTATTTCTTGTAACAGCATCTCCCTTCCACTTAGGGAGGACATGAACAGGCAGATGCCCCTTGGTTTCCTTTATCTGTGAAGGTGAAGAAAACCTCACTTCAGCAAGGGCTCTGGGCCTAGGCCAGCAGCCATCTGCCCAGCCATGGGGTGAAAATAACTTGCAGGGTCGATCAGACCAAACCCCAGCACACTCATGGCCTGTCCAGTGGGCTCTGTTTGAACACTTCGCATGACCTCAGAAAAATGTGACGGTTCAGCCTGCAGAACCTGGCGGAGATGTGGGTAGATCTTCCACTTGCATGCGGTTACTCCATTCCTGCCTACAGCCCTTAAAAGGTCTTTCAGTTCAGGTCACAAGTGGTAAACCTCTCTCCGTCTTCATCCGAAATGTCTTTGTGTCGCAGTTCCTCTTGAGGGATGGTTTAGCCTGGTTTAGATTCTAGCTTGACAGTTACTTTCGCTCATCTCTTTGAAGATATTATTCTATTGTGTTCCATTTTAATAAGCATGCTGGGATAACTGGGCATCCATATGGGAAAAAAAATGAAACTGGAGCCCTACCTCACACCATAGACAAAAAACTCAATTCTGTGTGAATTATAGGCCTACATATGAAGGCAATAATACAAAGTCTTTAGAATTAAGGTAGAAATCTCTCTTCACGAACTTGGAATAGGGAAACCTTCCTTAAGACAAAAACAAGTCATTAACCATAAAGGGAAAGATTAATAAATTCAACTCTACTATAATTTATCCCCAAAAAATGCCATTAAAAAATCCACAGATGAGGGCTTCCCTGGTGGCGCAGTCGTTGAGAGTCCGCCTGCTGACGCAGGGGACACGGGTTCGTGCCCCGGTCTGGGAGGATGCCACATGCCGCGGAGCGGCTGGGCCCGTGAGCCATGGCCGCTGAGCCTGCGCGTCCGGAGCCTGTGCTCCGCAACAGGAGAGGCTGCAACAGTGAGAGGCCCGCGTATCATAAAAAAAAAAAAAAAAAAAATCCACAGATGAGAGAAGATATTTATAATACATGTACCAAACAACTGGTTCAGGATATATAAAGATCTCCTACAAAGCAATAAGGAAATGACAGACACCATAACTGGAAAACTGGAGGACACTTTTTACAAGAAATCCAGAGGCCAATAAACACACAAAAGCAGGCTCAACCTCACTGGTAATCAGATAAATACAAATTAAAACCATAATGAGGTGCAACTACGTACACCCTATGACCTATAATTCCACATCTAGCATATGCCCGATAGAAATGCAAATACCAGAATACATGTGAAAAAATATATATACACATATATATGTGTCTGTGTGCATGTATGTGTATATATACATATGTATATGTATATATAGTAATTCCCAAAGCATAAGGGAAAACGTCCATCAGCATTAGAATGGATAAACTGTGGTATATTCATGCAAAGGAATAATATACAGCAATGAAGATCAATCGCCTAGGGCTACACACGACACAGATGAATCTTTAATAGAGTGTTGAGTGAAAGGAGCCAGTCCCACCCCTCCCTCCAAAAAAATTGCATATGATATGGTTCCACTGGTATCAATTTGGAAATAAATGAAAATGGAACATTTAGGGATACCTACACAGGCCAGGGGAGCAGAAGGCAAAGTAGGGATCAGATGACCACCGGGGCAGTGGCTGCTCCAGGGACGGAGGGCCTGATGGGAGGGGATACTTCCCAGGGACGCGTCAGCGACACATTTATATTTTATGCACTTTTCTGTGAAACGTTAACACAATAATAAGGGAAAGTTAAGGGTACCTGCTAAAATAATAGGAACGCAATGTATATCTTCCAAACTAGCAGATTAGAAAACCTGCAGAGGGACTTCCCTGGTGGTGCAGTGGTTAAAAATCTGCCTGCCAATGCAGGGGACACGGGTTCGAGCCCTGGTCCGGGAAGATCCCACATGCCGCGGAGCAACTAAGCCCGTACGCCACAACTACGGAGGCTGCGCTCTAGAGCCCGCGAGCCACAACTACTGAAGACCGCACTCTGCAACAAGAGAAGCCACGGCAATGAGAAGCCCGCGCACCGCAACGAAGAGTAGCCCCCGCTCGCCGCAACTAGAGAAAGCCCGCGTGCAGCAACAAAGACCCAACACAGCCATAAATAAATAAATAAAATAAAGGTTAGCATGGATTCTTTAAAAAGAAAAAAAAGAAAACCTGGGGAGAAGAGTGCAGAGAGGGATATAAAAAGATTAACAAAACTTAAAGCAAAATGTTGGGGACAAGAATAACACCGAAAGGAGAGTAAACAGAAAGAGCAACGTAAATGCCAGTGGGAAGAGGTCAGCTGAGTGAACTGGAGGCGTCCACTCACTGGGCGGCTGCCCCCTCGATGCCCACCGCACACGACTGAGAGGAAAGGGAGGTTCCCACGCCGAGGCAGCATCACATTCTGTCTTTGTTTAAAATAAATACACGTTGATATGGCTACACACACGCATCTACAGGTTCTGAGGGACCATTCAGCAAAGTGTTAAACAGTGGTTATCTCCGGGTGGTACAACTGTGGATCGTTTTTCATTTGTATCTCTAATACTTCTACCATTAACTTGTGTCACTTAGACTTTTTTAAGACTTTATATTTTAGAGCAGTTGTAGGTTCACAGCAAAATTGAGAGGAAGGTAGAGAGAGTTCCCATACACCCCCGTCCCTGTCCCCACACGCACACAGCCTCCCCGCACTGTCAACATCCCCACCAGAGTGGTCCATTCATCACACCTGATGAATCTACATTGACACGCCATCATCACCCGCAGTCAACAGTCTACACTGGGGCTCATTCTCGGTGTTGCACATTCTGTGGATCTGGACAAACCTATAAGGATGTGTATCCACCAGCGTAGTATCACACAGAGTATTTTCACTGCCCTAAAAATCCTCCGTGCTCCACCCATTCACCTCTCCCTGCCCCTAATCACTGGCATCCACTGATCTTTTTATTCTCTCCATAGTTCTGCCTTTTCCAGAATGTCACAGGGCTGGAAGCATACAGTCTACAGCCTTTTCGGATTGGCTTCTTTCACACAGTTACATGCATTTAAGGCTCCTCCATGTCTTTTCACGGCTTCATAGCGCATTTCTTTTTAGTGCTGAATAGTATTCCATTGTCTGGGCGTACCACAGCTTATTCACTCACCTATTTAAGCTATCTCGATGCTTCCAAAGTTTGGCAAGATTGCTTTCTTAAGTAATGGGAGTTAAGTGGGTAACTAAGATGAAGTCATGGTATGGAGATCCTCAGAGCTGGGCCAAGTTGAGACGTCACACAGGGGGGAGCTACTGAAGATTCTTGAGCAGAGCCGCAATGGGACAAGAGCCGGGTTTGGGGAGGACCCATTCACTGCAGAATTGGGGTGTGGTGGGATCGGAGGCAAGAGCTCGGCCAGAAGGCGCTGAAACAGCCCCGAAGGAAGGTGGGGAGGGGAGTTTGAGGATGATGCAAAAAGGCCAGCGAGGGGAGGGGGAGTGAGGCCTTATAATCTTTTAGGACATTTTGTGGGAAAGAAATAATAGAGCACAGTGAGTTTCAGGTGGCTGGGTGGGTCCCAGGAGGAGGGAGTGGGCAGGAAGATGATGCTCAGGCTGGGAAACCAGGAGGGGAGGCTTTAAGTCAGTAGGGGTTAACCTCAAGGGCTCCCAGCGTGTGCTAAGACGATGCCCAGGGAAAGCCAGGCGCAGTTAGAGCATCTCTGGGGATGCAGAGAGGCCACTGGGTAAGAGCGCTGTCCAGAATGCATTGCACCCTCAGCTCTGACGCCTCCCTCTGGCCTTACCGCACAGTCCTACAAGGTGGGAATTACGATTCTCCCTATTCTGCAGATGGGGACAGTGACTCTCAGAGAGGTCAGGTGACTTGTCCTGGACCAGAAACAGTGCAGGATGTGACTACAATTTGAACTCGCATCTCCTGTGGGCAAATCCCACTTTGCTCTCCAATAAGCTGCTCCCACAGAGATGGTTCCATCCGTGGGGCTGAGGAGCAGAGAGAGGCGGGCAAAGGATCCCGTATGCGAGGAGAGGGTTGTGGGTGGCAGGCACAGATTGCACCTTCTGGGGATCTGGACGCCAGGCATGGCGGTGAGTGGACACAGGACGCAGCAGGTGGTCTCATAGAAGCGTGTGAGAACACGAACAGGCGTCGGGTTCCCTGGTCCTGTGAGGAGGTGCTTCACACACACTGCTCTTTCCTTCCTCACCAGAGCCTGGCACTCAGGATTGCTATCCTTCCCCCCTCTTATAATGGAAGAGTCAGAGGTCCCAAGTGGCACACAAGTCCCAAGATGCAGTAAGGCAAGAGGTCGAGGGCACAGGCTTCAGGGTCAGTCGGACTAGCTTTGAGCCTGGCTCTGTAACTTCGCAGCCTCAGGTTCCCCATCTGTAAGATGGGGACAGCATTGACAACCTCACAGGCACCCGTTCCGCGCTAAAGCGTGCTCGCTGTTACTATGACTACTGCTCTTATTACATCATCACAGCTAGCACCTGCACAGAAATGATGGCTCATATTGAGCAAGCATTTTCCAGATGTCAGATACTGTGTTACAAAGTTTTCATAACTCTGAGACCAGTTTTTTTTTTTTTTTTTTTGCGGTACGCGGGCCTCTGACTGCTGTGGCCTCTCCCGTTGCGGAGCACAGGCTCCGGACGCGCAGGCTCAGCGGCCATGGCTCACGGGCCCAGCCGCTCCGCGGCATGTGGGATCCTCCCGAACCGGGGCACGAACCCGTGTCCCCTGCATCGGCAGGCAGACTCTCAACCACTGCGCCACCAGGGAAGCCCTGAGACCAGTTTTTTTTGAACTCCAGTTCAAGCGCCCTTTCCACGATATTATACCATTTCATTGGAAGAAACAGTCTGTGGAGAGGAAGAAACTGAAGATGCTCAAAAATGAGGCTCTGGCCCCTCGGCCACCGCAGCTCTTGTCCCCGCCGGCGCTCTCCGCCGCGCCGCCCGGCAGCCGCAATGTGTAGCAGCGTGGCGGGAAGCGGCAGCTTCACCGCCGCCACGATGCCCGAGAGGAAGCCTGGCTCCACCGAGGGGGCGGCGAAGGAGGAGCCCAAGAGGATATCGGCGAGGTTGCTAGCTAAACCGGCTCCTGCAAAAGTGGAAACGCAGCCCCAAAAGCCGGCAGGAAAGAATGAATCTTCAGACAAAAAAGTGCAAACACAAGGGAAAAGGCGAGCAAAGGAAAAACAGGCTGAAGCCGCTAACCAAGAGACTAAAGAAGATGTACCTGCAGAAAATGGAGAAACTGAAAACGGGGACAGCCCAGCCTTTGATGAAGCAGGAGAGAAAGAAGCCAAGTCACATTAATATCACACACCTGGTCCTACCAGTGGTCCCTGTCTCTCTTCTTGCACAATCCACAGGAATATTTTTATCAACTGTTTTGTAAATGCCAGTTTTTTAGGAGCTCTAGAAACATTTTTTAAAATGGGAGAATCCCCCCATCCCATTTTTTTAAGTGTAAAAAAAAAATTTTTTTTTAAGAGGTGAAATCATTTGCTGGTTGTTCATTTTCTGGTACCACCAGAACATAGTAGGATATTGAATGTGGGGGGCTCTGATTGTCTTGGGTGTGAGCTTAACATTCCACAGATGCGGGTAGCCTTTCTATCCTATAATACAAAGCGTACTAAATGGTAGTTTGGAGTCAGCTGTGCATTTAATGTCTTGAACACTTTTTTTTTTTTAATTTTTGTTGGAGTGTAGTTGCTTTAAAATATTGTGTTAGTCTGTACTGTACAACAAGGTGAATCAGTTATACATATTCATACATCCCCTCTTTTTTGGATTTCCTTCTAATTTCGGTCACCACAGAGCACTGAGTAGAGTTCCCTGTGCTACACAGTAGGTTCTCATTAGTTATCTATTTTATACATAGTATCAATAGTGTGTATATGTCAATCCCAGTCTCCCAGTTCATCCCACCCACCCCGACCCCCAACACTTTAAATTACTTCTCTTCCCATGTTGTTTTGGGTAGAATTTTTCCGAAAGCAAACCACTCACTCCTTGATCTTGGCTCTCCTGGTCAGAATTTTGTGTGCTCTGTAAGTAACATCTTTGGTCGTGGTCGTACAGTTCTAGTAACTTTGTTAATGTGCTGTGAACGATGGACAATTTGAGTATGTACAGTATATGATATTAAATTGTGGATTAGTGGGACTTATGACGGAACAGCATATCAATATTTGAAGATATTGGTACTTGCTGTCCTGTTAAGGAAAATTTGCCTCCAAATTTTAAGCTGGAAAGTCACTGGAATAACTAACTGTTCAGAAAAGAATCACAACTGCATGATTTTTTAGATTTTTGGTATGTATGTTAAGAATTGTGTACAGGGACTTCCCTGGTGGCGCAGCGATTCAGAATCCGCCTGCCAATGCAGGGGACACGGGTTGAAGCCCTGGTCCGGGAAGATCCCACATGCCACGGAGCAACTAAGCCCATGCGCCACAACTACAGAGCCTACACTCTAGAGCCTGTGGGCCACAACTACTGAGCCCGTGCCCCTGGAGCCTGTGCTCTGCAACAAAGAGAAGCCACAGCAATGAGAAGCCCACTCACCGCAACTAGAGAAAGCCCGCGCGCAGCAACGAAGACCCAACGCAGCCGAAAATTAATTAATTAATTAACTTAAAAAAAATAAGGTTCTGGCTGAGAGTGAAAGGCAGGAAGAAGGATTGAGTGTAACCAGGATCGCTCTCCTGGGAGTGGGGGGAGGGGGGAGGGCGCCGCATGGCTTGTGGGATCTTAGCTCCCCGACCAAAAATGGAACCCGTGCCCCCTGCAGTGGAAGCACGGAGTCCTAACCACTGGACCGCCAGGGAAGTCCCAGTGCTGGATTCTTGAATCCTGCATCTTTGCGGAGGGAGACTGCGGGCTGGGCAGTCTGAGAGACTGGCACGACACAAAGTTTCCGCTTTCAGAGTAAAGGGGGCACTACTGCCATCCCACCGGAATGGGCTCGTCCCACCGGAAGTCATCCCCAATGAGCTCCGGCCTTCCTGAGACCCTGGGTTTGGGATCGTTTTGAACACGTCTTCCTTCCTCTGACACATCCGAAGCTTCTGATTGTTTTTGTGAGCCCTATGGCGTGGGGCCCAGCATGTCTCACCCATAGAAGTCTTTTTGGGTTTGTTTTTTTAATATATTTTTATTTATTTCTGGCTGTGTTGGGTTTTCGTTGCTGCGCGCGGGCTTTCTCTAGCTGTGGCGAGCGGGGGCTACTCTTCATTGTGGTGCGCGGGCTTCTCATTGCCGTGGCTTCTCTTGTTGCGGAGCACGGGCTCTAGGCGTGCGGGCTTCAGTAGTTGTGGCATGCAGGCTCAGTAGTTGTGGCTCGTGGGCTCTAGAGCGCAGGCTCAGTTGTTGTGGCGCACGGGCTTAGTTGCTCCACGGCATGTGGGATCTTCCCGGACCAGGGATCGAACCCGTGTCCCCTACATTGGCAGGCGGATTCTCAACCACTGCACCACCAGGGAAGTCCCCATAGAAACATTTCGATAAATATTTGTGGAAGGAATGGAAGGCAAGGATAGGGAGAGTGAGAGAGCAGCCTAGATGGAAAATTGCTAAGGACCAAGACCTCCTTCGCAGAGAGCGTCTGTTATGCCAGCGTATAAATATGACGGTTCCAAGATTACACAATTTCTTTCCCTTGGGATTCAGACACACTGCCTACAGGAACAAGTGTGGCGTCGATGACCTGGGCACACAGGCCTCCTTCAGGTTGAAAAGCGGTGTCCTGTGCTACAAATGGCCTAAGATGTGGAGAACGGGCTGGGCTGCTTCCCCATCAGACAGCGACGCATAAGCACAGGCTCCGTCCAGCAGCTGTTCTTGACCGCTGGCTGTGGACCTCTCTCGACCAACGAAGAGTACTGGGGGTTGGCAGAATTTCTTTTCAGGGCAAATCTTTTTCAATGAAATGAGACCCGCCCCCACCCCCAATCCTTCTATCACACTCTGAAATTAAGACGTGGGAACTCTTTGGAAGCCGCACGGAAAGGTGAGTGTTCAGCCTGTCGGACAAGGTCTAAACACAGCTCGCTCCACATGCAGAGCCCGGCATCCCACCCACCTCCCGGCACCGCGGGTGACCTACACTGTGCTTGACCTTCACAAAACCACAGGCACATAAACAGTGTGAGAGAAGACACAGCCGTGGTGTCCGCTCCCAAGTGGAGAGTGGCTGAGAACCTCAGAGAGGGAAGTGGCCGTGTCGCTGAAATAGAGCACGTTAGTCAGTAAGGCCCAGCCCAGCTTCCCTCCAACAGCTGCCTTTTGCTATGTTATTAGATCTGGAAACATTCAAGCAAAGAGTGCGATTGAGGGGTCAAAACAGTAATACTCAGAAGCAGACAAGCAGAGACCTGGAGAGACGGTGCTTCAAGAACAGGCTTGTACGGCGCACACGGGTGTGTCCTACGACACCACTGTCGGTACCCAAAGAATAATGAACAGACACTCCCACGACCTCAAAACTGAAGAGGGTGAAGTGGGTTCGGGATCATTTTGAACACGTACATAGAAATCAACTGATTCCTAAAAGATCTGGAGTTATGTATTCTATTTTTAAAAGCCCAAATTTGAAACACTAATGCGGATGACAGAATTAATCCTGTACTGGGGGATCTCAGTGATGATACGCTGCCGTGTGTTTGCCATGTGGGATAAAGGAACAATAAAAATTCAAAACAAACACGGAGGTGTAGGGAGTGAGCACTCGGATGCTGGGGTGACACAAGGGCATCTATGTTACGAGGACTCTGGGGGCCAAAAGCAGAGCATGGGGGATAACGGGAAAGGTGCTGGGATTCTGGGGAGGGGTTTGCGAAGTTTCAAATATCTAAACCCTGAAGTGCTGTGGTCACAAGGAGTCTGAAAGCAGCAGGGGAGGGACTCGGGCAACGTCAGTGTTAATGCAGCAGGCTCGAGACTGGGGTCCCCAGAAGGGCCGCCTTCCAGGGTCGGCCCTCAGCCAGTGTCTGGGAAGGTGGATTTGGGGAGGGTCCCCCCCTCCCAGGACTGATGAGCGGCTCCCTGTGCCTAAGCTGTGTGTACAGACGGGGGTGTTGGTGCCGGACTCCTGCTGTCCTCCTGCGAGTCTGGGGTTTGGGTGCGCGTCAGGCAGAGGGTGCTCATGCGAACAGCCCCCCGAATAAAGACCCCGCGCGCTGAAGCTCTAACGCATCCCTGATGGACGACACTGCACACGTGCTGTCACAGCTCGCGGCTGGGGGAATTTAGCGTGTCCTGTGCGACCCCACTAGAGAGGATGCTGGAGCCTGGTTCCCCCGGACTTCACCCCCCAACCTGTTCCCTTCACGGTGGCAAAACCAGCGCTGGAACCCAGTCGGGTGTCCTAGGGGAAGACGGCAAAGAAGGAGACAGCATTCTTAAGCACACAGCCACACGAAGGCTGATACGAGGCCAAACGCAGATGAATGACAGCTAGGAAGACCTGAAGTGGGTCACGAGTTATCACAGGAATGGTTAAAACCAGATAAATAAATAAAACAAGCCATGATCTGCTTTTAAATGGGACTTCCAAAATGACTGTGTTCTGAACGTAAGCTAGATTGATTACCAAATCAAAATAAAAATGAGGATGTGGTATATCAGTGTGGTAAATCCGTATATCCCGAAAAGATATACTGAAGCCCTAACCACTGGCACCTGTGAATGTGGCCTTATTTAGAAGTAGGGTGTTTGCAGATGTGATCAGATGAAGATGAGGTAGACTGGATTGGGGGGCCCTGATGCAATGACTGGTACCCTAAGAAAAAGAGGGAAGCCTGGACACAGACACGGGGAGAGGGCCATGGGATGATGGAGCCAGAGGTTGGAGCCACGCCTCCGCGAATGAAGGAAAGCCCAGGATTTCAGGAGCCACCGGAAGAAGAGAGAAAGGGAAGGAAGGAGGCTTCCCTAGAGCCTCCAGAGGGATCAGGGCCCCGCCCTTACCGTCAGACTTCCGGCCCCAGAACTGTGAGAGATACACTTCTGCTGTTTTAAGCCGCCCAGTTTTCACTGCCGCCCAGAAGCTAATACACCGACCTGGCTAAGGAGGGTGAGTAAGTGGAACGCATCCTGCATCACCCAATGTAAGAGCCACAGCTTAACCCGCACGACACGTATTTCATACACACATCAAACGTTTTCACTCTGTGTGGCAGAGAATCAGTCAACTTCAGTAAACTGAATGGCATGGTTCACAGTTTTTCAATCAATCAATCAATCAGCCGCCTCTGCCCTGGAGAAGCAGCCTCTGACACTCAGCTTCCCAGTCAAAGGCAGGTGACTGAAATCAAATCCAAACAGGTGGTGAAAGGACACCCTCCCCTGACAGGTGGGTTTGTCTCGGTTACTGGAGTCCAGGGAAGGGGAATCTATGAGCTTTGAAAGGGGCTGCCCCAGTGTGGGAAAAATGCTTTTAAATTCTATGTGCTCGAATTGAAAGAAACAAGTCTTCACCCTCAAAGCATTTGTCCAGGGCCATTAAAAGTTCAAAGACAGGGCTTCCCTGGTGGCACAGTGGTTGAGAGTCCGCCTGCCGATGCGGGCGACACGGGTTCGTGCCCCGATCCGGGAAGATCCCACATGCCGCGGAGCGGCTGGGCCCGTGAGCCATGGCCGCTGAGCCTGCGCGTCTGGAGCCTGTGCTCCGCAAAGGGAGAGGCCACAACAGTGAGAGGCCCGCGTACCGCAAAAAAAATAAAAAAATAGAAGTTCAAAGACAGACTTTGGAATCGTAAAACCATAGGGCGGATTTTAAGTCACATCCATGCCAGGAGCACCAAAAGGCCCACAACAGGATCCCTGGCCTGGGGCCAGCTAGGCGCGGACAGGTGGGTGGGGGACCACAACCCGGCAAGGGACCAATGCCGAAGAGGTCAGAGCATAAGAAATACCTTACGCGGGCTTCCCTGGTGGCGCAGTGGTTGAGAATCTGCCTGCCGATGCAGGGGATACGGGTTCGAGCCCTGGTCTGGGAAGATCCCACATGCCGCAGAGCCACTAAGCCCGTACGCCACAGCTACTGAGGCTGCGCGTCTGGAGCCTGTGCTCTGCAACAAGAGAGGCCACGACAGTGAGAGGCCCGTGCACCGCGATGAAGAGTAGCCCCCACTCGCCGCAACTAGAGAAAGTCCTCGCACAGAAACGAGGACCCAACACAGCCAAAAATAAATAAATAAATAAATTTATATATATAAAAAAAGAAATACCTTACGCGGCGTCCAAAGCCCCTCACAAGACACTTAAGAGATTCCAGCACCTTCCAGAAGGAACCTTTGAGCTTAGAGTCTCTAATCCCCACATTCGAAGGCTTAGGAAATTCTGTACCCGAGGAAGAAGCCACTCCCCCAGGGTTACACGGAGGGAGGGACGGGCTGGGCCAGCTTGGGGGCTCCCGGCTTCCTGTGTCCTCGTCCCCCTCCATCCACACGCGGCCCAGCGGCCCAGAGATCCACGCAGAGTGCCCTGTGCGCTTCTGTACTCCGCCTAGTCGACAGGTGAGAAAACAGAACTGGAAGAGGCAAAGCTGCGTTCCCAGGAGCCCCCGCCTCCCCTCCAGCGAGCGGTGAGGTTGGGACGGAGCCCAGCTCAGCCCGCATTCCCCTGCACAGCCCCACCCCCTGGCCCTGGGGAGAAGGATTTGATGCAGCGGATGGCAGGGGAGTGGTGGAGAGAAAGCTTCCAGAAGGGTCTTCCTTGAGCTTTGGAGGCTGGGGAGTCTGTGGCCGGGCTGAAGGGGTGGAGGGCATCCCCTTGGGTGGGAAGAGGGGAAGGAAATGAAAGGCTTCTCATGAAGCAGGCCCAGAAGCAAACCCCCTCCAACCCACTGCTGCAGCAGAGCAAACGTGGGAGCCGCAGTGGCGTTCAACCCGGGGGCTCCCCACTAACTGTTACCCTGGGGAAGAATTTATAACCTTGAGGCCGAAAGGGGACACCCGTGTGAGGTGCAGGGTCTCCCCGGTAACTCTGGCTATCCAGGTGTTAACCTTTACCTGGCCCCCTGCAGCCCTGTCTCCTGGACCCCGTGAGGATTCGGGGAGGCTCACTGAACTCCAGAGACCTACAGCAGAGGCTGCCTGTCCCTGCACTTTGAAACCCAGCCCGTGCCCTCTCCTCGGGGACCCTGTGGAGACGGGACAGGGAACAGAGTCCCCGGCCAGCAAGTGCACGTGGGAGGTCACCCCCACCCCATGCCCCCTCTGCCCACAGGGGGATGGGCTCCTGGTCTCTGGGTTCCACGCTACAAGGGGGCTGGAGGTGAATGTACCTGCCCAGGCAGGGGGGACTTCCAGAAATGGAGTTTGACAGAGGACGTCTCGGGGACAATGGCAAGAGAGTCTTTTCCCTGGGACTCAGGACTGTTTCTTGCTTCCAGCTCGTCGGTAAAAGCAGTGGCCCTGAGCTCACGCCGGCAGGGAGCTTTTGGCTTTGACTTCCCACGAGTTCGACTGTCCCGTGGTCACCCCGAGTTTTGGAGGTGGCTGTGTGGCCCTCTGCAGGCGGGGGTAGGAGGGCGCAGAAAGACTCCACTGAAAGGCGTCCCAAACCCCTGACCCCCAGCCACCCCTCTGGTGGGGACTCCTCACTGGGACCCTTTCATCTGGCCAATGTAGTGAGCGACCCCTGCACCAGATGTGGTCCCGGTTGAGCGCTCTGTGTCTGCAGAGAGAAGGGCAGGCCGAGCTGAGGAGACCCACACCACCGACCTCCAAAGGGAAGCAGAGGGACCGTCCCGGACGTGGGGAGAGCAGTGAGGTGTCCTGCGTGGGGAAGGAAGGAGAGGGCTTGGAGGTGCCAGAAGGTCCTGAGAGGGACCTCCAAAGGGAAGGGGGACACAGTCAACGTCTGGTGCATAGTGCGAGGGGGTTTACACACACGGCCCCTTTGACCCCCCAGCGACCCTGTGCCGTAGATCTTATCACCCAAGTTAACAGAGGGGGGCGGTCCGAGGGGCTGGTGCCTCGCCCGATGACAACAGCAACCAGCTCAGGCCGGGAAGCCGTGGACCCCGGCCTTCCCCTGCACCCCCAGCCCTCTGAGAGCCAACACTCACGGCCAGACGGGCCACACCCATGTCCCCATCCAGGCCGGGACAGGCGCTGGCATGCAAAGCCCCGCTCCCAGCTGCCGCACCAGCCGCAGGCCAGGGACCACAGCCCCATGGCCAGGCTTCCAGCTGCGTTGGGCAGCAGCAGCCCTGGGAACGAGGGCCGATGGGGAACTGAAAGAGCACAGCCTGACCCAGCTGGAGTGCGGAGCCCAGTTCCCAGGGACCCAGCGAGGACAAGGTCAAGACCACACTGGTGTTTGTTTTGTTCTTCGTTCATTTCTGGAGCGCCATCTGCCTTCCCGTACTGGTGCACCCACCTGCCCGTCCCCGGGGCCCCCGCAGAGCCTGGCCAACAGCATACACAGCAGGTCTGTCCTCATCAACCGACTCCCTGGAGATGGGGCGGGCGGCACCGAGGTAGAGACTGAGCCCCAGAGGGCCCGTCTCCAGGAGAGGGCAGAGGGTGGGCAGGGACGCGCGGGGACAGGTCCAGCGACTTCCCCCTCCCTCCCTACCAAGCCTCGCAGGCACGCCGAATGCTGGGCGCCGGGGCCCCCTCAGGAATCCCTGACGCTGCTCCCACCTGTGCAGCCCAGACGACTCGCCCGGCTTCACCTGCCCTGGCTGCCCTGGGCCCTGCGCCTCAGGTGTTTGCTGAATCACATCTTACCCCTCTCTCCTGGGGCACTCATCAATGCTCACTCCTCACTTCATGAGCAAGGAACCCTCCGCCCCTCGGTCTCACCGGTACGCTCAGCACCGCACCAACTGCTTTCTAATGTTCTCAGCCCCTTTCTGGATCCAATCCAGTTAGCACGCTCCTTACTGCACAGAATGGGGGGGAAATGGGTCTTGTTGGTCAAAAACGGGGGCAATGCTTGAGCCCCAGAGCAGCCGATGTCTCTCGAGCTGCCTCTCGCACCCGACGTTGGGTTTCATCTGTTTTCACCTCTATCCTGTAGGGAGTCACCCCAGCTCCCTGCCTGGGAACACAGCTCAGTGGCCTCTGAGTGTCAAGGGGCAGGAAAGACTGCTGCCACCCTCTGGGAGGGGACCCCAGGCCATGTCAGAAACTGAACACCCACATCCAGCCCGTGATTCACGAGTTGTCACCTGGGTGGGTCACCCCTGTGGCTCTCGGAGGCTGAGCTGTGAGGCTGGGGGGCTAAGGCCTCACTGCCAGGGAGGGGAGAGGAGGGGAGAGGGAGGGGAGAGGGAGGGGAGGGGGAGGGGAGAGGGAGGGGAGGGGGAGGGGAGGGGGAGGGGAGGGGAGGGGAGGGGAGGGGAGGGGAGGGGAGGGGAGGGGAAAGTGGGGAGGGGAGGGGGAGGGGAAGGTGGGGAGGGGAGGGGAGAGGGAGAGGAGGGGGAGGGGAGAGGGAGAGGAGGGGGAGGGGAGAGGGAGGGGAGGGGGAGGGGAGAGGGAGGGGAGGGGAGGGGAGGGGGAGGGGAGGGGAGGGGGAGGGGAGGGGGAAGGGAAGGTGGGGAGGGGAGGGGAGAGGGAGAGGAGGGGGAGGGGAGAGGGAGAGGAGAGGGAGGGGAGAGGGAGAGGAGGGGGAGGGGAGAGGGAGGGGAGGGGGAGGGGAAGGTGGGGAGGGGAGCGGGAGGGGAAGGTGGGGAGGGAGGGGAAGGTGGGGAGGGGGGAGGGGAGGGGAAGGTGGGGGGGAGGGGAAGGTGGGGGGGAGGGGAGGGGAGGGGGGGAGGGGAGGGGAGGGGGGGAGGGGAGGGGAGGGGGGAACTGAACTGCAGGTCTCCAGAGTCCCTGGCGCTGAGATGGATGACTCGCACTCAACACAAGCGCCCTGGCAGTTTCCTGAGACAGAGCCTTCCGAGGACCCGGAAGCACTTCCGCTTCTACAAGTCAAGAGCGTTCTCCGTAGATGGGTGAGACGGGGTGGACCCACACCAGCCCAGGACGGCCCCTGGAAGCCTAAGGTCATCAACCTTTTTTATAATTTGCCTCTTTCTCCAAAAGATAAAAATTTTTAAATTCCCTTATTCAACGTTTTACTTCATGACGAATTCTCAGAACGGCATTCACTCCCACTTCTCAAAGTAGCCTGGACTCCAGAGTCGAACACAGAATCATTTTTGACTTTGTCACTATTTTATTCTGAGGTCTGGACAGAAGCTCAACTGATCTCAAAAGCCAGGAACCTATTTTTACAAATGACTTTTAGGGTGTAAGTCTCCTACTGTTACCGTCAGCCAGCAGCCTTTCAGCCTGCTTTTAACAGTGACCTTTTAAATCAACTTTAATGCTGAGCGTTTCACCGGCATTTGATTCTGCCGACAATTCCGAGGCGGCAGTTACGATCCCCGCGTGACCGAAGAGCCAGCTGAGGCTCAGTGACCGTGCCTTCCAAACCCTCTGCAGCAGGACTGCTGTCGCCACCCCCCACCCCCCAGCCACAGGACTGAGCTCACATCGTTGGCCCTTTCCAGACCACTCCGCCCACTGATGTTTCTAAAGCCCGGGTTTTGACAGCAAAGTGCTATTTTGTAGTGGCTTCAAAGCCCTCAATCCTCAGAGCAGTGGCTCTCTACTCTTTGCGACCCACTTCTTACGTTCAATTCTTGCACTGCTCACTGGAAAACATGAAAAGACTCAAAACTACAGTCAACAAGATTGCAATGATGCAGCCAGGTTCCCAGAGCACAGCAGGTCCCTGGGGGCCACGAGTGACCCTGAGCTGTCCCATTCCTCCGTGGCTCACCCACGGCCACGCGCCGCCTTGACTGTGCTCTCCTGTATGCCGCGCGTCCTCAGGCGAGGCACGGTTGTTGGCTTCAAGAGATACCTTTGAAACTTCCCAAAGGCTTCTTTTGCTTATGGCTTCCCTGGAACAGGGGTTAATTGCTGCCCCTCTCTGTGTGCGGTTAGAGGACAAGTGACCTTCAGCCCAGTCCATCAGGGTTCCAGACCCACGGGGGGGGCACTCCTTTCCAACTCCACGTTTGGTGAGGCCACGTTGGCAGCTTGAGATCGGCCTTGGTGGGATTGCTTCCATGGTAATGGGCCAGCACTAAGGAATCAGGGCTCTCCCCCAGGCCAGCTGGTTGCTAAATCTACCAGCACCCACCAGAGGAAGGAGCAAGCCCTGGGCTTATTGTCCCGTGAGGGGTTGAATTAGGAGCTCCAAGACCCCCTTCTGGCTTCAGAACCAACGTTCTCCAACACACAGCACAAGGGGACTCAGACCGGAGCTGCCAACGGGTTTCCTTTGAGAACCGCCCTCCTTCTTCTCCAGGCGGCGGGCGTCAGCACCTGCACGCCTGCAGGAGCTCAGGCTGCTTCGTGTCTGCGGGGCTGTCTGACAGGCCCCCGAGACAGAGGGCCTCGGCCTGCCATGACTCTCCTAGCTGAGTACTTGCTTTCTGTTCGTTATTCGTAAAGGACAACCCACCTTCCAGAAGGGCTGGGGGGATGCCAGCAAGGAGTTTCCACCCCCAGAATCCCCAACCCCATCCTGATACCCCAACCAGCAGCACATGCCACTGTGGAGAAGGATCTGGAATGTGGACCTCAGGGTGGCTGGGGAGACCAGGTAGCCCTCCCCAGGAGGCCTCCTGGGGTGGCCTTCGTCCCCTTGTCCCCCTAATTCTGCTCCTCCGGGGTCTGCCAGTCTCAAAGACGCAGATCAAGCGCAGACCCCGGCTTGCTAGCCGAGCTTGGGAAACCAGAAGGCTGCTGCACTGATCGTTACTGAAGATTCCGCGTGTCGGGGGACCGGAAGACGCCTGTCAGCGTTACCTGTGCAGTCTCTCCCTCTAGATGGGTCTGCACGGGAAGCCGGGTCATAAACAGGCAGTGTCTCGGCCGGCGCAGGGCCAGACAGCAGGGGCTGCATGAAGCAGACGCTCCGCAGCCCCAGCTAAGAGGTCTGGGTCCTCCATCCTGCACTGGACGGGCGTCCGCAGCCAGTGGGCCCAGAACGCTGTGGGGCAGAGCTGATACCCACTGCCCTGGGCACCTCCTGGAGGGGCCGGGCCTCTGGGACTCTCCCTTCCCCAGATGCAGGCCAAGTCCCTCCCTCTGCCCTGGAAACCCGTCTTCCTTCAGCTACGCCGACACCCTCGTGGGGCCACCCAGTCTGTGTAGGGGTGGAAACCACGCCTGACTCTTGGCCTACGTCTCTCTGCTCCAGTCTGGTCCACCAGACGGACGTGCTGTCCAGGTCAAGCCTCTGTCCCTGCAGGCTGTGGACAGACGGCCGCCAGCCTCTGCTTGCTGGGCTGCGGGTGCAGGGGCTTGAAGGACTGGGCAAGCCCAGGGAACTCTTGCGACAGCACCTGGCACAGACCGATCACGCGCAACAAAGGTTAATGACCCCATGTGCGGGATCCCGGGCTTCACTCCCCTACACCTTGCCAGTTTTCAGGAACTCCTCCGTGGACCAGAAGAGTCCCCGATCTCTATTCTAGGAAGTGTGCTTAGAGGTGCGGGAGGTTGTCCCCCCCACCCCAAACGCCCAGAGAAAAGCCACCGTGTTGCCTCTTTCAGAGCTTTCAATGTGAAAGTGCTTTATAACGCTGAGTTGAAATCTGCCTCCCCGGACCTGCCCCCCAGGGTCCCACACCAGTCTAATTCCTAACTCCTCCCTGGCAGGACGGCCTCTGCAAGGCTTAGGCTTCCCCACAGGGCTGCCCCTTGAGGTCAACACCTCCATCCTCTTCACCTCATGCACACAGCTCCTCACTCCCCACTGGCTTGGGCTCCGGCTGCACCTCTTGGAGGCATCTCCTGGTAATCGTGGGAGTCTACCATCAGGCGAGAATCGGGGCACCACCCCATCCCTGTCCCCAGAGGCGCCCAACATTAAGAGCTGGCGTGCATCCTTGCAGAGGATTCTCTCAGGAAGAGAAGCTACTTTTCAAACAAATGAACTGTAAGGCGAAGTGTTATGTCCCTTCTATTCATTCTACTCAAAACAAAAGGACTGGCTCTGTCTCCTCCTTTCTCCTTCTTGCTGGCTAGAATGCAGACATGATGGCTGGAGCTCGAGCAGCCATCTTAGACCATGAGGCACTGTGCTAGGAATGACAGAACAGCACAACAGGAGAAGCGTGAGGTACTGATGACCATATAGTAGCCACACCAGCCTGGAGCTGCTCCCTCTGGAGTTTTCTTTTTTAATACGTGGACGGGAAATGATCTGTCTGGTGAAAGACCTGTTTTTCTCTCTCATTTCTTTCCCTATTCTTCCTTCATTCCCCCTTTCCTTCTCTCCCTTCTTTCCTCTTTCCCTTTTCCCTTCCCTCCCTCCACTCCTCTCACTTTCCCTCCATCCTCTTTTGCACTCGAACTTAATTCTAACTGATACTCAGCCTGACGCTGTTTCCATTTCAACCAGCAAAGCAGATCAAGTAGGAAATAAATTGAGCGGAGTGGCCCCGCCACCTGCTCTGCAGGAAAACAACATCCATCAGAAGAGACGGCTTTTTCCAGACAGGCCATGTGCTGAGGAGGGACACAGACCAGCACCGTGGGGCGGAGATGCCGCACAGGCGGGTCCTGCAGCGCCCTGGCTCGGCCCAGGACCACGGGCTTTGCACCAGCTTCCCTGGGCACTTGCTCTGCGGGCTGAGCACAGAGGGTGTCACTCACTCACCCACCCGACTCATGGGCTGGCGTGACAGGGGCTCAACCTACCAGGCACAGAGCTGGGGGCGCCCACAATTTAAAGAGAGCACGTGGTTGGGGGAGGGGGAAGGAGGGGGGGTGAGCTGAGACCCCTGATCTAGAACCCACGTGTTAGCCACCACCACCCTCCCCCAGTTCCTTCTCAGACCTCAGGCCCTTCACTAAACCTCTGTACCAGAATCTTCCACCTGCCCCCAGCCTGTCCCCGCTGCCCCGGCGAGGCTGGCCCACGTGGCTCCACTGGCTGGGGGTGGGGATGGGCGGAGGGCTGCCTAATGGGGAGCCCCGTGGGAGACTGGAGGGAGGGAGGAGGGCACTGTCGGGCATCTACCCGCTGGCCACCCTCCCGCCCCCCTGCCCACCACTGGCTGTGTCCCTTCATCAGAGACCCCTGCTCCTCTCAGGGAGACAGAAGCCACACGACTCTGTCCTTCTGGTTCTAGAAACTTCTTCCTTCCCTCGCCCCTTCTGGACTGGGGTGGAGACAGCTCCTCTGCGACCAGCCTGGGGGCCCCAACTCTCCCTTGAGGTTCCGCTCACAGCCACACAAAGGGCCCCTGCACTACCCTAATCTGAGGGGGCCCTCTGCGTGGGGCGGGTAACCTCATCATTTGTAAACGTGGGTGGTCACGCCTATTTCCAGGGCTGCAGAGAGAGTTCAGTTGATGGTGCAAATAAAAAAGCTGCGCCATCTCTCACAGGCCCTGCAGACTCGGCCAGACCGAAGTCCAGCTGGGTCAGCAGTGGGTCGTGGCTGCCAAAGGCAAGGGTCAGCAACTGGTACTCAGACCTGGGGTCCAAAAGAAAGGAGGTGGGAGGCCTGCTGGCCCCTGTGCTCAGGCCATGGGGAGGGCTGTGTTCACTGCGGGCCCGGCGCCTGCAGACCAGGCTGTGATGAGAGCGGGGCCGGCGCGGGGCCGGAGGCCAGGGCAGCGGGGGAGCTGGAAGGGCCATGGCTGGCACCTGGAGACGGGAAGCTGTGCGGAACCCGAGCGCTTCTTCACCGGTTCTGTGACCCGCGGGGTGGACAAGCATTAGAGCTCACGGCTCCTGCCAGCAGGAGTGGGTAGGTGGAAGCTGCAAGGAGGTGGATTTGGTTCAAGAGGAGGAAGAAATTTCCAGCGATTCGAGCTTTCTAAAATAGAATGCCTCCCACAGGGAACAAGGTCCCTGCACAGGGATATTCGCCGCACTGCTGTTGGGGGAAGGTAGAGGCAGATTAAGGGACCATCAATAGAACTGTCACATCATGGGACAAATAAGCCACATTCAGAGAGGAGGGGTCTGTAGGTCCTGCTGTGGGACAAGCTCTGTCATAGATGGTTCAGTGACAAAAGCGACTTCCAGAAATGCAGGGGTAGCTGAGGATGAAAGTAAATAATGATAGTAACAGGGTCTGGCTTTGAATGAAATAGGAATCCACGAATGCACATTGATATCAGTGGATAAACGTGGACAGACCTCCATCGTGAACCAACCCCCCCAAACACAGGATTCCCTTAGAAGAACCCAGCATTATTTCTGTGATTTTCCAGCCAAAATGCGTAACTTGCTATGAGGAAACATCAGACAAACCCAAATTGAGAGGCATTTGACAAAAGACTAGTTTGGAATATTCAAACACGTCGAGGCTGCAAATGCCAAGGAAAGACCCCAGAACTGATCCAGATTGGTGACAGGCCATCGTGTGATCCTGGATGGGGTCGCGCCCCAAGAGCAAGAGGCTGGAGCCGTGGGTCCCATCTGTTGGGAAACCTGAATGGGGTCTCTGGGTGAAGGGTGCACAGGAATGCTTTGAAATACTCCTACGTTTCTGTAAGTTCAAAAAAGTTTCAAAGTAAAGAGTAACAATAAATGTAAAGGAGAAAAAACAAGCAAAACATAAAGTGATGGCGGTGACTGCCATGCCTCCCGCCCGATGCAATGTCACAGGAAGGCCATGGCGCCCTCTGAGCCCTTCCTGCCAAAAAGTGAACTCGAGTCGGGTCCAGCCTGGGGGAAAGAGGGACACACAGAGACCCACCATCCACGTCAGCATGTGAGACATTCTCCAGCACAACGACCCAGTTTCTTCCACAAACAAAGGGCCAGAGAGAGAAAAGAGAATTAAAGGAGACTTACAGCAGCCTTTCTTGGATCCTAATTCAAGCAAACCAACTTCAGGAAGACGTTCACGAGAAAAAATCAGAGCAACGTGGACCCTGCTTAGATACTGGACAATACAAGGGAATTACTTACTGTTAACTTGTCTGCCTGGGATCATGCTATGACTACGATGCTTTTTTTAAAAAAGTCCTCATCTTTAAGAGAACTTCGACACATCTGTGGACAAAACAAGATGATGTCTGGAATTTGCTCAAAAACACCTGAGCAAATGTGCATCGACAGATGAATGGATAAACAAAATGCGGGACGCACATACAATGCAGTATTATTCAGCCTTCTAAGGGAATGAAGTGCTGACGCCTGCCGCAACGTCAGTGAACCTTGCAAACATTATGCTACGTGAAAGAAGTCAGACACAGAGGCCAAGGATTTTTACTCCACTTATATGAGGCACCTAGATAGTCAAATTCATAGACACAGAAAGTGGAATAGAGGTTCCCAGAGCCAGGGGAGGGAGAAGGAGGAGTTAGTGCTTAATGGGGACAGAGTTTCAGTTTGGGAAGATGAAAAATTTCTGGAGACGATGATGGTGATGATTGCAGGACAATGTGAATGTGCCTAACGACCCTGAACTGAGCCCTTAAATGGTTAAAAATGGTAAGTTTTATGTTATGTATATTCTACCACAATAAGAAAAAAAATACGGGGGGGGGGGGGCTGGTGAGGGGGGCGCGGTGAGCCACAGGCTGATACTCGTCGAAACTGGATGATGAGAATCTAGTGATTCCTTTTACGATTCACTCTACTTTTATGCAAGCTTGAAATGTTTCCACAGTGAAACACTTTCTTAAAACCTTACAAATAAAACAGCAGTCCAAACACCCAGGGCTGGGCTTCCCTGGTGGTGCAGTGGTTGAGAGTCCGCCTGCCGATGCAGGGGACACGGGTTCGTGCCCCGGTCTAGGAAGATGCCACATGCCACGGAGCGACTGAGCCCGTGAGCCATGGCCGCTGAGCCTGCGTGTCCGGAGCCTGTGCTCCGCAACGGGAGAGGCCTCAACAGTGAGAGGCCCGTGTACCGCAAAAAAAACAAACAAAAGACACCCAGGGCTGACAAGGACAGCTATGAAAACCACAGCAGCATGGAAAATGCTCGTGAGATTATGTTCGGTCAAAAGCTGGCTCTCCGATTATGTCTACACTATGTTTAAATCACACGCAAAACTATGAATTGAGGAAAAAAGTCTGGAAGGACACATACCAGAATTACAGTAGCTGTAGTGTTTGGATGGTGGGATCGTAGGTAAATTGTTTTCTTTTTCTGAACTTTCTCTAATAGAGTTACTTGTAAAGGTTTTGGAAATAAATTACATACACCCCAGGGCAGGCAGTCACAAGCTACGAGAAGGGTGCCGGTTGATAAGGTAGCAATCCTCGTGGAGAGTTCTGGGACTTCTTGGGAGAGGCAGGCTGAAGCGTGACCCGAGGATTTAGGGAAGAGCCACCAGCCCAGGGCATGGGGTTGGTGCCTTCTTCCCCTGCCTCTCTGACCAGGGGGGCTTCCCCCAGGGCCGGCCCCTTCCTAGTGTGCAATGGCGCAGGACAGTGGCGGCCCGGGCCTGACCCCAAGGCGCCGCCTGCACAGGAGGGCCCACTCGAGCCGGGCTGCGGGTGCTTCCTGTGCAAACGCCCGGCGGCTGTGGCGTCCAGGGCTGCGGTCGCCCGGCCCCAATCTGGGCTCCTGTTGCTCAACCCGCTGTGCTTTTCCTGTTCCCCTTTCCCGATGGCACAGCCCGGGCAGCAGGGGCCGGGGGCTCTGCGGGTTCACCGCATGGCGGACCCCCCCGGAGCTGTTTCCACGTCTCTGATTGTTTTTTCCCTCCCTGGGTTGCTAAACAGCTTATGAAGAAACCCCTTTCTTTTGCTTTTTTATTCTGGGGCAGGAATCCAGCACCGTCTGTTTGCCGAGAGGCTGTGCCGTCCAGCCAAAGTGGCAGGACAGGCCCCGGGGCCCCCCAAGGCCCAGGAGGGGCAGCTCCCCTCCTCCCGCCCCCTGAGGAATGGCACCCAAACCTGTCCAGAGGTCGCACAATAATAATAACAGCTAACATGTACCGAGGCGGCGGGAGCTGGCCCCCTCCGTCCTCCCGACAGCCCTCCCAAGTGGGCCCGCCTTGACACCAGTGTTTTGAGGAGGAAACTGCAGCATCGCAGGGAGGTGACCCAGTCAACCCAGGTCAGGCGGGCAGGGGGGGTCAACCAGAACCAGGACTCAGCCGCTCGCCCTCAAGGGTCCCCCTGCACTGTCCCAGATGCCCAAGTGCCCCCAAGGCCACACGAAGGCTACAGTACAGGAGGTCTCGGGGTTCCTTTGGAAAAGTGAAGGCTCACCCTGAGGTCACCCCTTTTGGAAGGAAATTTCAAGGGGCGGAGAAAAATGCCCACAGGGAAAAACACCTGTGTCGAGGAGAGCATCACTTCTGGGGGAGGGAGGGGCCAACTGAGAAGAGGTCCCAGGTAATGTTTTGTTTCTTACACCACGTGACAGGTCCATGGGGTTCACTGCGGTATCTTGCGTAGAGGTTTCTATGTCTGAAATATTTCATAACAGTTTTAAAGCAAAAAACAAACCAACCAACCCAACTGCACAGGCCTTTTCTCTAACACTGAGTCAACACTCTGAAGAATATTAGGCAAGTGGCTGACGATCTCTGCAGCAGACACTGGACTCCAGGATTTATCCCAAGATACATCCTCAGGACTGAAGCCTCCAGCAGACAAAACAGGAGTGGAACGAGGCCCTCCCTGACCGTGGAATCGTGGCTTTGATGACGGCCAGACAGCACCCTCCGGCTCCGAGGGAGGCCCCCTAACCCTGCAACAGGTCTTCCCTCCCCTCCCTTTCAAGAACCCCGTGGGAGACTACCAACCGCGCTGACACAGCAAGCCGGCCTCCAGGGAACCTGCCGTATTTTTCAAGCCCAAGAAAAGAAATCTTCTGGCTGCTCAGACAACTGAAACAAACATTGGCTTTTCTGATTCTGAGACCCACAGGGATCTTTATTACATAAACATCTGAAGGATCTGTTCTGTGCAAATGGACAAAAGTACATAATTCACTTACAACATAAATAGCTCAGCGTTCCACTGCTCCAGCCCCTGGCTATATTTTTTTTTTCCCAGTTGTTATTATTTCGTTTTTTCCAGAATGGAAATTAGACTTTATAAAATTACATTTCAAGTAGTCCATGTATGGACCATAGTTCTCAGCTTTTTACCAAACTACATGAAAAGCTGTAGTAGTCTAATATGTGAACCTGTGATAAAAGGTTTATTAGAACGAATTTAATGAATATTGGCATCAATATTTTTTTAACATCTTTACTGGAGTATAATTGCTTTACAATGGTGTGTTAGCTTCTGCTGTATGATAAAGTCAATCAGCTATACATATACATATATCCCCATATCTCCTCCCTCTTGCATCTCCCTCCCACCCCCCCATCCCACCCCTCTAGGTGGTCACAAAGCACCGAGCTGATCTCCCCATGCAATGCAGCTGCTTCCCACCAGCTAGCTATTTTATATTTGGTGGTGTATATATGGCCATGCCACTCTCTCACTTCGTCCCAGCTTACCCTTCCCCCTCCCCGTGTCCTCAACTCCATTCTATGTCTGTGTCTTTATTCCTGTCCTGCCCCTAGGTTCTTCAGAACCTTTTTTTTTTTTTAGATTCCATATATATGCGTTAGCATACGGTATTTGTTTTTCTCTTCCTGACTTGCTTCACTCTGTATGACAGGCTCTAGGTCCATCCACCTCACTACAAATAACTCAATTTCATTTATTTTTATGGCTAATACCATTGTATATATGTGCCACATCTTCTTTATCCATTCATCTGTCGATGGACACTTAGGTTGCTTCCATGTCCTGGCTATTGTAAGCAGCGCTGCGATGAACATTGTGGTACATGACTCTTTCTGAATTATGGTTTTCTCAGGGTATATGCCCAGTAGTAGGATTGCTGTGTCGTACGGTAGTTCTATTTTTAGATCCTCCATACTGTTCTCCATAGTGGCTGTATCAATTTACATTCCCACCAACAATGCAAGAGGGTTCCCTTTTCTCCACACCCGCTCCGGCATTTATTGTTTGTAGATTTTTTGATGATGGCCATTCTGACTGGTGTGAGGTGATACCTCATTGTAGTTTTGATTTGCATTTCTCTAATGATTAGTAATGTTGAGTATTCTTTCATGTGTTTGTTGGCAATCTGTATATCTTCTTTAGAGAAATGTCTATATAGGTCTTCTGCCCATTTTTGGATTGGGTTGTTTGTTTTTTTGATATTGAGCTGCATGAGCTGCTTATATATTTTGGAGATTAATCCTTTGTCCGTTGATTCGTTTGCAAATATTTTCTCCCATTCTGAGTGTTGTCTTTTCGTCTCGTTTATGGTTTCCTTTGCTGTGCAAAAGCTTTTAAGTTTCAGTAGGTCCCATTTGTTTATTTTTATTTTTATTTCCATTGCTCTAGGACGTGGGTCAAAAAGGATCTTGCTGTGATTTATGTCATAGAGTGTTCTACCTGCATTTTCCTCTAAGAGTTTGATAGTGTCTGGCCTCACATTTAGGTCTTTAATCCATTTTGAGTTTCTTTTTTTTTTTTTTGCCTTTTAAAATTTATTTATTTTTGGCTGTTGGGTCTTCGTTTCTGTGCGAAGGCTTTCTCTAGTTGCGGCGAGCAGGGGCCACTCTTCATCGCAGTGCGTGGGCCTCTCACTATTGCGGCCTCTCACTGCAGAGCACAGGCTCCAGACACGCAGGCTCAGTAACTGTGGCTCACGCGCCCAGTTGCTCCACGGCATGTGGGATCTTCCCGGACCAGGGCGCGAACCCGCGTCCCCTGCATTGGCAGGCAGACTCCCAACCACTGTGCCACCAGGGAAGCCCCTTGAGTTTCTTTTTGCGCATGGTATTAGGGAGTGTTCTAATTTCATTCTTTTACATGTAGCTGTCCAGTTTTCCCAGCACCACTTACTGAAGAGGCTGTCTTTTCTCCATTGTATATTCTTGCCTCTTTTGTCGAAGATAAGGTGACCATATGTGCATGGGTTTATCTCTGGGCTTCCTGTCCTGTTCCATTGATCTATATTTCTGTTTTTGTGCCAGTACCATACTGTCTTGATTACTGTAGCTTTGTAGTATAGTCTGAAGTCAGGGAGCCTGATTCCTCCAGCTCCGTTTTTCTTTCCCAAGATTGCTTTGGCTATTCAGAATCTTTTGTGTTTCCATACAAATTGTGAAATTTTTTATTCCAGTTCTGTGAAAAAGGCCATTGATAGTTTGACAGGGATTGCACTGAATCTGTAGATTGCTTTGGGTAGTATAGTCATTTTCACAATGTTGATTCTTTCAATCCAAGAATGTGGTGTATCTCTCCATCTGTTTGTATCATCTTTAATTTCTTTCATCAGTGTCTTATAGTTTTCTGCATACAGGTCTCTTGTCTCCTTAAGTAGCTCTATTCCTAGGTATTTTATTCTTTTTGTTGCAGTGGTAAATGGGAGTGTTTCCTTAATTTCTCTTTCAGATTTTTCATCATTAGTGTATAGGAATGCAAGAGATTTCTGTGCATTAATTTTGTATCCTGCTACTCTACCATATTCATTGATTACCTCTAGTAGTTTTCTAGTGGCATCTTTAGGGTTCTCTATGTATAGTATCATGTCATCTGCAAACAGTGACAGTTTTACTTCTTCTTTTCCGAATTGGATTCCTTTATTTCTTCTTCTTCTCTGATTGCTTGGCGAAAACTTCCAAAACTATGGTGATAATAGTGGTGCGAGTGGGCAACCTTGTCTTGTTCCTGATCTTAGTGAAAATGGTTTCAGTTTTTCACCATTGAGAATGAGGTTAGCTGCGGGTTTGTCATATATGGCCTTTACTATGTTGAGGTAAGTTCCCTCTATGCTTACTTTCTAGAGGGTTTTTATCACAAATGGGTGTTGAATTTTGTCGAAAGCTTTTTCTGCATCTATTGGGATGATCATATGGTTTTTCTGCTTCAATTTATTAATATGGTTTATCACACTGATTGATTTGCATATACTGAAGAATCCTTGCATTCTTGAGATATATATGATTATTTCAAAAACTCGTGGAGGGTTCTGTGGCCAGTGACCAAGGCTCAGTCACCATGAGCAGAAGTCTGGCAATGAAAGGCTCTGTGTGGAGTAAACGTGGGAAAGCCTGGAGCGGGGCCAGGACACAGGTCCCCAAGGCTCTGCATCCCAGCATCTGGCCACCGGCTCCCTTTTGTGTCGATGGTGTGCAGGTGGCACTGGATTCTGAGGTTCTGCTTTCAACTGCTTCAAGTTGAAAACACTTTTAAGGGAATAACTCGGAGCTACTGAGGATTCGGTTCCAGTCCACGCAAGAAAAAGTGAGTCATGAATCTTTTGGTTTCTCAGTGCACGTAGAAGTTACCTTTACACTCTACTGAGCCTATTAAGTGTGCCGTAGTATTATGTCGAAAAAATGTGCAAAAACAAAAAAATAATTACAACAGTAACATCTAAGATCACAGAGCACAAATAATAAAGTTTAAAGTATTGCGAGATTATCAAAATGTGACACATGGACATAAAGTGAGCAAATGCTGTTGGAAAATGGCACTTAATAGACCTGCTCAACACCGGGGTGCCACAAACCTTCAGTTTGTAAAAAAAAATGCACCACCTACGAAGCCCAGTAAAGCAAAGCACAATAAAGCCAGGTGTGCGTGCACAGGGGAGCGGGCAAGTGTTTATACCTCTAAGCTCACCTCTCTGAACCTCAGCTGTTCATCTATGATTCGGGAGGGGGTGGAGACCAGATCCACAGTTAAAACGTCTCCTCTGATCTCAGATGCCCAGGGTGGGCTTCCAAGAACTTTTTAGCATTTTTTTCAAATCCATTTCAGCCTGAGATTCTTGGTACCTAGAAGACCCATGAAAGAGATCCACTGAGCCCGTGTGCTCAACCACATGCTTGTACGTATCTGCACGCTTGTACGTATTTCTGGGGAGAGGATTCTTAGCTTTTGTTGGATTCTCAAAGAGGGTGGTGAGTCCAAAAGTCTCTGAACCTGTCTGTTGGGACCTTTCTGTTATGAATGACCAAAAAAAAAAAAAAAAACCCCAACCTAAAGTGGCTGGAGTAGATAAAGGAGAAAAATGGAATTTATTGGCTCGGGCAAGCAAAAGGTCCAGGGGACGCTTGGCTTATGTCAAGCTGAATCCAGAAAGCCCAAGTCTCTCTCCATCTCTGGCTCCACGTTCCTCTTTTGGCTTCATCACTGTCAGGTGGACTCACTATAACCAGGTCCCCCAGTGGGTGCAGACTCACACCCTCACCGTTCCAGATGCAGCAGAAGTCCTGGCATCCCGCGGGTCCAGTGTGGGTCACGTGCACATTCATGAGCAAAGCCCTCCGGCAGAGGACCAGGATGCTCATCCAGGACGTGGGTTCTCAGTCTCTCCAGCCCATCTCCCCTGCAGCCCCAGAACAGTGGTTCTGCCTCTCATGAGGATCCCAAGCTGGTGTTTTCCCGGGGACATCTGGGAGGTCTGAGGAAGTGGTAGCCCTAATGGCTGGGAAAGTCCTCTGGGGCAGCCTTGTGACTTGCTTTGCAGGTGACCCCAGCAGGTTCCTGATCAAAGGGAAAACCCCACGAGTCCCTCTCCAGCCTGGCACAGCTACAGCGTGTACAGAAACGCTTGGGAAGCACCAGAAGCCAACGTGGCCACTGGCCAAGAAGCCCCAGACATGGAAATGCTGCCTAAACCCCCTGCTGGTCACACCTCTGGACACACGTGGTCACCTCCAGCTTGTGCCCTCTGGTATGTGGACCCTGATTGTCTCAGTACCCAACAGAGAAACTAAACCAAAGCCATCCCTAACCCAGCCAGCCTCTGAGCTTGCGTCCTGCCTGACAGCTGTGCCAGGAGCCTCGGGCCATCATGGTTGAGGGTGGAATGCCCAGGCACTACAGTGGGACAGACCAGGGTTTAGCTCCTGACTCTACCAGGTGATACACAACATAGACGTTAGCGTGATTATTTACTGAGTATCTAATACGTGCCAGTGTTACAGCAGGGAACAACGCAGACACAGGTGTTCTGGAGCTACGAAGGTGAAGAAGGAGGTGGTGATGGTGATGATAGTGATCATGAGGATGGTGGCAGACCACAAGATCCTCGGGAGAAGGCGCTGTAGTTCCTACTTCCCGCCCCTCCATGTCTAGCACCGTGCCTTGCACGTAGTAGGTACTCAAGAAATGGGTGTTGTTGATGGACTTATTCTCCAAGTCGCTCTAGGCAGAGAAGCCCTCCAAGGGTGGCTCAAGCTGGCCTCCATGCAAATCTCCTTAAAGTGCTGTGTCTTACCTTTAAAACGGACTTGAGCCTCTTTCTACTCTGCGGTATATCTACGTTTCTTCTACTTGTAACAACAAGAAACTTTTTCCAAAACTTCGAGTGAAAATGATGCCCCAAGAAAACATACCCTGTTTACTCCTGTGGCTTTTGAGACGCGCACGCACGCACGCGCGCGCACACACACACACACACACAGATCGGAGGTCCACAGAGCCCAGGGCCAGAAGCACGAACCCAAACTGTTAAGCGTCTGGGAAAATGCGTCTCTCCTGGCGGCGCTGAGCCAGAGCAAGAAGGGCAGCTGGGCACTGCTCCGCCCTCCAGACGGGACCTACCAGGAGGAGGCTGAGCCCGGACTCGGCCACTCCGTGCTGAGAGCCAAAGGCTCTGAAAAGGCCTCTGGAAACTTTGTTTTCCCCTTAAAACCTGGTGTTTCCATCCCGGGGGCCGTATCACCACTGGACGGCCTCTGGATGACACGTGGGTTCTGGGACTCACGGCATTTAGGGAGCTGCTACTGGGGGTGGCCAGAGTCTCAGAACTTGCTCAGGAACCCTCGCAACTCCCCAGCAACAGCATTTCCAACCAGGAAACAGGCAGGAAGAGGGCAGGACACTCCCCACGGCTGCTGGCCGACCAGAACCTGATCAGAGCCCGGCTCCCCGCTCGCACCACCCCACTGCCTCGCCGCCCTGAGTTTCTATTTTGCCATTTCTGAAGTGAGTCTCCTACACCATCTCTCAGATGGTTTTCAGTTCTGTCACATAACATCCATCCTCCAAAGCGTGGAGGTGGACAACAGCTGAAGGGCGATTTGATGATGACACGCTCGTCACCTGATCCCCGGGGATGGGGGGATCCTGTCCTTCCCGCGGCAGGACGCTAGCACCGACGTGAAAATGAACCAAGGGCGGGACAGTCAATCTCGGTCCCTCCCCTGCGCGTGTCAGGAGGCAGGTCCGAGAAGCCTGCAAAAGCCGGTGCATCTTCCCTGGGGGGCAATTTTACTTGGAATTTGTGGCAATCATTATTTCTATATTAAAACAAACACAGCAGTGTCATGGAGTAAAACACAAAATTTCTGTGGATTTTCACGATCAAATACAAGAGTTTTGAAGGCACGTCGCGTACGCGGCAGGACAATTCAGATCACTGCCCCACAGTCCAGATTGCACAAACTCTCCTGCCAACTATTCAGTAGACAAGCTTGACAAGGGAAAAAAAAAATTGGGGGCGGGGGGCTTCCCTGCTGGCGCAGTGGTTGAGAGTCCGCCTGCCAATGCGGGGGACGCGGGTTCGTGCCCCGGTCTGGGAGGATCCCACGTGAGCCATGCCGCTGAGCCTGTGCGGCCGGAGCCTGTGCTCCGCAACGGGAGAGGCCACAACAGTGAGAGGCCCGCGTACCACAAATAAAAAAAAAAGAAAAAAAAAATTTTTTTTTTTAGTGCAGAGCCTGCCTCTGGGGGCTCCAGGACAAGCACGGAGGCTGGATGCCACCTCGTGTTCATTTGGGACATGACAGCCAGCTTGTGAGGATGTCAGATTCAAAGGCCTGCTGGCAGAAGGGGTTCCTACGTCCCTGCGGGAACCTCGCATTTCCCGGCCTCCCCACCCCTCCCCCGACAGCCTGTCTCAGCACCTGGGCCCCCCTTTGTTAACAGGCTCCTCTGCGTGAGGTGGAGCCTCCCCCGGCCTGGCCTCAACAGCACCCATGGGCTGGTTAACCCCAGCTTTGCTGCCCCGCAGATCATGGCCCAGCAGCCCTGGGTTAGGCAGAGAGGTCTTTGTTTTCAACTGGTTGTCCAGGCAACTTGGGAATGAAGGCAGTGGTTTGAACCTGCACTTGAATCACCTGGGGCCGATTTTAGACCCTGCAGACGCACCTAGGATAAGGCCCACGCGTCAGTGCCTTCACACAGTCACCCAGGCGATCCCAAAGCGCAGCCTGAGCTGAGCACCACTGGGATGAAGACTTGCATCACACGAATTTCCCGAAAAGATTTCAGCATCCAGGGACTTCCCTGGCGGTCCAGGGGTTAAGACTCACGTTTCCAATGCAGGGGGTGCAGGTTCAATCCCTGGTGGGGGAACTAAGATCCCACATGCTGTGTGGCACGGCCAAAAAATAATTAATCTTTTAAAAGGTTTCCGCATCCTTGGGAAGGACGTCGGCGGTGAACCTCACTCCTCAGTTGCGTGGTCAGCACTGTCAGCTGTCCTGGGACCAAGGCGTTCAGGGATGTGTGGGCCGCCTGCATGGACTCGTCCTGTGTTGGGGGATTATACCCTGCTTTTGCAAGGACTCTGTCAGGACACCCTAAATATCCTGTTTTCAGCTTTTTTCAGTAAAACACATAAATTCCACAGTTAGAGCTATTTTCTGCCACAGTAATTGGTGGAATTAATCGGGTAAATGACGACACCAGGAATGCGGGGCTTTAGCGCTAAAATGGGGATGGACGATCCTGGGAAAACTAAGATAGGTTTGTCACCGTCAACCTCAGACCTGCCTCAGACTAGCAATAACTGGAGCCTCCCCGTGCATTTCTGAGAGTGGCAATGGGAGCGGCCATCAGATTCTCGAAGGGTCTGTAATCCCCAAGGATGACAATCCTGCCTTCCGTGCTTATCCACAATGCAACCCTGCTGGTGCACTGGCCTGAATCTGACAATAGCACAGCTAAGTTTTATGGAAGGAATGAGACCCCAAGAAACGTCCAACCCAAGACCAGGTGCTGCCCACAGGGCAGGTCTAGGAAGGGAAGGCTCGGGAGGTCACGGGTCAGCTGGAGAGCAGTGGACATCTGAGTTCAGCTGGTTTCGTTGTTGACTTTGGTTTGGTTGGGGAGTTGGGGAGAAATCACTGTTACAGGACAAAAGATGAGGAAATCGCTTGAAAAGACCCTTAGACGTTGACCCTTTCCTAGGGTTTGGACATGTTTGTTTATTTAATAAACATTTACTGAGCACCTATTTTGTGCCAGGAGTTGTACAGATGCTCAAGCGAAAACAGCAACACATCAGGCACTGAGTGGTCTCTGGTGCAGCCCAACTGGAATTCAAATCCAAGCTCTGACTTTACCGGCTGTGTGCCTTTAAACAAGTCACTTAACCTCTCTGTGCCCCATCCCGTAATCTGTAAAATGGGAGAATAACCTCATGTCTGTAACGAGGAAATAAAGCACGTAGGGCAGTAAGCCAGAGCTGGGACCCAGGCAGTCTGAGCTGGTGATGGTACACTTAACCCCTCGCCAGCCTACTTCACAGATAAAGCCCTTATGTACTTTAACCCAGGGAGCAGCAATGCCAGAAGCAACTGGCTCTCAGGCCTTGTAAGCCTACATCACATCCTTGTAAATTACGTTTTGCTTTCAGGGTCTGGACCAAGTCAAACCAAAGCATCTTCCTGGTAGTGAAATGAAGTTTCCAGCCTGCAGAGCTGAAGTCTGCAGCGGGATCTCCCCATGGGCCAGAGGATTCTTCAGGAGGACAGAGAAAGGGCAGCTGGAGGAGAGGACATCACTGCGACTGCCTGGTTTTGATGGGTTTGGCCAAAGCTGCCCTGCAAGTGCCCAGCCTGTGGGTGAAGCACCGCTACAAGCAGAGACGCATGCCGGGGAGGGTGTGTGAACAAACGTGTCACCCATACCTCAGCTTCTGCACCCCAACCCTAGAGAAAGCTCAGGAGAAAGCCCCACTCACTGTGCTGGTACTTTTTTCTGGATGTCCCACCCTACAAACGGGATGGCTGAGGACTCAGCTCTCCCTCTACTGTGCAGAATTGAGAATGCGGCCCAATGAACTACCAAGTCTAACTCTCCAAGACGCAGGTCCAATTGTGCATTTGAGATGCTTGCAAGCTGCAGACAACCCTTTAGAAGGCACGTGAGCCCCTACTTTGGGGTCAGAACTTCTGCTCAGGGGTGATAAAGGAGTTAGCCAAACTCCAAATGAGCAAAGGACCTGAATAGACATCTTCCCAAAGAAGATACACAAGATGCCAGCAGGTACATGAAAAGATGCTCAACGTTACTAGTCATTAGGGAAATACAAATTAAAACCACAGTGAAATACAACCTCGCCCCTGTTAGAACGGCCATCATTAAAGTCAAGAGATAACAAATGCCAGTGAGGATGTGGAAAAAAGGGAACCCTTGCGCATTGTTGGTGGGAAAGTAGATTGGTGAAGCCACTATGGCAAGCAGTATGGAGGATCCTGAAAAAATCAGAAATAGAGCTGCCATATGATCCAGGAATTCCACTTCTGGGAAGAAATGAAAGAAATGAAATGAAAACTCTAACTCAAAAACTCTAACTCAAAAGATACCTGCACCCTTATGTTCACAGCAGCATTATTTACAATAGCCAAGACATGAAAATAACCTAAGTGTGCATCAATGGACGAACAGATATAGAAGTTCTGGTACATATATGTACACAATGGAATACTACTCAGCCATATAAAATGAAGAAATCCCACCATCTGCAACATGACTGGACCCTGAAGGCATTATGCTAAGTGAAATAAGTTGGACAGAGAAAGACACTGTATGTTCTCACTTACACGTGGAATCTAAAAACAAAAAGAAACAAAAAACAAAAAAAAAAAATCCAAACTCATAGAAAGAGATGAGACTTGTGGTTAACGGCAGTGGGGGTGCGTGTGGGGAGGGGGGATTGGAGGAAGGTGGTCAAAAGATGCAAACGTCCAGTTGTGAGATAAGTAAGTTCCAGGGATGTGATGTACAACGTGACAGCTCTAGCTAACACTGCTCCACGAAATACTAAGGAAATAGGAAATACTAGGAAATACTAAGAATTCTCATCACAATAAGAATTTTTTTTCCTTTTTTCTTCTTTCTTTTCTTTTTACTGTATCTATATGAGAGGATGAGTGTTGTCTAGACCTATTGCGGTAATCATTTTACAGCATATGCAAGTCAAACCGGCAGGCTGACCGCCTTAAACTTACAGAGTGATGTACATCAATTATCTATCAATCAAGCTAGGGGTGGAGGTAAAGAATGTAGAGTTAAAAGAAGAATCAAAAAATAATTTTAAAATGTAACTTCATTCCGAATATTGAAACCGCCAAGCACTTGGAGAGAAAGTGGGTCAAGTCAGTACCTAACACGTCTGAAAGCTGCGGGAATAGGACTGGTCACTCATCACACTCAGGGAAAAACTAAAGTTCTGACGTGAAATTTGACACAATAAGGTAATATTGGCATCCACTTCTGAAGCCTTTCAAAGCACAGAGAAGACTTACAAGAACTCAAGAGTTTCTCTAGAGTCACTGTCAAAAGGCAGAGCTATCTACAGATTTTCCCCTTCAAATACCTATACCAAGGATAAATTAAAAATAAGCGTTCAGGGGCTTCCCTGGTGGCGCAGTGGTTGAGAGTCTGCCTGCTGATGCAGGGGACACGGGTTCGTGCCCCGGTCCGGGAAGATCCCACATGCTGCGGAGCGGCTGGGCCCGTGAGCCATGGCCGCTGAGCCTGCGCGTCCGGGGCCTGTGCTCCGCAACGGGAGAGGCCACAACAGTGAGAGGCCCACGTACCACACAAAAAAAAATAATAATAAATAAATAAAATTTTAAAAATAAGCGTTCAGGACTTCCCTGGTGACACAGTGGTTAAGAACTCGCTTGCCAATTCAGGGGACACAGGTTCGATACCTGGTAGGGGAAGATCCCACATGCCGCGGAGCAACTAAGCCCATGAGCCACAACTACTGAAGCCTGTGCACCTAGAGTCCGTGCTCCACAACAAGAGAAGCCACTGCAATGAGAAGCCCGCATGCAGCAACGAAGACCAGCCCCCGCTCGCTACAAGTAGGGAAAGCGCACACGCAGCAACGATGACCCAACGCAGCCAAAAATAAATAAATAAATAAATTTATTTAAAAAGAAAAGGATTCCTAAGACTTAAAAAAAATAATAAGAGTTCAACTTATTCAACTTTTTTTCACAAAAAAATGAGCCCTGTCTCCCATGGTGACACTCTCTTTTAGAGAGCACACTGGGACACCTTGGGCTTCTCACAGGCCCAAGTGACGGCCTGTGAGCCACATGGGAGGCCATGCAGAGACTCCTCAACATGCCAGCCTGGCTGCATGCTGCTCCACACCTGTGCCAGGCCTTCTCCAAGAAACATGCTTAGGCTGATCCTGCATGCGTGGGAACAACTGAAAGCCGGGCTCAGCTACTGCTACGACAGTAACTGCCACTGCAGGGGTAAAGCAGCAGGCTGGGTGACACTCACAGGAAGTGAAAAGAAGTGGACAGCAAGCAGACGGGAGGCAGACAGGAAGCAGACAGGAAGCAGGGGCAGACAGAAAGCAGGGGCAGACAGGAAGCAGACAGGAAGCAGACAGGAAGCAGAGGCAGACAGGAAGCAGACAGGAAGCAGGGGCAGACAGGAAGCAGACAGGAAGCAGGGGCAGACAGCAAGCAGGGGCAGACAGGAAGCAGACAGGAAGCAGGGGCAGACAGGAAGCAGACAAGAAGCAGGGGTAGATAGGAGGCAGGGGTAGACAGGAAGCAGGCAGGAAACAGGGGCAGACAGGAAGCAGACAAGAAGCAGGGGCAGACAGGAAGCAGGCAGGAAGCAGGGGCAGACAGGAAGCAGACAGGAAGCAGGGGCAGACAGCAAGCAGGGGCAGACAGGAAGCAGACAGGAAGCAGGGGCAGACAGGAAGCAGACAAGAAGCAGGGGCAGACAGGAAGCAGGGGCAGACAGGAAGCAGACAGGAAGCAGGGGCAGACAGCAAGCAGAGGCAGACAGGAAGCAGACAGGAAGCAGACAGGAAGCAGGGGCAGACAGCAAGCAGGGGCAGACAGGAAGCAGGGGCAGACAGGAAGCAGACAAGAAGCAGGGGCAGACAGCAAGCAGGGGCAGACAGCAAGCAGGGGCAGACAGGAAGCAGGGGCAGACAGGAAGAGCTCCTTTCTCCTCCAGCCTTCCAGCTCCCTGAGGGCCCCCAGCAGCAGAGGCTATGCCAGCTGGCCAAGCCCAAATGCTGTTTGCAGCATCCTGGCCCCAGCATCCATCAGCCAGTACGGAAGGGTAGGTTTGAAGCCAAGACAGTAACTTACCGGGCACTGTCCATCTCTTAGGCTACTCTGTGACCACGCCCGTTTAAGAACCTCCATACAGCATCAGACGACTCTACGACCCCACCAAACAAGATGCAAACGGCCTTCATACAAAGGAAGATGTTCTCACCCTCAGCCCAAAATGAGTCCCAAGAGCCACTGCAGGCATCCCTGGGCCATGTAACTTGCTCCTTCAATTCAGTCACAGTCTCATCTGAATATTGTTACCTAGGGACTAAAACGTAAAATTAACCTCCAACAAACGTGTAGAAAACAATACGGAGAAGAAAGGCAGAAAAGAAAAACTAGTTAATACGCACACAGGCACACACAACAAGCAAGGAAGAAAATATGCCTGGAGGCTGCCGTCCTGACTTCTGAAACAGTCATGAAGCCATAATTAACATTCTTAACTTCCTTCTTCTGCTCCCATTCTGCTTCCTTCGCCCCTCTCCAGGGCTCAGCTGGTTGAGGTTCTTCACCTGTTGGAGTGACCTTCATTCACGCAGGTCATGAATAGGGTCTGAATGCTTGGTGGTCCTGCCTATTTGTTGTTACTGTGAACTACTGTTTTACGTTGACTTTGACTGTTGGACTTGGAAGATCTAAGTAAGAGGCACCCAGGAGAGTCCCCTGGGTTCTAGCCGTAGCTTTCCTCGGCCCCATTATGTAACACAAACCCCATTTCCCGTTTATACTCAGGATCACACGTCCCACAGAGTGAGTAACCCTCTTCTCTTTCTGTTGGTCAGCGGCATGAGAAGCCCATCCAGTCTTAGCGAACTCAATCTCCAGCTCATGGGAGCCCACCGTGGCGTCTCCTGGTGGAAGCGTTCATTCATTCCCTAAGGAATCAGACCTCCACACCAACAGAGTGTTCACAAATGGGAAACAAAGACCCTGTCGATGTGTTATTAGGTGTAACTGTGAGAGGAGACACTCCCCTTTCCACCTCGGATCCCTGGCCCACGTATTCAGTCTAAGAGAAAGAGAGAACCACACACTGGTCCCTGATTAAAAGCATCATTTCGTATGAAAGGAAAGAAAGTTAGCATTCTCCTTGACGAGGATGGAAAATGCCCTTGGGTCTCACGACATGCAGACAGTTAAAGCATTGCTACCTACTTCCTGGCTCTTCCCACTTCTAGGTATATTCTCAAAGAATCGAGAGCTGAGACTCAAACAAATTTGGTACGCCCATGTTCATATCAGCATTACTCACAACAGCCGAAGAAAACAACCCAAATGTCCCTCACAGGACAAAGGGATACAGAGAATGAGGTGTATACGTACAATGGAAAATTATTCGACCTTAAAAAAGAAAGGAGGAAACTCTGACATATGCTACAACATGAACAAACCTTGAGGTCATTATGTTGAGTGAAATAAGTCACACACACAAGGCCACACACAGTATGATTCCAGTTACATGAGGTTCATAGCATCTGCAAATTCATACAGAGAGTAGAAGAGCAGTTACCAGGGGCTGGGGGAGGGGAGAATGGGGAGCTACGGTTTAACAGGTATGGAATTTTCAGTTTGGGATGATGGAAGTTCTGGAGATGGCGAGCGATGATGGCTGTACAACAATGCAAAGGTACCTAATGCCATTGACCTACACACTTAAAAATGGTTAAAACGGTGAATTTCATGCTACATATATTCTCCCACAATGCAAAACTGATATAAAAAAGGCATATACTGCATCCTGTAAGATAGAATCCCATTCCCTGAGAGCGTTATCGCCCAAGTGCCCACCACTGAGTGTTCAGAAGTCCGCTGCCTCTAGGTGAGGGGTAGCAGGACCAGTGAGCCCGGTGATGCACGAAGGAAGTCCACCGGTGCCGTGCTGGGGCTTCTCAATGGTCTCCGCCATTGGCAGGTTAGGTACACGACATCCGTGGCCGGCAGGTCAGCCTCGGGGAAAGGAAGTCTAGGTTATGGGGCCTGCACGGCCTCCATCCCTGCCACCACGGCGGCTTAGTTCACGGACCCACTGAACACACACACACTGACGTGCTGGGGGGAGAGCCGGCCAACAACCCCCACTCTTGTTGGCTGCTTCTATCCCTGAGCGTTGCTCGCGCTTCCCTGTTTCCTTGTGTGTCTCAGGACCCAGACATTGAAATATGTTGGACAAACGTTAATCCATTGTCGAAGCTGAAGTTCGCTTTCCTGAACTTCTAGAAGGAGGTGTGGTTCAGGATAACGTTTCTAATTTCACAAGGTTGTTTTCATTTGGGGTTGAAAAATATGGCAACTGGCCTTCTGAGATCTGGGGCCTGTCTTCAGTTCCTCCACACATATCTGGGGTTCACCTTTCCTTCAGCCCTGCCATCCCTGCCCTGGTCAGTCTGATCCCACTCTCAGCAATTTCTCTGCAGTGTGGGTCCCTGTCTCAGAGGTCAGCCCAGGAGGGTCAGTGTCAGGACTGAGAGTACTCCTGCCCCCTGGACCTTACTGAGGGCCCCCAGCATTCGCCCGTTGTTGGACCGGACGACCCTCCCAGCTTCATCAGCTGGTCCCACCACACCTCCTCCCTGGCAAAATCCTTGGCTACCCCGGGGTCTCAGCTCTCAGGTCCATCAGCTGTCCCTGCTTCCCTCTGCTTCCCCTGGCACCAAAGCGGATACTGTGCAGGGCTTGTGGCCGTGCTTGATCTGCCCCCACCCATCTGTACTTCGGGGGATCACGGGGGTCGGTTCATAGTAATATCTCCTCACCTCATTTTTTGGTATTATCAACAGGGTTTTTGGTTTTGCTCTCTAGTTACCACTTCTATGCGGGGTTTCACAGAAATTCAAAAAGTACGCCACCACAGCCTTCACCTCCCCAGAATGCGCCCCCGCAAAGTGGTCATGGTCACTTTTATTGTCGTAGGCAACCAGTGTTTGGGTGGATCTGCCCTCATGGTTTCCAATCCCTTTGCTCCCCCTTCTTGCTTATAGCTCACTCCTTCCGAGTTTTCTCCTTCCTGGATTATGTCCTTCAGCGCTTCTGCCAGCAAAGGCCTGTTGGTAATCAATACTCCTCATGTTCGCCTGTGAATATCTTTATTTTTTCCCTCGCTCTTGCTTAATAGTTGAGCTGACTTTATCATTCTAGTTGAAACTATGGTTCCACTGCCTTCTGGCATCTAGGGTTGCGTTTGATACGTCTGCTGTTACTTGTTCCTTTGTACATAATGATTTTTAAGCTCTACAGGGTAGAAAGCTGCCAGCCGGTAACAAGGTGAGCGCTGACTGACAGGCAAAAATAAGAAGAGTAGAAAAGGATGAAACACACTTTAAACGGCAAGGAGCTCTCCACGCGTCAGGTGAGAGCCAGCAGCCCAGCAGGGCCTTGCAACGCTCCCAGGTAGAGTCCAAGCCTGGGCTGGTCAGGGACCCCCCCACTCTGAAGAATCTCCACTCCTGGGGGGGACAGGGACCCTCTGGCCTCCGGGGAGCTAAGCTGGTGGTTGTCCCGTCAGCCTTCTTGGTGTTTCTCCAAGTCCTGCCCCAACTTCATGTTACACAAGGAACCACAACAGTCTCCCCAGATACCCTGGGAGGGGCAGGGTGAGTGCCCTGTCTGCGGCTACATGAGCACACCCCCCAAGAGAGCTCACCCTGCCCTCTCTCCTGGGCCCCCATGCTCTCCACACCCTTCCCCTCCTCCCTCACATGGTCTCAGCCCCACGGGTCATCTTTCAGGTCCTCGAACCGAGTGAGCTCCGTCCTCAGGGCCTTCATCCGCGGTCCTTCGAGCATGACTGTCTCCACCCGTGCCCCCTCGTCCCTGCCTCTGCTCAAGGGTGGGCGAGAGTCATCAAGTCTCAGCTCAAGGGCTACCTCCTCGGGGACGTCTCCCACCACCGACCTCGAATTTTTCCCACCCCCAGCTGAAACCCCCCCTCCATCACCACCCTGAGCCCTCTCGAACCCTCTAATTACGTTGTCCGTTGTTTCACTCGTCCTCGGTGCTCCTGGGAGCCCCAACGGTGAGCCCCAAGGGTCGTGTTCACTGTTACTCTCACAACATGCAGACCATGCATAAGTGCTCAGTAGACCTCCAGCTTAAGGATGGTGGGCTGGATCGAGCATTCATTGTTTCCTCCTCAATTTCCACGAAAATGGCAGTAAAGGGATTTTTTTTTTTTTTAAGGCATAGACCCACAAAGACAGAGAGACAGAAGAGGACAACAGTCTCATCTTGGAAGCTGACGCTGAGGTACAGGAGGCCATCCTCTGAGCAAGTGCAAGAGTGGTTCCGACGTGGCCGGGGGAAGCCCCCAGGCCCAGGGAGACTCCATGTGAAGCCACTCCGGGGCAGCAGCAGTCCGGGGGTCAGTCTCCAGCACCCCCGACTCCCACTCAGGCAGAGCCCTCGGCCTCTAGCTGCATTCAGCTCCACCACCCAACCCGAGAAGGGCCCCTTCCTCTTGGGGTCGTTCTGGGGAGTGAGACGGTGAGCGCCTGGCCCATGGCAGGGGACCCACCAGTGATCGTTCAAGGGTCAGAACTCCAGCCCCACCACAGGAGCCCTCGCTGGCAAGGAGCTGAAAATGGCGCTGCCCGAGGGAGGTCCAAGCCACCCAGAGCCACACTGGTCCTCACAGCCAGGCTCGCACCCCACAGCTCCCGGCCCTTCCTCTCCCCCCAGACAGCCCCCCGGGGAGGCAGCTGGCCCTTGAGAACAAGCCAGCAAGGCCATTTCCAGAGCAGCGGGAGATACTGCAATCAGGGGCTACAGTTCACCTGCCCCTCCTGTTACACTGGTTGGTTCAAGCCCTCTCACAAGCCTATCTGAGGCCAACTTCCTGTGACATTCCTCTGGTCGAGCTCTAGGGACCAACTTCCCTTCCCAGTCACAGCTCCCCCCTGACCCACCCCTGCACCGATGCTGCTGGGAGATCCCTCTGCACCAGCTCTATTCTGGAATCTGTTCTGCTTCCCCACGCAAGGGCTCCAGGACCCAGGGAAGGGAACGGACGTTAGAGCAAGGGGAGAGAACCACAGGATAGACCGAGGAGCCCCCACAGGACACCTGCCGGGGGCTCGGGCAGGGCTCCTTAACTCCTGCCCGGCCTACGACTGGCTTCGCTGTTGCTTCTTAGATAAAAAAAAGGCAGGAGCGCAGAACTCGGTCTGCCCTTCCCAATCTCGTGGTCACACACTCCAACCAACACTCACAATTTCAAGGGGAGAGACAGTCCCAGGAGAAAAGCGACCACGGTGAGGTCTGTCAGTCTGGCTACTGTGATGGGGATTTCACTCTCATAAAAATCTCTTGTCAAAACATCCCATGCCACAGCACTGTATATTTTTAGTTTTTATATGCTATTCCCTAATAAAACTTATTTTTGCCAGTTCATTTATACCCAAAGTGTACTTAATACGGACACCTGAGAGAAACTTACTGTGTTTCGAACGACGCTTTCACTTCCTTCAGTTATCATCAAAGAAGCAGCCACGAGGACGTCACGTAAACTGCTCGTTTATTAGCACTGGTACTGGGAAAGAACACTCCCGTAAACGTGCGGAGCTGCAGGGAGGTGACGGGGGGCTCCGGCGTGCGAACGCGGCCCTCACTTCTTCCACTCGCTCCTGTCGTAGTCCCACTTGGCTGAGAAGCCCTGGATCGGGGCCACCTTCATGTCGAGCATCCTCTTGGTCTGCTTGGCCACCCACTCCTCCTCGAAGGTGTGCGGGACGGGGCCGTACACTGCAGTCCAAAACAACTTCGTGAGGCAACGCTGTCCTGACCAGGCGTTTCCAAGCCAACGCGCTACACGGGGGAGGCCTTCCCCCATCTCACTGGCAACCCGAGCAGCACAGTCATCTGCCACTTGACAGCCACACACAGGCGAACACACTGATTTCGAATCCTGGGCACTGACAACTCAGTATTTCCAAATTATTCCTTCGTTTGTAAAAGCAAGCAATAAAATACTTAAGCTAAAAGCAGAGCGTCCTCTCTCCAGGATACAGACAATGGGTCTACAGGCAAGCACAGAGCACAAACAGAACGAAAGCTGACGCGGGGGAAGAGCAGAGGGTCACAGGTCTGTCACCGACCCGCGTCCACAGGCAGGCCACAAACACAGGATCACACCTGCTCAGCACGGGAAGATACCTGCTCGGCTGGACAGAGAGAACGCAGGACAGGCAGCACCAGAACAAGCACACAGGCAGCGCAACGCTGGCCGGGCGGAAACTGCTAGGTCCGAAGACCCAGAACTCTGGTTACTGAGCTGCAGTCCCCGACGGCAGAAGCAGCCCTTGACGCGTAAACGTTCCCTTCTCCTTGAGCTAACCTCCACTACTCCTTCTTCTGACAACTGACTGGCGAGCAGAGAAAGCACTACTGGATACGTGGCGGGCCGCACAAAGGAAGCCGTTCGTGACCGAGCGTGGCCCGCTCAGAATAAAGCAGACTCTGCTTACACCACTTCCGTTCACGTGAGCCAGTCTCTCAAACCCGGTACACAAGCTGGGGATGGAGCCCAGGACGGAAGCGCCGATTTTGTGTGGAGGCCCCATGGCCCACTCTTGGGCACCGAAAGATGCAGTCGTTCCGGGTACACGGCCCCTTCTCTCCCTGCCACTCACCGTACAGCTTCTCCCAGATGAGGATGAGACCAGTGAAGCCGATGAAGAACATGGCTGCGCCCACAACCGTCTTCCACTCGTTTGTGCTCCTGTTCATTTCTGCGAAGCTCTCCTTGAACTTGAGGCGGTACACTGGGGACAGAAAGGACAGCGCTGCAGGCGCAGAGGGCCATGGGGACCGACAGCCCCTCCGCAGCGCGGGGCTCCATCACTCCTCCCCACAACACGGGGGCGGCAAACATACAGCTAGGAACACAACACAGGCCTGAGGCCCGGACGCACCCACGCACACATAAGGGGGAAAGAAGGAGATGCATGAAGTTATGGAGTTTACTCTGGGCACAAAAAGGCAGTGAAATTCCTTCTCCTTTAGATTAAGGTTTAAGGGTCTTTTTAAGCCCATAATACTTTCATGCCTCTTTCCTACCTGACAGCGAAATTTCGCTGATCTTCCATCAATAATTTACAGCCAACCCAGTCCCACCCAGGGAGGCCCCGAGAAGCTACTCTCATACGCTAAGCCCTCCGCAGAGCCCTGCATCCTTGTTCCTGCTCCTCCCCGGGGGCGCTGGAGCCAACAAGCCTGGACAAAGGGGCCTGGGCCCTGGACAGCCCCACAGAGCCACAGGAACCCACCCTCCCCAGCACGCTGCGCTCTGAGCAGCAGCCCAGGACCAGAATTCTCGGCCAACGCAAGCTGCCCTTGCTTCCCTTCAATACCCACATTCCACTTTCTCATCGATGGAGAGGCTGCTCCAGGAGGCCTTCTCCTTCTCCTTCAAGGCCTTCTGGCTGGCAGAAAGGCTCCTGACGTGGGCCACATCGGGCAAGGGGTAGTCACGCCGGTCGACGTAACTCGGGAGAGCATAGTCTTCACTCTTCACAACACTTCCTAAAACATGCATTGGATAAATATTTGAAAATTCACATGGGTTCAGAGTTACAAACAGGGCGGTGCTTCTAAAAACCAAAGTAAGTACGTGTATGTGCACCCTGAAAACTTCAGTTACCCCAGGGGCTGTGGCCACCATTCCAAATAGCCACAGGACTGTCATGTGCAACAGGGAGCAGGCCTGTCCCGAGGGGCCCAGACGGCACAGTGAGGCTGGCAGATGGGTAACAGCAGCGCTCTTCATCACAGCAAAACAAAAACCTGCCAGGGGCCTCGCTAACAAGGCGGCACTTCCAGCAACGACCAGTGTTCATGTAGAGCTCAGAGGGGGCGCTCAGGTTCCCTGGACTGGACTGCAGACCGGACTAAGTGAAGGCCCTTCTGCAAGGGACTCCAACTAATAGGGAAGAACAAAAACAATATACAACTCATGAAAAGGGCTTCCCTGGTGGCGCAGTGGTTGGGAGTCTGCCTGCCGATGCAGGGGACACGGGTTCGTGCCCCGGTCCGGGAAGATCCCACATGCCGCGGAGCGGCTGGGCCCGTGAGCCATGGCCGCTGAGCCTGCGTGTCCGGAGCCTGTGCTCCGCAACGGGAGAGGCCACAGCAGTGAGAGGCCCGCGTACCGCAAAAAACAAAAAAAAAAACTCATGAAAGAAACAAGGTTCAAAGTTCAGAAAGAAAGATGTATGAAAAGCTGGTTACTGCACCCCTGCTTATTACAGCAAAGTACCAAACAACCTGTGTCCAACCAAGGACGCACTAAGAAGCTGTGCTCCTTAGAAACACGCCATCATGGAGCCATTTGGCCTGTTCAACAACGGTTCACCAAGCACCTACTGTATGCCAAGCGTGGCTCCAACCTGGGGTGATCAGTGAACAACGCAAACATTCCTGCCTACCAGTGTCAACGTGCTAGAAGTGGGAATCAAACAATAAACTACAGAGCATGTTGGGAAATGAGAGATCTGGAAAAAAAAGAAAAAGGCAAGCAGAGGAAGGGAACCAGTGGTACATGCATGGCAGGAAACAAGTTACAACAGTACAATGAATGACAGAGATCCATGTGCCCAAAATGGAAAGACAACTGTGTACCCGCCAAGTCACAGAACACTATCAGGGTTATGTTTTCTTTTTAAAAAGCTAAGTTACATGTAGATACTCACAGGTATGTGTAACTAAACACACAAAACCCCTGGCAAGTTAAACCCAAGCTGTTATCAGTGGAAAGAGGAGAGGACAAAAATGATGATTCTGCTCAAAAAGTGAGAAATTTTAGTGCCTTCACGTGGGTGTGTCCCCATGTATTCTTCCAGTAGAGAGGAAAAAAGTTCAGACAGCAGGGAAAAAAAGGAATAGCTTCAATTTTATTTAGGGTTTTCCCTCTGCAAAAAGCTGTGTTCAAGTCTACCCTACATCTGCAAGAAAATGTTGTGTTCCAAACTGATTTAGAGGTATGAAGTCCTGCAAAAATGCTTCACCTCTATTTAGCTTAGTCCCAATGATTAAAATCTCCCAAACACGTTAACAGTAGTGAAATAAAACCTTGAGTCTTAAAGCAGTAACGTTTCTCTAGGTGCGTATCTGTGACTTGCAAATGCCTAGCGTACTTATATATTTATACCCGACCTTATCCCAAAATGATGTGAGATGAAAATGGCTAGAATTACCTTCCAATTTAAAAACTCTCAAAATGATGAGTGGAGTACAAAGCACTCAGGTTACACATGAGTTATTAAAAATAGATGCTAACTGGGGTCATGAGAATGTTCTACAATTGACTGCGTGATAATGGCACAACTCAGTGAATGAACTAAAAAAACGACTCAAGTGCACCCTTTAGTGGGGGAATGTGTTATGTAAATTCCATCTCAATAAAGCTGTTATAAAGACGTAAATGCTCATAATCTTCAAGCACTCTAAGCATGAAATTGCACTTTCTAGAACAAGAATGGCCAATCCGTGCTCTCAGGGCTGCCAAGGGCTCTTCAGCAGTTTGGGCCTGGTCCCCAGTAAGTGGGGGCGGGGAGGGGAGTGCGGAGCACCGACACGTAAAGGTTAACACACCAAGCATTCCTGTTAAAGAGAGAAAAGCAAAGACGTTGCATTCTAGTGCCTGTTTTAGCATGTGTATCCTCAAACTGGATGGATTTTGGGGAGCCTCTGCTGAGGCAATCTGGTGAATCTAAGCTCCCCTCTCAATCAGACGTGTCACCACACAAATATCCGAACTTCCCACAAGGGCTACCAATGGCGCTCCAGACTGTGCTATTTTATGTGGAGAACCGGTTCATGTATTCGTGTGCGACTTGTACAACTAAAACTTTAAAATTAAAGGACGAGACTTGTCTAATGGACTGCAGTTCTCTCCACCTGCCTACCGTGTGCTGGAGACGCGGCAATGAACAAGCCCGGTAAGGTCCCTGGCCTCCAAAGCTGGTGCTCTAGAAGCAGACAACACTCTTAACTACCCCAAATCCACAGTCTCTAAGGGAGCACAAAGCAAGGTAAGGCAGGACAAAGCAAGGTAAGGCAGGACAGGTGGTCAGGAAAGGCTGTTCTAAAATAACACCTGCACGGAGGGTGATGATTCGAAAGAAGCAACCGTCCACACCTGTGGAGCTGAGGCAGGAGGGGCCCGCGCGGGGCATCTGGGGAACAGCACACCCGTGCGGGCTGGGAGCCTGAGCCCACAGGAAGGGCTGGTGTGGGCTGCTCTCTGCCGCTCTGGGTCTGACATGACGAGACCAGAGAGGCTGGGCGCTGTTCGTACTCCAGGCACAAGAAGCCAGCAGGGGCTTCAAGAAGGGACTGACTAGATCCGACCTTCTCTGCCTAACGCAATACCCTAAGAATAAGTCACGGCCAGTGCCACCGAGGGAGGTTTGAGTTGACTTCTTACAGAAGATTCGAACGACCAAAGGGACATGAAAGAACTCCTGGGGGTGACGGAAGTATTCTATGTCCTGACAGAGGTCATTGTTACACAACTGTGTGAGTGTACCTAAATCCATAGAAACGTAACACCTAGAAAAGATAAATTTTCCTTTCTGTAAATTATACTACCAACTAAACTAAGCAAACAAACTAAAAGCTAAGGAAATACATTAGCAAAACCAAAATGGAAACAAAATGTAATTTCTGTCCTACGTGACTTGCCAGGCTTTTAGTGAAGGAGTGCTTCTTTCTGCGTGTATTAACTAAACAACTAATTTTTTTCATTCCCTAGTCATTTAAATTACATATTTCAATAATACTCTTACTAATATGATCTGTTTTAGAGTCTATGTCCATCGTGTTACCCTGAGCAATACCAGCACTACAGAGAAACGTAAGACAGCAGTACTGCCAATTAAAGGACACAATTTTAAGGAAAAATTCACACACAAAGCAACTCAGGCAACAGCTTTTGAGCCCCTGGATACATAAGCCTTGCTCTCTGACTTTATCACCCACCACTCAAGCCTTGCCCTCGACCCCTCAGTAACACAACCTGCCATGCTGACTTGCATTTCCTCCTTCTGCTTGTTCTCCCTCCGACTGGAATGCTGTGAGGTTAAACCTACTAGCCCTTCAGCAGAGCAAGGCCTCTCCTCTAGAAGCCTCCCCTGTACCCCAGAGGCCAGGCTAAATGTTCCTCCTCAGGGTCCCTCTCTTACTGAAACGCTGCCTTCATGTATCTTCCCTCTCCAGACTGCAAACATCCTTGGGGAATGATTTCATATCTCATGTTCTTTTATTCTAAGTGCCTAACAGAGACAAGTACAAAGAAGTGCTTGATAAATGCAAAACTAACCTTGCTATGTGCCAGGCACTGCACTAAGCTGTTTACATATATTTCAGGTGAGAAAACAGATTCCTAAACTTGAGTAACTAGTCCAAGGTAGAAATGAGATTGAACCCAGTTCAGGCGAGGAACTCCAAGCTCCTTCCCTTCCATTGTCCCAATAATGTAAACCATGTTCAAGGTAAGTGGCTGGGAGTTTTGTCGGAGGGAGAGAGTGTTAAAGTCAGGTATAGTGGGGATCTCTTAAAAGGGGTGGAACTTGAACTTGAACCTGAAAATATGGGAAGGGAAGGAAAAGGGGGAAAATACCAGTCTAAGCAAAGACTCAGACCAGAATTCAATATGATTCATAAATAACTCTCTAATCTAGAAGTATGCCCCATTAACATATTTATACCTCCCCTCAAGTTCCTCAACAGCGTGATCAGGATCTTAGCCATCTCAGCCCTCTGTGTTTGAAACTCCAGCACAGGGCCTTAAACAGAGCAGAGCAAAAAGAAAAGTTACACTTACCATGTGCCCGTACACACACCGAAGTGGAAATTGCTCGCTTGCCAATTAGGCTAAATACTCTGGTAGCCAACATTCTGAAAGACAAAAACGTACCTTCCCTATGAATAAGCGTAAACACCTATTAGGAATGATTCCTTTTTGCCCCAATGCATTTTGGAAGTCAATGCAATTCTTTTCTCTTCTTCTCCCCCCTAACATAACTGATCCCTTCTTCATTACTGACTCTGAATTCACAAATTAACCTAGGATGAGATTTTTTTTTCTCAGCAGTCAGCACGTCTTAACGGAGCTTCATTATAAACCAAGCACCATATGTAGGCACTTAAGGCAATTCGGAGAAAACTGGGTTTTTGGGTTATTTTGCATATCGTTTCTCTGCTTTTGTCTTTTAAACATTAGCTTTCTTACAAAGCAAAGAGAAAAATATTTTTAAAGGAGACTCTGGAAAAGCTAGAATGTGCTATGATGGGCTCCATTGTTCAGAGAAAAAAAGTCAACAGTTCAAAGGGACGGTGGCACGCACTGCATTCATTATTTGGTTTAAGACCTAATGTGTGCACAAGACAGGAAGGGGAAACCCGGGAGAAAGGCTGCAAACAGGGCCCTGGGCCACTTCCAAACCCTGCAGGACAACGAATGACCTGGATGACCCCGCTCTCACCTGGGCCTTCACTGAATCATGCCTAGCTCCCCTACCTCCCCCTCCCTTAAAACTGAACGTTTCAGGGGACCCCACCGACGACGAAAAGGATGCCAAACGCATTCAGAAAATACCCATTACGGGCAGAAGCATGACAATCAGGGCTGAACTCGTTCCCGTTTCCCTTGTTTTCTCCACCTGCCTGGCCCGCGCGTGGGCGGACGCCGAACGCCTGCCCCTGAGCCCCGTTACACCCGGGGCAGTGGCGCAGCACCGTCTGAAGGGGTGGCCGGGAGCCCGCAAAGCGACCTGCCCTAGGGTGCGCGCCCGCGGCCAGCGGACGCTCCAAGGTCAGAGCCGAAGCCAGCCCGCGGCCGCGGCAGCACAGGCAAGGACCGGCCGATGCTTCTGGGAGGCACAGAGACCGCCACCGGGCAGCTCCGGAGCCCGGAGCCCCCGCCGGCCGGCCTCAATGTCACCGGGACCGGAGGCCCAGCGCCGGTTCCTGCTGGCGCCGCGCGGCGCGCACGCAGGCCCGGCGGCTCCCTGCGCCCGACCCTCACCAGCCTCGCGACGCAGACCGGTCGCCGGCCGCCTCACCTGCCGCCGCCCAGCCGCTGCTCACCTTGCCAGCCAACGACCGCCCTCTACGCCCCGGGTACTCACGACCGGAAGAGAGCGAGGCCGCGCCGCGGAGCACCACGGGATCGAGGAGGACCCCACCCCGCGCCCGACCGCACAGGAGGTCACAGGACCGGAAGTCGGGGGGCGCCGCGAACGTCGTAAAACGCAGGGCCGGGCTGCTTTCCGGCGGCCGCTGAGAGACAGCTTTTCGGCGGCGCCCGGCGAGAGGCGCGAGGGGAGACTGACGTGAGCTCATCGGTCTCTCCCGGGGGGAAGCCGGCGTCGAGAGGAGCCGAGCCCGAGCGGGGCCTGGCCTGTGGAGGCCTTCGCCAGCCGCGGGGCCGCGCCAGGCAGCCGCCGCCTCGTCCCACTTCTCCCCCGAGGCGCCGCACGGCCGGGCAGCGGATCCAGGCCTCGGCCAGCGCCGGGCCTCCGGGGCCCTCCCGGGCTCAGCATGCCCGGGGTGAAGCTGACCACCCAGGCCTACTGCAAGATGGTGCTGCACGGCGCCAAGTACCCGCACTGCGCCGTCAACGGACTGCTGGTGGCCGAGAAGCAGAAGCCGCGCAAGGAGCACCTTCCTCTGGGCGGCCCGGGTGCCCACCACACCCTCTTCGTGGACTGTATACCCCTCTTCCACGGCACCCTGGCCCTCGCCCCCATGCTGGAGGTGGCCCTCACCCTGGTAAGCGCGGGAAGGGTCCTGCCACGGAATCAGCAGGGCAGGAGACCGCCTGGCGATCAGCTTCCGAGCAGTCCCAGCTGGAAGCTCCCAGTGGTCCAGCCGGAGTCTAGACCCACCCCCGAGGTAGCCGTGACCATTAACGCACGACCCGCGAGGGCGCATAGGCCTTTGCCTGCACTTAGCAAGGCCCCGCAGATGGCAGCTCGTAGTGGCAGCGGCCGCAGGAGCGATCTTAACCGTCCTGGGTGTTTTTAGACGCTTTAGGCGACGAATAATGCATTAATTTTCTCACACCGGTATCCTTTATAGAAACAAGCCGTCGTTAACTGAGCGATGATTTGACACCGTTTGTATTTGGGATTTTGAGTCACGAGAAGTTTTGACACTGCGGTTTGGCTTTTGCGCACCTTCGCGGGGCCGGATCCGTGTCTGCCGTGGGTGTAAAGGCTGCGGTTCTTCCGACGTTAGTGCCCCGGACCCCGAGGGTAGAGGCACGTTTAGAGGCAGCGTTGGCCTCACGGGCACTGCGGCCCGAGAATGCGCCTGAGCGCTTTGTAAGGGAAGCTCGTCTGTCCTCCTTAGTGACATCTAGAATGCACCCGTGGTTTTAAAAGCTAAAACCCGCAGATGGCAGGTTTGTGGAATTTAAAAGCCGGAGCAGACATACCTTCCAGCCCGCACACTTCTGTGGGTCTGCTCACGACTGGTCGGTCTATTGAAGTACAGTGAGAAAAGATGTGGCATAGGGATAGACTGGCTGGTCATTGAATCCTAGGCAGTGCTTGTTGAGGTATGGTGTCCCATAAAGGAAAAAAGACCACCGATAAATTTGAGTTGAAACCTTAGGGAAAAATAAACTGTAGACTCAGACTTGCCTGGCTTGAGGTGCAGTTTTTCATATACATATAAACTATGATACTAAAAAAAATGAGTTGATTATGCAAAAACTAGTTAAGTTTGAGAAGGTGTAGCTAGAAGTCCTTTCTCTATACCTCCCAACAAGTAAAATGAATCCATTTTGTAATTTACCTAATTATGACACCCATGTAAAGTCTTGGTGAGCAGAAAGTATCTTTAGGCAAACGGTCCTCGCCTAAGCTTACTGGGCACATCTTTGAATGCCTTTTAAACTGAGTCATTGTCTGAATTTCTTCATATCATCTTGGGGCAGGAGATAGATAAGAAGTAAATGATATTTATAAAATCAACCATTTTAGCTCCTGAAGAAATAGCTTGTCAGTACCAATACATCCCTAGGGTGTGCATGTGTCTGTTACTTCAAGTCTTCTCAACCACCTGTCTTGATTATTTTGTTATCAAGGGAATTGCGCGGCGATTGGATACGTGAAGTGCATTCCCTTTCGGGAACTAGATCAACCAGTAGCATCAATGCAGGATTATTCAGTTGTCCAGTAGTGTCAGGCCTGTGCTGGGGGAGGGATATGCCTATGGATCAAACACTGCACCTGCTTCGCAGTTGAACTTGTACCAAGCGGACAGGTACAGTAGCGAAGCATAAGTGCCGTATGAGGAGTTGAGCAGAAAGTGGGGAAGGTTCACGTAACCCAGCCTTCCTTCAGGGGATGCAGGAAAACCGCTCAAGGCAGAGGGAGTAGCTTGTGCAAAGACCTGGAGAAAATGGGGGGAGGGGTATTTCGGGAAGAGCTAGAGTGTAGAGTATAAAGCGACCTGGCATGGAGAGAGGTGAGCAGTGGGCAGATTTCATTGTAGAGGACCTTGCAGATCACACAGCGGAGTTTGGGCTCCATCATGAGGACAGGGAAGCCACTGGAGGAGAGTTGCATGGTCACATTTGTGTCTTGGAGTGATTGCCCCAGCCTGCAGCAAAGAGGATGTTGGAAACGGGAGTATATATAATACTAGAGGCAGAGAGGTGGCCTAAACTAAGTGCACTGTGGAAGCAGAGGAGACAGACCAGAGAGAGCCAGGAGGGAGAATCCACAGCATTCTGTGACTAATCGTGTGGGGACATAGGGAAAAGGAAGCAAGGGTGACACACCTCTATTTCTGACTTAAGCATCAGAAGGACAGTGGCACCATTCATTGAGGGAAAATGACCTAGGGTTGACGGCTGAAAAATGGGTCTGAAACTCAGAAGATGGGTGGGCTGGAGACGTAGATGGGGGACCAGTAGCTTCCCAATGACTTTTGAAACCATGAGAGCAGGTCCTATTGGCTGGGACTATGTGCAATGAGTAGAGAGCCATGGACAGAAACCTGAGGAACTCCAGCTTCTGTGGGGTGGGTGGAAGGAGGGAAGTCAGCAGACTAACCAAGGTGGAGCCAGGGTGGGTAGGAGGAAAAGGTGTGTTGCTTTATCCCTAGAAAATCCTATCAGAAATAAAGAGCATCTTAAAGGCAAACCTGAGCCTCACTTGGAATTGTCAAAATAGGATTAATTCTTTTCATCCTGAAGTAAGCTCTACAGAGTTAAAGGGTTATGTTCCTATTACAAGATATAAATGCAATACTTGAACGAATTAAATATACCAACTGTAAGCAGCTGCATTCGGAGTCGCCTTTACGTGAATTTTCCCCAAGGATTAGGGCTGTGTCCACCGTTTACCTGGGGAGGGAAGATGCCCAGAGGGGCCCTTGACTCTTAAGGCAGGCCCACTGCCACAGCTTGTTAAGGGGCACTGCTTGAGGCCTTGTTCTGACCCTGTTCCCCCTGCATCACTGCACGCTGCACTCCAGACTCGCCTTCCAGCATGTCCCCAAATGTGCCCTTCAGTGTTTGTGTCTGCTGTCCAGCAAAATTAAGTGCAAACTAGATTCTCTGCGCTTAGCTTTTCAAACAGTAGAAACTAACAGCCAAAGTTTTATCCTTGCCAAGCAGTGGTGGTTTGTGCTTACTTTTCTTCTATTGATCAAAACTTTGAATCATAGACTCAGAATTTGAAAAATACGAGAAAGATGTCAACTGAGTACAAATTAAATAACTTTCAAAATAAAGTTATAAAGGAAAATTTGCAGTTTGAGTCCATCCACAAATTTTGTATTACAATTAAGATATTTAAGTTTATATCATTCAGCTTGTGACTTAGCAACTTTATAACCTGAAGGCAGTGAAAAAATCTCCGTGTATGGAGCCATGGTTTATCAGCTATAGAAGATGTAGTTTTAATAAAGCGTGTAACTCCATGAAACTGTGTAAACGAGGCCTCATTCTCGCAGCTTGTTTCTATTCAGGGAGTTTCGTATCGAGTTATTTTTGATAAGTGGGAAAGACTGACTTGATATGCAGTCCATCAAAGGGCAGCCTCAGATTCCTTTGCAAGGCTTTTCATTATAATTTTCCATTAAAAAAAAATCCTTGCATTTCTGGGTGCTTTCTATTTTTTTTTAAAGTACTTATGCCTGTTAATTTATCCTTATAACCCTTTGACGTAGGTAGTGATGGAATTATTTCTAAAAGCAAAAATCCATAAAATGTCAGTAGGGAAATGAGCATAAACCTGCTGTCTCCCTAAGCCCTCTTTGCCCTTTTCCCCGGTCGGTGGCTTCCTGGTGCCGTGGACCTGCTCTGCATTACATTCTGCTCCAGGACTTCCTTCTTTGCCGGTTGGTCTAGTCACCGTGACTTGGGTCTAGAATTCTTTCTGCTGCCTCCACACGTGCCTTCTCTACTCATCTGCACAGGCTGCTGCCCCTCTGGCTTTTGGCTCAGCCCCCTGCTTCCTCCTGCCCCTTTTTCTCTCCAGAACATAAACGTGCTGGCCTGGGAGAGGGAAGCTGGCTGCTCTGGGTTCTCCTTTCAGTTCTTGCCCTTGACCTTCACCCTCTGTCCCCATGCCATTTACCTCCAGAGCTTTTCCTCCTTGGAGCCAGCTCCTTTCCTGCCAGAGGAGGATCAGCAGCCGACTTGAGAAGGAGCTTTTCTTCTCGTGAAACTAACAAGCCCTCTACTTTTAGAAGCCAGGGCCTGCTCATTGCTGCAGACAGGGAGGCTTGTAAGTGGCAAACACGGGAGCAATGCCCTGCTGGGGGTGGCTCTTATCAGCTCCCTGCTTCGCCTACTTCATGGCTGTTATATAGCCACCTGAGGTGGGTGCTGGTGCTTTGAAAATTACAAGGTGCCTCATACGTGCAAATGTTAGCGAGATTGCTGAGAGAAGCTGCTTTCTTTGTGCAGTCTAACTGGGAACGGATGAGTTGGGCCCAGGGCCTTCAGTCGTTCTCCTATGTGTCTGGAATGGAACGAGCCTGAAAGGGCATTGAACAGAGGGTGGCAGACTTATGCCAAGGTGAAAGTGTCCTTCTTTCCCTCTGAAAACTAAAAGAAACTACATAAGCAAATGCACGATTTGGACCCTGTGTTCAGAGTCACTTGACGAGTTTCAGAGTGTTGTCCTGAACTTGTTCATTTTGATCGTTCACAAGATGCATCACGGGAGTAGGGCATCTTAGCAGCAAGGTGAGGAAGATGGAAGCGGATTCGTTGAGAACAGCGGTCAGACAGCTTCTCAGTTCTTTTGCCTTGTCCGGCCCCACTTGGGAGGGAGCGAGTTGCTGTTTGGGCTGACTTCAGGATTCTGAGGGCCCTCAAGAGCTGCCTGCCCCACCCCCACCCTCCCGACTGTCCACACTGCTCGCCTCCTCCCACACCCTGACTCTTACTGCCCGCTGGGTCACTCTCACCGATGAGGTCTGGTTCTACTGAAACTTGTTTATGCCCCCTCTGTGGGCTCTGATGGCCAGTTCTCCATTCCTCAACTGTGGGCCACTTGTGTCTGAATCTGGACAGCTGCGGACAGGCTGTGCGTGCCTGTCAACAGGCATCCAGACTTAACTTGGTCGTTCTTTTTTGAATCATTGAAAGGTTTCTAAAGCCAAGCCAGAGCTTTTGTGCCTGGTTCACTTTGGGGACAGCCTCTTCAAAGAGTTCTACTAGGGAGATCCCTGGTGGTCTAGTGGTTGGGACTTAGCACTTTCAATGCCTGGGCCCAGGTTCAATCCCTGGTCAGGGAACTAAGATCCCGCAAGCCATGCAGCATTGACAAAAAACAAAAACAAAACAGAAGGGCTTCCCTGGTGGCGCAAAGGATAAGAATCTGCCTGCTAATGCAGGGGACACGGGTTCGAGCCCTGGTCCGAGAAGATCCCACATGCCGCAGAGCAACTAAGCCCGTGCGCCCCAGCTACTAAGCCTGCGCTCTAGAGCCCGCGAGCCACAACTACTGAGCCTGCGAGCCACAACTACTGAGCCTGCGAGCCACAACTACTGAAGCCCGCGTGCCTAGAGCCCGTGCTCCGCAACAAGAGAAACCACCACAATGAGAAGCCCGCGCACCGCAACGAAGAGTAGCCCCGCTCCCCGCAACTAGAGGAAGCCCGCACACAGCAACAAAGAACCAATGCAGCCAAAAATAAATAAATAAAATTTTTTTAAAAAGAGTTCTACTAGAAGTTCAAGGTCCTGACATTATTTTTCTGCTGGAATTTGGTTAGGCCCTTGGAGTTTTACATACAGGAATTCACCCCTCGTTAGGTAAAGTGTAAGTTGAGGTGTGCATTGTGTGTGTCACAAGAATCATCCTTCATGTCAAGTGACTCCTCTGCTCTCTGAGTGCAGGTATAAGGTGCCACCATGTGTTTGCTAAGGATTGAGTCCTGAACCGATACCTTCAGCCCAGGAAAGGGATCTGGGAGAGCTTAGACTGCTCACTAAAGACTGCTGTGGGAGTCCCTGGTGGCGTAGTGGTTAGGAATCTGGGCTTTCACTGCCGTGGCGCGGGTTGATCCCTGGTCAGGGAACTGAGATCCCGCAAGCTCATGGCCATGAGCTTGGCGCAGCATGGCCATAAAAAAGGACTACTGCTGGGGATGGTCAGGATAGCAGCAGCAGAAAATAATTATCTTATATTAAACGTAGCTGTGGTGGGCCAAAAAATGGCCCCCCAAGATGTCCACACCTCAATCCTTGGAACCTGTGAACGTGTAACCTTACGTGGTAAAAGGGACTGCAAATGAGATGAAGTTAAAGATCTTGAGACGTGGCGATTATCCTAGATTGTCTGATGGACCCAGTGTCATCACAAGGGTCCTCGTAAGAGGCAGCAGGGTAAGAGTCAGAGAGAAGAGTTGTGACAGAAGCAGAGGTCAGAGTGGTACAGCCACCAGCCACACCTAGGGTGACCCCTAGGTGTCGGGAAAGGCAAGGAACGAATTCTCCTCTAGAGCCTCCAGAAGGAATCAGCCCAGCGGACCCATTTTAGACTTCTGACCCGTAAGATAAATTTGTGTTGTATTAAGCCACTAAGTTTTTGTGACTTGTTACAAGGGCATTAGGAAGCCAGGACAGTAGCCAAACTTGGGATACCATCTGTAGTTGTGACTCTGGCTATAAGAACAGCCCACACCACAGGGCTGGGAGAGGGGCACCCAAGTGGGCAGGGGTGAGGGTCACCTCAAGTGAGGATACACTCAAGAGACCAGTCTTTGATCAGAAACAAAGACTGAGAGGGCTACACTAAAGGATGGGCTAACTTATGGGTTTGAGTTCAGGGAATGGGACCAAATGCCAAATTTTAGAACAGGGCTATGCCCTTTGATACCACATAGAGATACATTTAGAAAGAAATGAAAGAATTTGCTGCTGTAAGCAGCAAGAGAGAGTTTCTAGAACTCATTCCTTGAAGAGGTGATAGAAACAAAATATAAGTAATTGTGGAATAATTTGCATCAAAGTTACAGTGAAAGAGCCGTTATAAATATTTTGTAGACATGGCTCTCGTCTTTTGAGTGGATGACCAAAACGTCTAATTCGTTCACTGAGCCCTGGTTTTGGCCAAATGTGGTAATTTGTGAGCTCTTAGGAAGCCAGAATTATTATTCTAATCCTTGTGTGAGCGAGGGAACCTTGGTCTGTAACCATTCTGTAATGTCTGCTTTTAGTCATAAAGGAGACTGTTGGAGACCCAAACCAGAACTTGAGAAAAAGAGCAGTAGAGCTATGTTTAAAAAAGGAAAAAAATAAGAAAGAAAAGAAAAACATTTTTAACCAGTTACTTTGAAAAACTCGAGGATCAATTTTATCTCTTCTTTTGCAAACTGAGGATAGAATTTACAGCAGTGTATTATTAAAATTCCATTATGGCAAAACAGGATGACCTTTTGTTGTTTTTAATAATAGCATTAGACCTGCAGGATGCTAAATCTGATGAGAGAAGGGTGGCATTATAAAACAAAAAACTTTAAAAATCCGCTGCCATGCTCCCATTTAAAAACATGCCACAGAGAAGGGCGTGCGCGTGCACGCGCGTGCCTGTTTACCCCGCATCCCGGCATGATGGATTTTTCATGGTGTGTTGCTAGGAATACGGAGATACGGTATTAAAGCAGTTGGCTTTGAAACAGACTTACATTCCCAGGCTGGCTGTGCTAGCTGGCTGTGCAAACTTAGACCCTCTCCGAGCTTTTTAGTTTGCTTATCTGTGAAGGATTGATTTAAGGCTTATTCAAGCCCCAGAATGCCTCAGTGCTTCATATTGTCAGAGAAGGTGGGTAACTCTGGTCTCACCTCACCCGCGGCACTGTACCCATTTAATATATGTCTGCACTGGGGCCTTCTGCTGGGACTGGGGGAGGAGGTCATTCCTCATGTCCAGCCCCACCCTTCCCAGTCATTACAGGGTCCTCCTCTGTGGGAAGACACCCCACCTCAGTGAGAGTTGGAGCCCAGGCTCTTCTTTGCTTTCTCTGGCCTCACGTGGACTGTGGAAAGCAAATTGGGGTGACCTTCTTTCCCCTGAACACCCATTTCATTCTTGTTTTTTCGTTTTGTTTTGTTTTGTTTTGGCGGTCTTGCTCGGCTTGCAGGATCTCAGTTCCCCAGTCAGGGATTGAACCTGGGCCACAGCAGTGACAGCCTGGAATCCTCACCACTAGGCCACCAGGGAACTCCCCCATTTCATTCTTATAGGGAGGAGGATACAGGGCTTATATCTGACTTGTCCCAGCATCCGGCGGGGGGGGGGGGGTTCCCTCTGTTTATTGAGACTTGATATTTAAGGGAAAATCATTCACCTTTTCTTCCCAAATTTTGTTCTTCTTTCAGATTGATTCATGGTGCAAAGATAATAGTTATGTGATTGCTGGTTATTATCAAGCTAACGAGCGAGTAAAGGATGCCAGGTATGTCCATGCAAAACCCCTCTGTGGTCTGAAAGAATGATACTGTGAGGGAGATGATCTCTGCTACACGTTTTGACCTCTGGTCTCAGGATGCAAAATCTGTTAGAACCCCTCTGGGCCCTCCTTGCTTGTTTATGGTATTCCGGGGGACTGCGGTATGGGTAATTCCAAACAACAGTAATTCTAAACGTTTAGTAATTCTAAACATTTATATTAACGTTCTGTTCTGTATCTTCTTTATTTTGCTTGAAGGGAATTCATAGAATGAAAGCAACAGTCCAGGGCCTTCTGTTTCTATCCCCACTCAGCTGTGTCTTGCTTCCCATTCCCAAGGTGGGAATGATGTAGGGCATAGCATTAGGAAAGAACTCCGCCCTTTTGGGGGGTTAAAAAAAGAGTAACTTGTAGGTGTGGTGCTCTTAAGGTCTGATACTTTGATGAAAATGCGGTGTTTGCTGCTTCTTTCACGTTAGGTTCTGGTTTCTTTTATCCGGCTATTTGCACCGACTGTGATTCTCACTAATGAGCAAAGCTGAGGTCTTTGCTTTATTTCTGCATCAAAGTCCCAGCAGAAAAACACTTGACACCCTGTAGTTAGGATAATTTGTGGAGGACTTAATAAGGCGGTTGTTTCCAGAGCTGTGAACGGTATGTAAGAGAACTCAGGAGAGGGTGGTGCAGTCACCTGGAGCTGGTGACAAAAGCTGGTACCTGCACTGCCAGAAGGGGTGAGGGGGGTTGGGTCAAGACGTCCGGCCTGAGGATAGAGTGCCCTCTGGTCGAGGGGTACAACCAGCAGCCAGCCTGATGGGACCTCACAGGCCGAGTCCCAGAGGAATCAGCACCCTGACCAGCCGAAAGCCAGAGGCAGAAGCCGGGGGGCCCTCACACGCTTCCCTCACGTGGCCAGGCAGCCTGGGACGCGGTGAAGGACCCCAGACCGAAGTGTCTCCTGGAGTCACATCCACTTGCCCAGCAAAGGCAAGAGGCTGGACTCACAGCGTTAGGGCCATAATACAATAAGCTGATGAAACACTTCAGGGATGGAAGCCGTTTTGCCCTAGAGGACTGGGCCCAGTCGGGACTCAGAGGGAGACAGGGTCACCGGCGCAGACTCCTGTGAAAGCCTCTGTGTGGGCCACGGCGCAGGGGCGCCCTCTGAAGCCTGGCTCCCACGCTCTTCCCGCCCGCTGCCGGTCGGGCTCTCTCTCAGGTGCATCTCTTGTTGACCACGCCTTCCTCTTGAGCCCCCCTGCCTCCCGGGTCCTGATGAGCTGGGGGTATTCATGGCCTGTTCATGGCCGGTGTCAGTCTTGGTCTTTGTTACACGAAAGAGGCTGCAGGGCACAAAGAGCCTGTCCTGGGCCAAGCTCTGCGCTGAGCCAAGCTGGACTCCTGGCCTTGCCCTCGAGTTGCTGGATTGAACACAAAAGGCACCGAAACCTAGGCCTGTGGTGCAGGCCCCCAGGCCCCATGCCGGGAGGGCGGTACAGAGGGCTGTCCAGCAGTAGCAGGCAGGCATTGAGTCCATTGCTGTGACCAGAGGGGCCCCCGGGGAGGGGTGTCGTTTGAACTGGATGCTTGCGCGTGGCAGGGTCCTGTCACGTGCAGACGTGGAGAGCAGAGGGAAGAGTGCGGAGCGGGGACAGCGTGATGCAGACACCGGGTGGAAACCGGCAGGAGTGTGGGGCGCACACACAGAGGGGGCGCCAGCAGGCCACCCTGACGGCTGTGAGGCATTTCACTATTTTGTAAGCAGCGGGGAGCTGTCCTTGGAAGGTTTCCCTGTCCCGAAGCTGTTCTCGCAGGAAGGAGAGGAGACCGGGCCAGAGGGGATGGTGCTGGCTTCCTTCCTCCCCCGCCCCCAGACGCGCCCGCACAGGCTCTCCCCTCCGCTGCCTCACTTGGCTCATGGCCTCTTCATCGTCCTGCCTCTGTTCGGACCTCATTGCAGCCCAGCCTAGAATCATCTTGCTCAGACACCACTTTCATGCTCTTCACACCTTCTAGAATTTCCCAGGTCCTTCACCTGCTCTGCTCAGGAGGTCTTCATTCTCCCACTGAAGCCAGTGTCTAAGTGCCTACCAGCCGTTGGTGAGATCTGTAGAGAGTGTGGTGGGCGGTGAGACAAGTGTGTCCAGTAACCCTCTGGATCCCTTCTGACCCCGTGAGCCTCGGCCATACTCCGGGATCTAATCCACCCCCGCAGCGTGTTTGGAGTAAACCTCCAGTCACTACCACTGTGCCTGGCCTGGGGCTTTCGTGGTGTCATCCTTTCGAATCCTCACAAGGGCACTCAGCTGAAGAAACTCCAGCCAGAGACGCTCGCTGCACCAAAGCCACACAGCCAGGAAGCTCAGAAGCTGGGATCACGCTGACTTCCTTCTTCGGTACCGTTTGCTTCTACCTAGAAAACCTTCTCTTCTCTCTTCAGCCTCGCCTAGCTAAAATTTTGCTCCTCTTTCAGAAACATCGGCTGATTCACATCGTCTCACAGCATAAGCTTTGGAGCCAGGTTAGATTTGCATTCAAGTCCTCAGTGACTTACTGATTCACCACTTTGGCCTCAGTGGTCCTGTCTGTAAAATGGAGCTAAAGAGTTCATCCCTCGGAGAGTGGTAGTGAGGAGGGCAGAGTGAAGCCACGTGCAGCGTGCTTATTAACTTTGTGTTTGATTCCAAGTAGAGGCCGGTCCTTTTACTAGTCCTGCGATTACCTTTTTTAAAAAAGGATCATTCAGTCACTGTTTTAATCGGAGAAAAAGAACTATAAGGTGTTTGTAACTAAAAGAACTGTAAGGTGTTTGTAACCTAAAAACTTCAGGTTACCCCATCAAGTTTTATTTGATCATTTCATAATTGCTGGAGCTTTGCGTCATGATAAACATTTCATGAGGGGTAAATTTCAGTACCAGGTCCAGTGCCTTGGCCTGAGGTAGAAGCTCAGTAAAGAGCTTTTAGATGTAAATGTGAGCTCTCAGTCACAGGTAGATGCCTAGTCTTGTGTGGGTTGGGAAGGGGGAGTGGCAAGAGGCTTCCTTCTCCAGGGTCCCCGCCGTTGTGTTTGGCAGCTGACTGTTCACAGGAACAAGGACTTGCGCAGCCTGGTTGGAAACAAAGTACTGACCTGACTGTCACAATGTGACAATCTGACATTAGGAGTGGAGGGGTCGGTGTTAGAGACTAAGTGTGAAATACAAATAAGAGGTAAACAAAATTGGTAGTTCTTTGAAATACTTTGGCAATTCATTAACTATTGTAAGTTTTAAGTTCTTTCAAAAGAACACGTGTTAAGTGTGAGTTTGGGGGCACCTGAAATGAAACATAATAAATGTTTCTCGATCCCCTTCCCAATAAAAGTCACCAAGTACTATGATAATCATAAACGTTAGGATAATAGTATTTTGCCAGTTTCTTTGTGGCAAATGCTCCTAGGGAGAAGATCACGCTCTTAGCAAACGCTGGCTTCGTTTCCCTTCGCACGTAAGGTGTGAGTGAGCGAGGACCCGCAGAGACTCGGAGCGCGGTGCGCCTTCTCCGCAGTGGGCGGGTGAGTCAGCAGGTCCCACTACGCCGACTCCTGTGAAGCGCTGCCTTCACTTTGAGGGCCTTCCGGGGTGACCTGAGGGACAAGAATCCCTGAGGCCCTTTCTCTATGAAACTTTTTTTGTTTCATTTTTCTTAACACGATACTGCAGATAAATAATCACACATCTCTATAAATTCTCAATTTTAAAAGTGAAAATAGAATAATTAGATAAACTTATAAAGCATTGAACCAGCTTTTTTCACCTCAATCACAAAGAAACGATCGTAATTGTGTGGTGTGTTTCTTTATGGCTCTGTCCCTGCTTTGGAAAGCTGAGACTCTAATTGTGCAGGGGAAAAAGATGCAGAAAAAGACAACTGCATACCAAGGCTTAAGTGTTCAGAGAGGGGGCTAATGGACCTCATCTGGGGCAGCTGGCAAGACATCCCAGAGAGGATGGTGTTTTCTGGGCATTAAAGATGGAAGGAATTGAGTAAGCAGAGGTGGGCGCCGAAGGGCATTCCAGGGCATTCCAGACCGGGAAAGGTCTGAGCGGGAGGAGGGGTGTGTGAGGAGGAGCCGCGCAGACAGTTCCCTGGGATGGAAGGCACACAGAGCGTTGCTCCGGGGGTGGGAACGGTAGCTGGTCCCGTGGCGAGAGCGGCTGGGTCTGCCAGCCTGAGCACGGGGGGCTTTTATCTTCTAAGAAGAGCCTGGAAATTGAGATTGGTGAGGAGGCAGTTTTAGAAACGCATGCCTCTGGTGACAGGCTGAAGGGGGCGGGCGGCAGGGAGAATGAAGGAGGCAAAGGGGAGGCGCCTGGAGCGGGGCTGGAAAGAAGTGGGAAAGGTCACCTCAGCCAGAGAAACTGGGAACAAGGCGGCCTGCCCGCCTCGGACTCCAGCCGCCCCGGATTCCAGCCGCGGGGCCTTGGGAGCCTGGCAGGCGGTGGGGAGGCTTCGGGGTGCTGGCCCTCCGGGGTGAGGGTGCAGACGCCAGCCTGCACGGCATAGTGAGGAAATGGAGCGACAGGGACAGGATCGTCAGCTTACTAAAGAGGTTGAAGAAATATGGTTGAAAGCGAGAAGAGAAGTTGGACCGTGGCTGGACAGAACCGCTTAATTTTCCTGTCCTAAAAAGGAAAAGACTCAGATTTGACATCAGAGCTGGGCCGGTTGTGGGGGAAGGGAGCTAAGTAAAGCCCCGAGGGGGAGGTCAGAGTGGATGGGCCTGCGGGCGGGAGGAGGGGGCGCAGGGACGCGTGAGACCCGCTCTCCAAGTCACCCTATTGACGTAAGGTGGAAAGTTGCCATTTATCAAGGTTGCGGTGGGCGCAGGGCCAGAGCCAGCCAGGGAAGGCTCACGAGCACGGAGAAGATCTGGAATGGCTTAGGAATTTTTAAAACTAAAAAAAAGGAAAAGCAACTGACCCCATTCCAGCGGCTGAGGGCGAAGATGGAGAAGGTGGGCCCTGGAGGCTGCTGGCCTGGGGCAGCTCTCAGCAGCACCGTTGTCGCAGGCCCTGGGTGGCGCTCTCCCCCGGGGTCCAGGGAGCCTTTCCATTTAGAAGACACCCTCTCAGGACCCCCTCCCAGGGCTTCCTGGTGGGGGAAGGGCCCCACATGGCCCACGCAGCATTCCCCATCTTCACCAGTCACTGCAGGGGGAACGCAGTCACCAGAAGCTACTTAAGCGGGCGGGCGTAACAAGCTCGGGCAGCTTACGGGTGCCCTTGGTCTCTGTATCATTGCTCTCCACTCTGCCTTAGGCAGACAGCGTTGAACGGCGGTAACTAGAATGCGGTAACCTCGCTGGTTCTTCTCTCACAGTCCAAACCAGGTTGCAGAAAAGGTGGCCTCCAGAATCGCCGAGGGCTTCAGCGACACGGCTCTCATCATGGTGAGTCGCTCGCGCTCGCTCCGGAGTCTTCTGTGTGCGGGTGGCTTCTGAGCGTCCTCTTGCTGACGTGGAGCTCTATCTGTGGATGTCAGCGGTTTTCCTTCCTGCGGGTACTTCATCGGACCGTGGCCCCCTTTTGCAGTCTGCTCCCAACCGCACGCCACTGCTGTCCCGGCGCACGGAGTTCCAGGGGTGGGGGTCGTTCCACTTCAGCACGTCTCACAGCGGGGTCCCCATGCCAGCACCACCACCACCACCTGGGAATTTGTTAGAAATGCAGATTCTAGGGGCCTAGCAGTCTGTGTTTCAGTAAGCTTCCAGATGATTCTCACGCACGCTCAAGTGTGAGAACTGTTGGATTACGTTAGCTGGCACGGCTGAGGGAGCAGGGGAGGGAGCCAGGGAGGGGAGTAGCTCTCCTCAAGAGCCTGTAAACCTCAGTTCAGGTGGGATTCTAACAGGGAAGGCAGAAGTAAAGTTTGGAAGCTTCACGTTTGTGAAAAAGCGGTAAAGTACTTAGTGTTTCTCCGGTATGACACAGTGCACCTGGGCCGTGCTCTCGTGGTGTCATGCGCTGTGAGGTGGGGTTTCGGCCACGGGCAGTGTTGACACTGGTCCTGGGGGAGCCACGAGGAAGGGTCTGCGGACTTGCAGCAGAAGTGCTGGCTCTGTTCACGAGCATGTCCTTTGTCTCGTTGCAGGTAGACAACACTAAGTTCACGATGGACTGCGTGGTACCCACAATCCATGTGTACGAACACCACGAAAACAAATGGCGCTGCCGAGACCCTCACTAGTGAGTGCCCTGTTCCCGGGATGGCCCACGTGCCACGTGTGCTGGTGCCATTCCGGGCACCCAACTCCCACAGGAAAGCGTTTTTAAGTTAGCGTCTTCCCCAGAGGAAGAATGTTCCTCGACCCCTGGAGGACTGAGGCCTACAGGGTTTCCGAGCAGTCAGGACAACCTGAGTGTCACTCGAGGGTCTTCCCACCCCAACCCCAGGGCACCCCTCCCCAAGCCACACCCTCTTTCCAGGCATTTGGCTCGGTTTATTTGTAATCAGTCATCTACTTCCAGCTTTTTCAGAACTTCATGTGGAGGGTGACTCTTTCACGTTTCAGATTCCTTACGTACATCTTCATGTGTTTAAACGTACGTGTTTGCTAGTGTTCAGTATTGTCTTCCTTTATACCACTCTGCATGTGGCTGGTTTCCTGTTTACTCTATTGAAAAGCCGCCGGTTTTCATTAAGAGGCTGATTTCTCCTGTTTCACCTCGTAGCGATTACTGTGAAGACTGGCCAGAGGCCCAGAGGATCTCGGCATCACTCCTGGAAAGCCGGTCCTATGAAGCGCTCGTGGATTTTGATAATCACCTGGATGACATTCGGAATGACTGGACAAACCCAGAGATCAATAAAGCTGTTCTGCACCTGTGTTAGGGAGGGATCTCAGTGACTGGCCTCTGGGCATTTCCGCTACACTGAAGAAGAAAAGCTATTTTTAAATGTAAATAAAATCTCTCATAGCCCGTGTGTCAAGCTGACAGTTTTCAGAAGTGGCATGTGCCTTGCAAGAGGGCACAGTGTCCCGTCAGTCGTCTTTCTAATGCAGAGCCTCGAGAACAGGCACAGACTGTCCCACCTGACCATCCCTGTGGAGTCCTTCCCAGTTGTACGTTGCTATAATTCTTTAAATCAAAGCTATTTCTGCTTGTCCGAGATTGTTCCTATTAAACGATTTTAACCTTTTATAATCTGGAGAGAATACTTTTTTTTCTTTTTTTTTTTTTTTTTTTTTTGCGGTACGCAGGCCTCTCACTGTTGTGGCCTCTCCCATTGCGGAGCACAGGCTCCGGACGCGCAGGCTCAGCGGCCATGGCTCACGGGCCCAGCCGCTCCGCGGCACGTGGGATCTTCCCGGACCAAGGGACACGAACCTGTGTCCTCTGCATCAGCAGGCGGACTCTCAACCACTGCACCACCAGGGAAGCCCTGGAGAGAATACTTTTTAAGGCTTATGAACTATCTTTAAAAAAAAAAAAAAAAGGCCCAGATCTTATACCCAAATGAGAGTGCGTGTGAGTTTTCATCCTGTTTGAGTTAATATCCAGACCCTGGGATTGGGCAGGCACGTAGCGTGCGGGTGCCGAGCAGTGTCTGAGAGCTGTGTGCTGGTGTCAGCAGCTACGAACAGCACGCCCCCGCCCCCCCACTGTCAGGCTTCCGTAGCTGCCACGACTCTACACGTCGGAATAATGCCACAGTTGCCTGAGGAACCTTCATCATTAAGGGTAAAAACAAACATTGTTGGGAAGGCAGCTTGGATGGGAGCACAGTGTAATAATCCTCAACCAGAAAGCTTGTAAACCTGTGGAACCAAAGGAAAAGTGGAACCATGCTAAGATTATCTTAAAGAGGCAAGAATCGGTCCTGACTCCTGACTGACTTGCATGATTGTCCGAATGGTTCTAATTTATGTCTTCAAAACAATTATTTTTTTTGTATTTGAAGCAACAAAAGCAGAACAAAACTTAGGGTCCCGGAGTTTTATACTGCACTGTCTGTAATCATTGTACTTGAAACAATCAGTCAAGCTTTTTAACCCAGTCGTAGGAAACTGATGGGGAAACTTTATGGTTCCATTACATCTTTTTCTTTTTTACATGAATTATTTCACGCAGAGTTCAGAGAACTGTACCTTTGCTACTGTCTTTTTTTGGACTACATGAAGGAAATTTGTAACAATCGGATAATCTATTGCAAAGGTTTATGACACAGCATTCACTATTTTCTCTTAATAAGTAGGAAACATTTCAGCATTGCTTACAATAGATGTGCTTTATCTGGTCCCCCAGATTTTCTCTTCTTTCTTCAAATCCCGCTTGCCCTTGGCTTTTTAAGCTGACTTTAAGTCACGTGGGGAAGACAAATGAAGGGGTGATGGATGCATCGGTACACTTTATCTTTTCACTCTCCTCGACTTAGACGCCAGGGCCAGCACAAGTGGAATGCAGTGCACAGTCTCGTCCCAGATGGGTCTGTATTTGTTTCGAAAAAGAAAGAGTTATCTCCAGCATTTACCACAGAGAAGCCTGTCTTGGGACTTCCCTGGTGGCGCAATGGTTAAGAATCCGCCTGCCAATGCAGGGGACAAGGGTTCGATCCCTGGTCTGGGAGGATACCACATGCCGGGGAGCAACTGAGTCCGTGCGCCACAACTACTGAGCCTGCACTCTAGAGCCCGCGAGCCACAGCTACCGAAGCCCGCGCGCCTAGAGCCCATGCTCCACAACAAGAGAAGCCACCGCCATGAGAAGCCCGCGCACCGCAACGAGGAGTAGCCCCGCTCGCCGCAACTAGAGAAAGCCCGTGCGCAGCAACGAAGACCCAACGCAGCCAAAAATAAATAAATAAAAATAAAATGAAAAAGAAAAGGCTCTCTTTTCCTGGGATTAAAATGAACGTGTGCTACCTCCAGGTCAAGGTCAAGGGGAACTGGCAGAGCTGTTTGGAACAAAAGGTGTGGCCAAGGCTAGTTTTGGAGGCAGTTTTGGAGGCATTGCAAGGATAGTCTTATTTTCCCTCATTTTCACCTCTTTGTGGAATTCTTGTTCTTGATGCCCCCACCTTACCAGGAACATGTGCTGTTCTCCAGTCTGGATTTCAGCCTAGAACCAGGCGCCCCGTCCATGGCTGAGTCGGGCTTATGTTTTCAAAAGAAAGCATATTAAATACTCTAAAGGGAGGAACATATCTGTGCAAAAAACAAAAACAGATTTCCAGAGTGCAGATAACTGGTCCTGGATGCTTGTAAAGACAGCAGAAGCCTCTGAGGGGAGCCCCAGGCCCTGTGCTGGGCTCCCCTCCCTGTTACCTCTCCAAGCCTTGCTGTGTGGCCTCTGAGCCTCCAGTCTCCTGGCCCTAAGAACAGTCTTCATTCTTCCCCACGCAGCATAAAAGTGAGAGCCTGTCAGTTAGCCACTGAAATGGACTCATACTCTGCCTTTTCCTAGAAAAGACTTGAACAACACAAAGTATATTTGTACATTGAAGAGATCTTCGTCCGTCAAAATGCCCTTGAGTAACTCTTTCCTACTTAAATCTGAAGGGGTTGGAGGGGAACGGGGAGGGCGAGGGGGTGGGGTGGTGTAGCGATATCCCCTTAGAACCAGCCATATGCTTAAAATCCTGGTGGACATTTTTCTGTCTTCCATAGCATCTATCCATCATGAAGTGAGTGGGACAGATGAATTACTGGTTTATGTAAAAATGCCATTTTCCATGTCTAATGGTTGCCTTTAAGAACTGGGGATACTAGGGGCTTCCCGGTGGCGCAGTGGTAGAGAGTCCGCCTGCTGATGCAGGGGACACGTGTTCGTGCCCCGGTCCAGGAAGATCCCACATGCCGCGGAGCGCCTGGGCCCGTGAGCCATGGCCTCTGAGCCTGCGCGTCCGGAGCCTGTGCTCCGTAACAGAAGAGGCCACAACAGTGAGAGGCCCCCGTACCGCAAAAAAAAAAAAAGAACTGAGGATACTAAATGTGAAAAGGTAGGCATAAATGACAAAAAGCAATGCGTATACTAAGGAAAAATTGACTTTGCTAGTTCTAATGAAATTAGATTGACCTAGAATAAAAAGCAAATTAGAAATCTTGAGTAATTGAAGTTTTCCAGGCATCTGGTATTTTTAAGACTCCTCAGTGTAAAAAGTTCTGTCTAAGTAGCTTTGACTTAATAGCTCATTTTTCTGATTGATGTGTTTGGAAAACTCTTGTTCCTGTGTGTAGTCATTTTCAGCTTTTCTGACCTACCTTTTTTGTTTTGCCTTCAAAAGAAAAATATTTGCTTCCAAAACTGCCCCGTTTTAGCATTACAACTGTCTTAACACGGTAGCTGCTTTGTGACATCCTGTTAAGTAGAAGCCAGAAAAATAACCATGAGCATTCATCTCCGTACCCTGCGGAGATTTTTAGCAATTTTAATGAAGAGAGCTGAATTTTAAAATAGACTTTCGTTTTACTAATTGACATTTCTTTAGCCTTTCCATCAACTCAGTGCCTCTTAAGCGTTAGATGTTTTTCTTCGGTTCAGTAGAAAGCCTGGCAGCAAATGTTGGTTTGTGTTCCTCCTGCCACCTCTCAGATAGGTGGTGTGTTAACCTGACTGCGTTCACACTTCTGCATCCAGGGGATAACTTTGATATTTGTATCCTCATAACGTTGACTTGTTGTTACTCCTAAAATGCTTACGATCTCCTCGAATGGGATGCAAAATCTGATCCAGTTTTGCATTTCTCCAAAATGAATCCCCATTCTTCTAAGGAGCTTTTTTTCCCTTAAAGATTAACTTCTTGGGATCTAGTCCAGCTTTAGAACCGCCAAAAATTGTGTCTTCCTTGGTCTTTTGCTTTCAGAGTAGTGTGACAAGTGCCAGTGGAAGCTCCACTTCGATTTGAGTGGAGGAAACCTTTGGCTTGAACTTGCGTCACCATATGAAGCAGAACAGCGTCCTGTATTTAGTGCTGTCTGAGAAAAGTTCCAGACACAGTCAGTAAGCCCGTAGTAAGTAATTGCGTTTCCGAATACAGGCACACCTCGGGGATATTATGGGTCCAGATGCAGATCACCGAAATAAAGCAATAGAGTCACATGAATTTTTTGGCTTCCCAGTGCATACAGAAGTTATGTTTACATTATACTGTAGTCTGTTAAGTGTACAATAGCATTATGTCTGAGAAAACAATGTACGTACCTTAATTTTAAAATACGTCATTGCTAAAACGTACTACCCATCATCTGAGCCTTCAGCGAGTCAGGATCTTTTTGCTGGTGGAGGGGCCTGCCTCAGTGTTGACGGCCGCTGCCTGATCAGGGCGGTGGTTGCTGAAGGCCGGGGTGCCGGTGGCAGTTCCTTAAAATGAGACAACAGTGAAGTTTGCTGCATGGATTGACTTCCGTGAACAATCTCTCTGTAGCATGTAATGCTGTCTGATAGCATTTGACCCACAGTAGAACTTCTTTCAAAATAGGAGTCAGTCCTCTCAAACCCTGCCTTATCAACTAAACTGATGTCATAGTCTAAACCCTTTGTTGTCATTTCAGCAGTCTTAACATCTTCATAGGGAGGAGATGCCATCTCAAGAAACCACTTCTGTGTCCATAAGAACTCATCCGTTCAGGTTTTATCATGAGATTGCATCAATTCAGCCACACCTTCAGGCTCCGCTTCTAATTCTAGTTCTCTTGCTGTTTCCACCACATCTGCAGTTCCTTCCTCCTCTCAATCTTGAACCCCTGAAAGACGTCCATGAGGGCTGGAATCGACTTCTTCCCAACTCCTGTCCATGTTGGTATTTTGACCTCTTCCCAAGAATCAGGAATGTTCTTAATGGCATCTAGAATGGTGAATCCTTTCCACAAGGTTTTCAATTTACTTTGCCCAGATCCGTCAGAGGAGTCACTATGGCAGTTAGAGCCTTAAGAAATGTGTTTCTTAAATAATAAGACTTACAGGTCAAAATGACTCCTTGATCCATGGGCTACAGGATGGAAGTTGTGTTATTAGCAGCATGAAAACGCTCTTAATCTCGTTGTCCGTCCCCATCGGAGCTCTCGGGTGACCAGGTGCATTGTCGGTGAGCAGCAATATTGTGAAAAGAACCTTTCTTCCTGAGCCTCAGGTCTCAACAGTGGGACTAAAAATATTCAGTAAACCGTGTTGTCAGCAGATTCGCTGTCATCCAGGCTTTGTTATTCCGTTTCTGGAGCACAGGCGGAGTGGCTTTAGCATCGTCCTTAAGGGCCCTAGGGTTTTCGGAATGGCAGGTGAGCACTGGCTTCCACTGGAAGTCACTCTGACGTTAGGCATTAGCCCCTAACAAGAGAGTCAGCCTGTCCTTGGAAGCTTTGAAGCCAGGCATCGACTTCCCCTCTCCAGCTCGGAAAGTCCTAGACGGCATCTCCTTCCGGTAGCAGGCTGTTTCCTCCGCAGTGATCATCTCTTGCTCAGTGCTGCCACCTTCATGGACGACCTGAGCCGCAGCTTCCCCCTCAGCACCTGCGGCTTCACCTGGCACTTCCGTGCTACGGAGGCGGCTTCTGTCCTTCAGCCTCATGAACCGACCTCTGCTTCAGACTTTCCTCCTGCAGCTCCCTCCCCTCTCTCAGCCTTCGCGGAACTGGAGAGAGTTGGGGCCTTGCTCCGGATTAGGCTGTAGCTTCAGGGAATGTGGCTGGTTTGATCTTCTGTCCAGACCACTCAGACTTTCTCCATATCGACAGTAAGGCTGTTTCCTCTTCCCATCAGTGTGTTTACCGGAGCAGTGCTTTTAATTTCCTTCGAGAACTGTTCCTTTGCATTCACAGCTCAGATAGCTGGTACAGCAGGCCTCTGGCTCTGCTTTCCACACGCCTTCCTCACGAAGCTGCATCGTTTCTAGCTTTTGATTTAAAGTGAGAGACGTGCGGCTCTTCATTTCACTTGAACACGTAGAGGCTATCGCAGGGTTATTAATTGGCCTAATTTCAATATTGTTGTGTCTCAGGGAATAGGGAGGCCCGAGGAGAGGGAGAGGGGGGGAACGGCTGGTCTGTGGCGCAGTCGGAACACGCGCGACTTATCGATTGTTTGCTCTCTTACCTGGGTGTGGTTTGTGGCGCCCCAAAGCAATTCCAGCAGTCACATCTAAGATCACTATCACAGATCCCCATAACAAATATAACGATAGTGGAAAAGTTGGAAATACTGTGAGATTTACCAAAATGTAACGCAGAGTGAGCAGATGTTCTTGGGAAAATGGTGCCAATAGACTTGCCCAACACAGGGTTGCCACAGAGCTGCAATTTTAAAAAAACGCAGTATCTGCAAAGCGCAGTAAAAGGAGATCTACCTGTGCTTGTGAAGTTCTCTGGACAAGGCTTCAAGCCCAGCGCAGCCCCCGTAGTCGGGGAGTCTGCCCCGCGACAGGACACTCACCCGAGTTTGCTGAGGGCCCTGGGTGCGCCCTGGGTGATGAGGGTTACGTGAAGTGTGTAGAGTGGACCCCGCTGTCGTCCCCCAGCTGCCCTTCTCCATTGCGCTGACCTCACTACTGAAGAGATGGTCATTCCTCAGAGAAGGGTGTTCTCAGAAACTGATCTTCCTGTTGCCTGGGCAGTGCCTCATGGCCCCGGTTCTTAGACGGCTGCGCCAGGCTGCAGCGGTGTGCGGTGTGGGTCCCAGCTGGCTACTTCAACTCTGTGGCCGTGGGCGGGTTACCTCTCGGGTCTCGTCTGAAAAAGGAGGGTGATGACACCTACTTGCAGGGAGGTTGTGAAGACCAGAGGTACTAACACGTGTGCTAGCTCTTAGTAGAATGTGTTTGGGCTACGCTGAATAAGGTTCTTGATGCAAATGTTTTAACAGTTCTACAACATACTGTTGGCCAGACTGACCCTCAAGGTAAAAGCCTACTTAGTCCTTTGCTAAGAAAGATGTTAAGTGTTTATTCATCGTAAACATTCAGTGAAAGTTTCTTGAATGAATGAGTGAATAAAAGCATTTGCTCTCAGCAGTAACAGCAGCTTACCTTTCTTTAACCCTTCGTTTACACTTGTCTTCCCAATCCGCGCCCCCCACCCCAGCCCCGAGGAAGTGGAAGGGTGTTATGGTCTGCGTTTCACAGGTGGGGAACCAAGGCCCGGATTAGAAGTGACTGCCTGAGGACTCCTACGGCCAGATCCCAGGGTGCGGGCCTCTCCTGGGAGACGAGGGGCAGAGAAGCCGTGTCCCTCCTCCTCTTTCCACGCTGCCTGGCCTCGCTCCTGCCCCCACCCCAGTCTTAATGCAGTTTCTGGCTTACTACGATGTCAGTGTCTGTTCACAGTAGAAAACCCAAAAGAAACTAGAAGTCACTACCATTCTGCCAGCCTCCCATTCCCCCCTGTTCACGAAGACGCGACGGAAAGCTGTCACATCGTCAGGATCTCCTGAGACCTTTAATGTCCTGGATACTGAGACGCAAAGTGGGAAGCATGGGAAGCCTACATTTGAGGAGCTTACAGTGTAAATTAAGAGGTAAAATGCATAATTACAAGGAAACTATTAGAAAATTTGTGCAGATTCTTGGGCTCAGGCCCTGAGAATCCAAATTCATTGAGATTTCGGACCCAAAAGTCAGTTTTTAGCAGATGATTCAGGCCATACTTTTAAAAACCCTGAGCTCTGACCAGAATCCATGCATTATTGTGAAGAATTAGAGATCCTCAGAACTGAAGTGACTTACCCCACTGTATACACTCAGCCAGGGACAGAGGACTCGGACCGTTAGGCCGACCCTGTGAAGTTGCTAATTCAACAGGTCAGCAGCTCAAGCATCACAGTTCCATAGGGTTCACCCTGGCGGGATTCAGGCCTCCTGAGTGAACTCTGTCTCGGCAGGAAGCTCTTTGATTTTTTTCTCTCTTAAAATGTGCCACGCACGGAACGCATGAACGTGCTGTAAACATTTGAGCAACAGGAAGCAGGCAGGTGACGCCGGACTCACAGCTTCTGAGCCATCTCAAGCCCCTGGACCCAGGACGGCAGGGCAAGGACAGTATTTTATACTTTCCCTGCGTCGCAAGTTATCTTATACCTAGGAAGACCTGTTGATTATCTTTACTTTTTAAATTATATCTGGAATCCGTCAGTACTTCCCACTTCCTGGAGGCGGCTCTGTACCAAGAGTGCTCCGCGCAGCTGCCTCCTGTGTCCCCAGCGCCCTGTCCTAGGCCCTGGTGTGCGGGACATACCCCCGGAGACCTGCTGTTGTTCAAGTCGGACAAAGGTAGGAACTGAAAAAGCAGAATCATCTGAAATCTCCCCATTTGCTGAATATCCTCTCCCCTAAATGTTACAGTCCTTTATTTTTGAATTCTGAAGTCTTAGATTTAAATTTGTTGAAAGAAATGTAATTGATATTTTCTGGATTATTTAATCACTTCATTTCCAGAACCATTAAGTTTGCCCTTTATATTCACGTCCTACGTTCTCTATGTTCCCATCTCACACATATTTGGCAAGAGTTTTTTTTTCTTAATAAAATTTACTTATTGAAATATAACAGGTGTATAGAAAAGTGTACAAATCACAGGTATGTAGCTCAGTGAATTTTCACAAAGTGGACACAGTGGGCAGGTGCAGGCTCTTGTAACTACCACCGAGCTCCAGATATAGGACATTAGAACACTGCCAGCACCTCATGCCCAAACCTAGGTTAGTTCCGCCTGGTCTTTGAGCTTTATATAAATGGAAGGGTACAGCATGTATTCGAATTGTGTGTGAGATTCATCCATGTTACAGGCAGCAATTTTTCATGCATTTTCCTTGTTGTGTGTTATTTCTTTGTATCACCGTACCCCAATTTCTCCATTTCACTGTGGATGGACATTTGGGGTTTTTCCTGACTTGGGTGATACAAATCTTGCTGCAATTAATTTTTTTCTTTAATTCATTTATTTGTTTGGTTGCGCCAGGTGAGCTCCTGAGTTGCAGCTTTTAGGCTCCTTAGTTGTGGCACACGGGCTCGTCAGTTGTGGCACACGGGCTCCTTAGTTGTGTCATGCGAACTCTTAGTTGCGGCATGCGTGTGGGAATCTAGTTCCCTGACCAGGGATCGAATCCAGGCCCCCTGCCTTGGGAGCGCAGAGTCTTAACCCCTGAGCCACCAGGGAAGTCCCTAACTTTCTTGTATTGTCCTTTTGTGCACATATGTACACGTTTCTTTCAGGATTATGTGCAGAAGTGAGCCTGTCGGGGTGTGTATGTTCAGCTTTTTAGGGGACGTTACCAGTTGAACATCTGCCCCCCACTTTCTCTGTACCTTTAGCAACACTGTGTTGTCAGTCTTTTGAATGTGAGACATTTTGGTGGTGTGGAGTGGTATCGCATGGATTATTGGTCTACATATGAAAAGTAAAATGATACGCTTTCCAGAAAATAACAGGAGGATATACTCACGTCCTTGGCTTGGCAAAGATTTTTAAACAGGACACCTAAAGAAGTGATCAGTTGTTAAAAAAAAAAAAAAAAAAAAAGAAGTGATCAGTTGTACTACATTACAATCAAAACTTCTGTTCATTAAAAAAAAATTACGATTGTGAAAAGGGAGGTCACAGAGCGAGAGAAGATATTTATAATACAGTCACCCAACAAAGACTTCGATATATCTCTCCAAATATATTAAAATTTTCAGACCAATTTTCTTAAAAAGGCAACCCAACTGGTCAGGTACTTCCCAAAAGGAGATATCCAAATGGCCAGTAACATCAAAACTATGCTCAAGTAGGGCTTCCCTGTGGCGCAGTGGTTAAGAATCCGCCTGCCAATGCAGGGGACACGGGGTCGAGCCCTGGTCGGGGAAGATCCCACATGCCGCGGAGCAGCTAAGCCCGGGTGCCTCAAGTACAGAGCCTGCGTTCTAGAGCCCTCGAGCCATAACTACTGAACACGCTTGCCACAACTACTGAAACCCATGCGCCTAGAGCCCGTGCTCTGCAATAAGAGAAGCCACTGCCTACGCACCTCGACAGAGAGTAGCCCCCACTCGCTGCAACTAGAGAAAGCCCGCGCAGCAACGAAGACCCAGAGCAGCCCAAAATAGATATATTAAATAAATTTACTTAAAAAAAATATGTGTATATATATATATATATATATATGCTCAAGTAAAGTCATCAAGGAGAAGCAAATTGAAAACAGTTTTTCATGGGAAGAAAATGTGAAGAAGCAGAATCCCCCCGCTGCGCACGACTCCCATGTCCTGGGCCTCCCGGCACGATCTCGCGTGCTGTGACAGTGTCGGGCATCCGAAGGAGCAGCAGCCTCCGTGGCTCCTTCGACTGGGCTGGCGTATTCCTGAGACTCGGCTTTAATACTAGGCCTCCGCCAATAGGGAGCAACAGTGCTTTGTCTGAGGAGCTCGGCTGTGCCTTTCTCCTCGCCTACATAGGACGTGTCCCTCTGTGACACTTTTAAGGAAGACTACTGTGGGTGTCACCTGCTGCCTCTGCCATCCTTGCCTCCCACCTCATCCTGCCCTGCAGCTCAGAGCTGGTCCTTCCAGAGTCCAGCTGTTCTGTCCATCACCTCTAATGCCTGGAATTTACTCAGTGCCGGCCTCACTCACTTTGGGGAGCTCAGAGCCATTTGCAGATCCTGCTGGGAAAATGGCTGTCCCGCGGTCAGCCAAGCTCTCTGCTAAATTACTTCTGGGCGAAGAGGCCGTTCTCAAGACTCCCGGAGCCCTGGGGTGCCTTTACGAGCAGGCTCTGCGCCCGCGGAAACCCCAACAGGAAGGCGCCGCTCCTCCAGGCCTTACGGGATTATCCAGGAGGGGCGGCGTTCCGCATAATTACGGGAGCGTGGTTATCCAGGCCGGCTGACGCTCTGCACACGCAGCCACACGCCGGGCCACCACCCACATCCGGGCAGAGGGAAACTGAGGCAGGAGTGGACCTGGGCGAGTGGGGCAGGCCGGCAGCAGAGAAGAGGGGAGTGTATTTTGGTTGGGGGCCTGGGGGAGCAAAGCAGATGGGGAGCAGCCTGGGACCCAAAGGAAATTAAGTATTTTTCCAGTTTCAGCAAGGAGTCCCTTGGCATTCTTCCCAAATGTGTCTCCCAAGCAGCCCACCTTTGAGACCAGCTTCATGCGGGCAGAGCCTCAGACACCCTGTGGACCCCACATCTCCCCTGGGCCTAGCAGGAAGATCGGGGGGGTGCTCAGAGCTGCCCCCTGCCCCCGCCCCCACCCCCACCCCCTGCAGCCTCTAACCCAGCTGACTCCTGGCCCTTCCTTTACTCAGCCGTCGGGACACTGTGTGAGAGCAGAAGGCGTAGAGAAGAGTCCCCTGCAGGCCCCGCCCACAGGCCCTTCAGTGCGGTGAAGGCCACAGCTGGTGCGCAGACACACAGGAGGAGCTTGAGTTCCTAGGTAAGGGCCGTCCCTCTGGTGGACGGAAGCTGGGGCAGAGAAGCATCCCAGGTGGGCCTCCCACCTGAGCAGCCAGGGAGGCGGGACAGAGCCAGGACGTGGTGGCAGGGAGTGACCAGCCACCGGGAGTGTGGGCAGGTTGAGACCACTATCCCTGGCTGCTACCACCCTGTTGCCCGGCTATCCCTGCAGCTCCACCCTGCCCCCCAGCCCTGCGGGTCCGGGGATTGGGTGGTGGTCAAAGCCTGGCAGTGGGGGCGGGAACTGTCAGCCCGGGGGTCGTGCCTGGGGGCCAGGGTGACAGCTGACTTATCTCGTCCTTTCCATTGGCGCCTCTGATGAGCATCCAGACCAGGCAGTGTGCCCCATGCCCAGCATAGAGGAAGTGTGCGTGCTGTGTGTACAGGCTCCAGAGGGCAGGGGAGCGGCACTTAGGACGAGGAGGAACATTCCAGTGAATCGTGGAAAAGGAAGTGTTCGTCTATGCACACAGGTGTCCCTCCTCTGCGCCAATAAGCAAGGGCTGCCCTGTGGTCAGAGAGAATGTGGGATGTGAGAGCACATGCCCACCCACTGCCCACCTTGCCTGGTATCTCCTGTGAAATACCTTCGGTGGTGCCAGCTTCCTGAGCCACCTGGGGGGCGCCTGTCAGAACCTCAGAGACAGAAGCTGCAGGGAGACACCTGGAAACGTGTGTCTCTGAGAAGCCCCTCTAGCAGAGCCTGGCTGTCTGTCTCACTGTCCGTGGAAGAGTCTGAGGTTAGAGCTGAGCCGTCCTCACCTGGCCCACGTGACGGCCCACCTTGGTCTGGCCCTCCCACCCCAAGCAGAGGGGCTGGACCAGTGTCAGGAATGTCCTTTGACGCGTGTGGCGACAACAGAATTCTAGAAGCCAGGACGAGTCTGGGAAAGGTGCCACCACGGTCATTTCCCTCCGGCCTCCGGCTGCGCCTGGGCCCCCTTCGCGCAGCGGCCTTGGCTTCAGCCCTGTTACAACACAATGACGTGCGTGGGAGCGGTGAACACGGCAGAGGCCAAGCTCAGCCGTGGACAGCATTTAGTTACCCCCAGGACTGCGCCCAGCGGAGCAGAGGCCGAGTTCTCCAGCCTGACCTGCTGCAAAAGGCCTCTGGTCCTCCCACTGGGACGGCTGTGTTCTTGGCATGGGAGCCGAGAACGCACTGGTGACCCCTACACCCAGCTCCGTTTACTCTGCCTCTCAGGCTCCGGGCTTTAATTGCAGGAACATTCCTTACTCCAGGGTGGGGGGCGTGGAGGGGGATGTCGGAGTGGAGCCTTTCAGCGATGCTTCCATCTGAACTGCAGAAGGCTTCAGAGCTAAGCCTGGGGAAGGTGCTGGGGGAAGAGGCCTGCCTTCCCTTCTGGGACTGGGGTGAGCGCTGGCTTCGGGTGGGTTTTCCAGGTCTGAGCAAACGTCCTTGCCAGAGCTGACTTGGGTCTCATCAGCTAACTGGAAAGCCCTGGTCTCTCTGCCAGCCTGGTCTCACCCCCCAACCACAGCTCTCGGCCACGTGTGAAGACCTCGCAGCTCTCCACCTGCAGATCATGCCATCGCCTGCTCTCGTCTGGCCTGCTACATGGCTTTGAAGCATCTGGGCTAGGGTCAGGGTTGCTTTCTTGCCCCGAGGCTGCTTGTCTGGCATCTCACGTGGGCGTCATTGGAGCACAAGAGCCTCTCCCAGCACCATTGTTAGGGGTGGGGGCGACGGCAGGGTGCTGAGTTCTGCTTCTCCTCCCTGAGGCCACAGGCGGCCTGCTCACAAGGGGCGCACAGTGACAATGGAGCCTGGACACCCTTCCTCCCAGGCTCTCAAGTCATCAGGTCAACCATCCCAGTAAAGCCAGTGCGGTGACCGGCGTGCCCAACACTCCCAAACTTGGGGAGCCCACCCCAGTCCCGAATGCCAGACCTTTCCCCTTCTGCTTTGTGAACCGCTTCCTGACATTCCCCCACTGACCCTAGTGTCACCTCCTAGGACCCCACAAGACTCCCACAGCTGCGTTCCTAGGGGAGCCTTCCAGAAATGGTCCCATCCTCGCTCTGTCTCTTCCTCCCCTGCCGTGGTTTCGATGCTCCGCCACGTGGGTTTCTGTCTTCTGTGGGGCTCCGGCTGGCTCATCCCCCTATCCTCGAGGCCAGAAACTGGGGATATGAGCCAGGGATTAATGGCACAGAGTAAGCTTCCGAAAGCCACGGGGCCCATTGGAAGGCCTTAGCTTACAGATAATTTCCCTTCTCTGCGAAGGCCAGGCATTTAGTCCATATGGGCAGAGTCAGGGGACAGTCAGCCAGCAGGGGCAGGGAGCCGCCACAGCCCAGATGGCCGCCCAGGAAGAGCAAGCGACCGTGCCCAGCCTGAGGTGCGAGATGGCCACTGACCTCTTCTCCTAGAGGTAAGAGCTGGGGCACTGGGAGCCCCCCCCGCTGTGCCTCCAGACCCCCAGAAGGCTTGGGCGGCCCCTCTCTGTCCTCACTGTGGAACTCCCCCCGCCAAGTGCCCAGCAATGCGCCAGTCACTTTCCTGTCCTCTCCTGAACTGTACAAACTGTACCTTGATTTCGTTATGGCAGAATGCACTCCTGGGTTTCTTTAATGTAAAGATTTCAGAAGTTTATGCGAGAGAAAGACGTGGCAGTGCTGCCGCTTCTCACTCCCCACCCCGTCACCAAACCAAAGTGAGTCGTTCCAGTTTCGTTCAGTGAGGTATTGAAATGAAGTGACACGGGAAAAGCAAGTCCGCTTCCTTCTCACTGTCGGCCGGCAGTGCCCACGGGGAGGAGGATGTTGGTCTGCAGCACAAATCTTTTCTTCGTGGAGGAGAGCTCGCTGCCGTTTTCAGGCTGCAGGGAGGCTGTGACCCCCTCACTCCCCAGCCCAGGTAGTTGGGGGGCTTCCATGGAGGGGAGCTGCTCTCTGGGGCCCCAGGGTAACTTGAAGGTGGATTTGGACTTGGAACTTCCCCTTCTGCGTGCACCCCACCCTGTTGGATATTTTTGTAGCTGGGAGATGTCCTCAGCAGCATTTAATAAGCAGATGGAACTTGGTGCGCTTGGGGGTCCCCTAAAGTCGGTGGGGGGCACTATGGTCTTCCATAGACCCTATGGCCCATCTCTTCCATAGACGGGCTCGTCCGTGCCGGGGAGAGGGCTGTGAGCCGTCTGCGGCCAGGGTGGGCACCCCCTGCCTCTCCAGGGATTAGCATAGGCCCTGTGCCCTGGGGCTGATTTGGCACCTGCAGACTTGAAAAATAATTTTCAATCTCTGCAAAAGGAAAGAGAATCGGCACTGATTAGAGGCAGTCTACAGAAGGGGTCAAAATGCCAGTTCTGAACCTGGCTGGCTGAGTTCAAATCCCAGTTGCACCACTTACTAGCTGGTAACACTGGGCGACTTAACTAACTCTGCCTTGGTATTCTCATCTGTAAAATGGGGATAGAGATGCCTGCTTTTTTTTGGCTGCACTGCGCAGCATGTGGGATCCCAGTTCCCCAACCAGGGATTGAACCTGTGCCCCCCACAGTGGAAGAGTCCTAACCATTGGACTGCCAGGAAGTCCCAAGGATGCCTGCCTTTTGTACCTGATGTCATTAAGTCAGTTCATTTGTGTTTGGCACTTGGCAAGCACTCAGTAAACACTCAGGACTGTTACTGACGAAGAGCTTCTATTACCCGATGCTGGTCATGAACAAGTGGCCACGTTTTTGCCCCACGTCAACTCAATGACTCAGGTACCATTATCCCATCTTTCAGGTGTGGGAAATGAAGCACAGAAGACAGGTGACTTTCACAAGGCCACTCATTCATTCATTTTTTTTTTTTTTTTTTACATTCAGAGGCGTTTTAATTTTTTATTATGAAATATTTCACGCATAGAAAAGTACAGAGAATACTTTAACACACACTTATGTACTTAACATACATTAGCATTTTGCTGTATTTGCAGAATTTTTTAACAGATCAAATGTTGAGATAAGACTCCCTTTGTCCTCCTCTCTTACTCCACCTTTCTCTCTCTGGAACCGATCACTCACCTGAAGCTGGTGGGCACCCCCTCAGATAGTCCTACAGTGTTCTTATGTACAGTTATAGACTGCTTTGTCTTTTTCAAAATGCTCCAGTCAACTTTATCATACCATACAATCTTGCTTTCTCCCAGTCAGTATGCTTTTGAGTATTTCTGTGTGGATGCCCGCAGACCTAGCTCGTTCACATTGGGTGCTGTGTGGTCTTCCATGGGACGAACAGGTCATGATAACACGCCACAGATTGTCTATTCGGTCTTCTGACCAACAGAGCCTTTCCAAGTTTGCTATTTTATACGCGATGCTACAGTGAACACCCCCCATGCCCCCTCCTGGCGCTCATGTGTAGGCTTCCCAGGACACAGACCCCCTCCGTGGGGAGGCTGGCTGGCGGAGGTTAGCTTCCCCAGATGGTGCCCAGTTGCCCTCCAGTCGCCCCACTTCCACTCCCTGAGCAGCTCTCTGGCCAGGACCAGCACTTTTAAGTTTTCATTTCAGTGGATGTGGAGTGGCACCTCCTCGTAGTAATTCCTTAAATGCGTACCAGCGGCCGGAGCTGGCCAGGCACTGTGCACGGTTATCAAATGGCAAAGCAGGGACCAGGGGCCCACGGAGGATACTCTAGACAGAGCACCCCTGCTCTTGTGTCCCGTAGCACTTAGCAAGCTCTGATTTGCATAATCGGTTATTTACATGTCTGCACACCCCCACGCCCCGTCCGCCCCAAGGAGCAGTGACCCCGTTCAGCAGAAGGTTTGGGTGTTACTGTTTCTCGCACCTCTAGATCCCTGCTGCCTGATTTGGCAGCTGGCAGCCATATGTGTCTCCTGAGGACTTGAAGTGCAGCTGGGCCAAATCAAGATGCGCTCTGAGTGTAACATACATACCGGCTTTGGAGGAGTTAGCACGGAAGGCAAGCATGTAAACTATCTTGTTAATAATTTTTATATTGATGACATGTTGAAGTGATCATTTTTGGATAAATCAGGTTCAATGGAATATGCTCCTAAAATGAAAATCACTTGGTTTAACAAGGCTACTAGGAAATCATAAATGATAAATGGTACCGGTGGCTCGAAATAGATTTCTGTTAGATAGAAATAGCCCTAGACTCTACCAGGCTGGTACCCCGCGGCAGGTGCCTGGGGAAAGTTTGATGAATGAATGGGTGTGTGACCCGACACTTTGAGAACAGAACTGCGGTGTATCTGAGCCCCCTCTGGCCCATCCCTGATGTTCTCAGACTGTGCAGAGCGGCTGGTCCCCGACACCCTTCCCTTCCTCCCTTCTCCTCCTGCCCCAGGGGAGTGAGTGAGAGGCCGCAGGAGCCAGCCGCCTGTGCAGGGAACACTGGGTGTCTGCCAGGCTGACCTCCCCCTGAGCAGTACCTCCCGGAAAGCCCCACGCTGACCAGGGAAACAACATCCTGCAGAACGGCTCAGGCTCCTTCGGGGTCAGCCCCCTGCCAGCCACTGTGTGTGACGTCCGCACCCTCCTGGCACCGTCCCGGGTACATTCATCCAAACCCCCCGGGAGGCCGAGACCACACTGAGGGTTGCAAGCCAGGACGCTGGCTGCCCAAGGCCTCCCGGAAGAAAGCAGAGCTGCACTCGGCCCCTGGGCATGGGGCCCGGGCCCGGCACACCAGGGCACCCGCTTTGATGCCTTGAGAAAGGTTAACTTTGAAGCTGCCTGTCTGGGTGGCTGAGCCGGCAGGACTTGAAGAAAGCGCCGTCAGGCTCTAGCCTGCACCGTTCCACGGAGTTACCCCTGGCAGGTGGGGAGCCCGGTCTGAATTGCCTGGGAATCCCCCACTCTTTCCAAAGATGTGCAGAAACCTTACCCGTTTGGAATCTTTGGGAAGAAGTCTAGTTGACTTAAGCTAAGGTTTCGGGTAACCGAATCTGACCCCTCAGGCACAATGCTTCCACATATTTTAATGGTTTTAGGTGGGAAGTATTTAACGATGGGGTTTATTCTGTACTAGCCTGGACGGACGGGTGACCGGCGATGCCCTCAGGCTCTGTCGAGCAGGGAGGATTGTCCCTCCACGCCGTCCCCAGCGGCCACACTTCCTGGGTCTTCATTCTTCTTCCTGGTACCAGGCGCTTCACCAGTGTGTGCTCTAGCTCCGTCGGGGCACCCACCTCCTTCATCATCCCTGACCCACTTTCCCCATGGCCCATCTACATCCCCTTTGAAATGCTTCTACTGAGCTGAGCTGGGAAAGCCAAGCTTATTCAAGCCCATGTAAAAGAAGGGCAAAGCTTTGGCCCAGGTCTTGCCTCTGACCCCTGGGTGGACTTTGGCACAGGGCCGTGGGGTGTGGATAGGGAGGTCCCCGGATGTGCCCTGAAATAAACGGCGCTTACTGTCCTTATAAGGACATACTGGTTTATGAACAAGAATGTCTAGCAAAAGCAACAAATTCCCTACAGATCACAAGGTACCGATCTTTTTATCTTCAAGATGGTTCCAGGATGGGCTGCTGCCCTGAATCTGGCAAAATCAGAGTTAATTCCTCCATTCCTGCTGTCCCCACCACGTCTCTCTCGGCACAGATCCATGCCTACCCCTCCCCCACTTCTCAGGAACCCCTCCGTATCTCTCCACACCCACGAGCTCAACCCCAGCCCAGGCTGGGGCTCCACATCTGCTGTGGGAGGTCCCATCCCAGCGGCGGGAAGACTGATGAGAAATCCCACCCACACCCACCATTAAACACCTTTGGTTCTGGAACATTTTTAAAATAATTCTTTTAGTTTGGCATTTGAAATTATGTGGCTATAAGTAACTTATTAAATTTAACAAGCACAGTCAAGCACGCTCAGGAATGCTCGTGAAGGGAAACCTCAATTTGTCTTCAAAGAACTGAAACTTTGTGAAGACCAAATTTAACTCAGAAGAATGTTGCAGTGTCTTAAGTAAACTTTTATTAGCTTCTATCTTGCAGGTTTCTCTATACTTTAAAACCCATGGATTTTTTTTTTTTTAATTTTGGACTGAGTAATCCATTCTCCTATTCAAGTTTCAAAAGGAGCTAAAGGGAAGGGAATGAAAAGTTCCCCCCCCCACCCCCGGCCCCGGGCCTCTGCCCGGAGCCCCACTCCCTCCCGCCGCGGGCAGCCGAAGGCGCTGGATTCTGCAGAACCCTCCAGAGTCACCCCAGCAAACACGAACAAACAAACGCAGGGCCTTGTGTTCTCCTCCCTTTTCAGTGAGAGGACTGAACCCTTCTGCAACTTGTTTTTTTCCACTTGGAGATCTTTCCGCATCAGGACATGAAGAGCTTTCTTGCGGCTGCAATCTTGTTTCTGTTTATTGTTTTTTTGGGGGTTCCCCCCCCCGCTCTGGAGCAATTTCCTGGGTCATAGAGAGCCCAGAGGGCCTGGTGCGGCCCCCGCCCCCTGACTGCCGTCTCTCCCCGGCCCTCCAGCCCACCCGCCCCTCCCTGCGACAGGCTGGAGCCAGCTTTGCAGCCGCTCTGATCTGCCCACCGCCTGCCGAAACCGTCTCCAGGACCAGCTGCTACCAAACTCTGTGACCCCCGAGCCCGCGGGTCTGGCCTCCTCTGACCTCCAGGCGCGGCTCACGCCGCCCTCACCCTCTGGGCTCCGCTGCCCGGCCTCCCGAGGGACTCAAGGCAGGGCTGCCCTGCTGTCACTCCCATCCTATCACCTTGCCTCAGGGACGCCTTTTTGCTTGTCCCTGAACCCTGCCATCTGCCCCTGTGCCCCTGAACTTTGCCCCCGTGACCCCCCAACATGCTTGTCTCCGCACATGTCAGGGCTCCCCTCCCCGCCCCCGTGCTGCTCTTCTGTTCCCCAAGCTGCCGGCACCCAACAGAGCGCGAGTACCTGTGAGATGCTCCGTACCTAAGGAACTGAAGAAGGAATGGCTCCTCGTTCTTTTGCTCCGTCGCAAGTGTGAGCTAGGAAACACGAGGCTCGGTCCCGCTGCCGACGTGAGCCCCTCCCTCGGGTCCCTGGGCCGCCAGCCCGCCTGCGGTGTCGCGGTCACGGTGCTCTCCAAGGTGCCGGGCCACGCCCCCTCCTCTCCCTCCTCCCCCTCCTTCTTCTCCTTCTCGGGTCGCCTCTGCTTTTTGTCTTCCCTCCTCTGCCCACACCCGCCCACCCCTCATTTTTAGGACCCTCCCTTTGCCCTCCGGCTCCTCTCTGCAGGTGCTGCGGCCCCTCCACGAGGGTCCCGGGCTCCCCCTTCTCTGCTGCAGAGCCAGCCCTCAGGCTGGTGGTGAAGCTCGTCCACCTCGCTCTTTCCAAAAGCACCGGAGCCCGAGAGACCTCTGCCCGGCGGCAGGCGGGGTCCCCTGGTCATTCCAGGGCCCAGTCCCTGCGGGACGTGCCTCTTCCTCCCTCGGCTCCTGTGGCCGTGCCCGCCCGGGAGGTGTTAACGTGGCAGCTGGGGCTGTCGTTGTTGTCGCCGCATTACAGCCTTCAGGAGGTGTAACTCACATACCACAAAATTCACCTGCTTCGCGTGCACGACTCAATCATTTTTAATAAGTCTACAGATCCCTCTGCCCACCGCAGTCTCTCCTCAGCCCCAGCCCCAGCCCTTGGCAACCACCAATGTTCTTTCTGTCTCCATACCTTTTGCCTGTCTGGACACTTCACATACATGGCATCATCCTCTGTGTGGCTTTTTGTGTCTGGCTTCCTGAACTGAGCATCACGGTTTTGAGGCGCATTCATGTCGGGAAATAGCGGTGCTTCCTGCCATCTTACGGCTGAGTCATGTTCCATGGTGTGGGTCGATCACCATTCACTTCTCCGTACATGAGTTGACGGACAGCTGGATCGTTCGCACCTTCTGGTTCTTGTGAATAGTCCTGCTGTGAACATCTGTGTAGAAGTCTCTGTGTAGACATGTGTTTTCATTTCTCTTGGGTAGATACCTAGAAGTGGAATTGATAGATTGGTAACTAAACGTTTCACTTTCTAAGAATCTGCCAAGCTGGACTCCAAAGTGGCCGCATCACTTTACACTCCCAGCAGTAATTTAAGGGTTTCTCCACATTCTCACCAACATTTGGTATTTTCCTTTTATTTCTTTGATGAAAGTCATCCGGGTGCACGTGAAGTGTCATCTCATTGTGATTTTGACTTGCAAAACCCTTAAGACTAATGACATTGTGCTTCTTTTCACGTGCTTCTTGACCGTTTGTAGATCTTCTTTGGTGAAATATCTATTGTAATCTTTAAAAAAGTTTTTTAAATTTATGGTATCTTTTTTTTTTTTTTTTTTTTTTTTTTGCGGTACGCGGGCCTCTCACTGTTGTGGCCTCTCTCGTTGCGGAGCACAGGCTCCCGACGCGCAGGCTCAGCGGCCATGGCTCACGGGCCCAGCCGCTCCGCGGCATGTGGGATCTTCCCGGACAGGGGCATGAACCCGCGTCCCCTGCATCGGCAGCCGGACTCTCAACCACTGCGCCACCAGGGAAGCCCCTAAAAAAATTTTTTTAATTTAAATGTCAGTTGTTAATTGGGTTATTTGCCGTCTTGCTGTTGAGTTCTGAGAGTCCTTTATGCATTTAGTCCCTGATCAGGTACATGATGTGCCAACGTATTCTCCCCGTCTGCAGCTTGGCTTTTCATTTCCTTAAAGCTGTCTTTTGAAGTTTTTAATTTTGATGAAGTGGCCATCGATATGTGTGACTGTCCCTCTATTGGTGGACGCTGCTTTGGCGCCAGGCATAGCGCAGAAACCACGCTCTGTCCTCACTAGCCCAAGACCCAGGGCAAGTGACAGCACCTCTCTGGGCATCAGTCACCTCATGTGCAAAAGGGGGACAAGGATAGTGCCCACCTCAGAAAGCTGTGCAAAGCTGTACTTAAAACAGTGCCTGGCGCCCAGTTAGCTCAAAACAAACCTTAACTATGGATTGTGGATCCTTCAGGGAATTTACATTCACTCTCACTTTGGATCCTTACCGCAGCCCTTGGAGCTGATGCTCCTTACTCCATTTTAGGGTGAAAAACAGACACTCAAACAGCTGAGTGACTTGCTTGAGGTCCCACAGACTGCGAGGGGCCACAGACGTGTCACCCCAAGTGAGGGTTCCAGACCTGCTGCCTCGCCTCCCAATGGCTGACCCCCGGAGGCAAAGTGAGGCTCCCTCCCTGGACCCAGCAAGCCCAGGCAGAAGCTGTCCCCCGGGGACAGTAAACCAGCACGGGCCAGGCACCAGCCAGCAGGGGATGCAGAGACGAGGGACTCATCTCCACTGCCCAGGCAGAAGCTGTCCAGGCAGAAGCCCAGGCAGAAGCTGTCCCCCGGGGACAGTAAACCAGCACGGGCCAGGCACCAGCCAGCAGGGGATGCAGAGACGAGGGACTCATCTCCACTGCCCCAAGCCAAGCCTGTGCTCTGGGGGGAGACAAAGTGAGATTGGAGGGCCCCGGGCGGAGTTGGGAGCACTGAGGAGGGGCCAGACCCAGCCTGGGGTGTGGAAGGGGGCGTCTCAGCCTCTTCCGGGGTGGGGTTAAGCCCTGGGCCCCTTCTGACGGCCTGGCCTCAGGAGCTACAATGCAAGTCTGTGGCTCTCCGGTGATGCTTTCGGGCAGACAGGCCTGCAGACTGGGGTGTCCCCGCCCACGTGGCCCGCCTACCCTTCACCTGGGACCTGTCTCCCCAGGACCTGCGTTGCTTTTCTAACTTCAGGAATTTTCAAACTTGCATGTGGAGAGGAGACAGCACAACCAATCCCCACATACCCATCACCCGGATCCAACACTGGCCTTTCCAGGGCCATTCTCGTCTGTTCTCCCATCCTCTGAATAAATTCCAGGCATCATATCATTGCATTCCAAAATCCTGCAGTACAAGTGCAGACACACACAAGCACACAAGGGTTTCCCCAGAAAGAGAGGAACTACCTGCTGCCCACTCCGTACCGGTGGGTCCTGGTGAGAGAGGCCGGCCCTGCCCCTTTGCAGCCAGACGTCCTCAGGCCAGGCCGTTTCACCTCTCTGAGCCCCAGTTTCCTCATCTGTACAATGGGATACCAGTGCCTACTGCCTGGCAAGATGGCTGTGGAGATTAGCCAAGGCTGCAGACTGTCTGTGGGTGCACAGGTGGACAGCAGAACAGTAAGAGCACAGCGGAGAAGGCTAACCCCAACGTCAGGATGGGAGGGAGGGGAGAGAATGGGATGGGGAGTGACACGCAGATCTTCAAATACCTGCAACAACGAATTCTTAGGGGGAAAAAACCTCAAGCAAAGGTAGCAAGTTATAGGTGTATACTTTCTCATACTCTCTGCTTTTTTGGACATTGGAACAGTTCATAAATCTAACTGCAGCAAATTAAAGCTGCAGTTAGATCACGTCTCTGCTTGACACTTAGTAGGAGCCTGGCTCAGCGACCTATCGCTCTGTAACAAACATCCCCAAACGTAAGACAGCAGTAACTTAAAACAGCCGCCATTGTATATTTTCTCCCAACTCTGTGGGTTGCCTGGGCTCGGCCGGGTGGTTCTTGGGCATCTCATGGCACCGGCTGGGGCTGCTGTCACCTGGTGGGGACTTGCCTGGGCTGGATGTCCAACCTGGCTCACACACATGGCGGGTGTGGGGGACTGGGCGTCAGCTGGGGGCTCAGCCGGAGCTCTGACAGGCAGTCTACACCTGTGCTCTCCCTGTGGCTTGGGCGTCTCAGCATGGCGGTGGGGTTCTGAGAGGGAGCCTTCCCGAGAGCAAATCTTCCCAGATGGAGAAAGCAGAAGCCCCCGGGTCTCCGTAGGGCTTAGTCCCGGAAAAGGCACATCATTGCTTCTCTTGCATTCTGTTGGCCATGCAGTCTCAGGGCCATAGAGTCAAGGAGGGGAAACAAATGTCACCTTTCAGTGGGGGAGGGAGGAAGAATTTGCAGCCTGCAGCCGTCTTTAACCTACCACTATGATCAACAAATGATTGTTGAATATGAAACTGAATTTCACAGACATGCCTCAAATAGGGAATTAGCCGCAGGTGAGGCCTGGGGGGGTTGTGAATGGACCGATCTCCCCCCTCCCCCCCCCCCACCAGCCCTGCTCCCCACCCTCCTCGACAGCTTGTGGAGCCCCTCTGGGCCCGAAATCCTCCAATGCCACGTGTGACTGGGTAGCGCTCTCTGGGCGTGGGAAGGTCATGCTGTGGTGACCAGGAAGGCCCAGCTTCTCAGACCCTTGCACGGTCTGCTGGCAGTCCAGTGGGTGCAGGACACCCACTCTCCCACCCTGCTGCCTCGGCTGGGGGCTCCCAAGCGCCCCTATTCACAGGCGTCCTGGGCTGGGATGGTCTTTAGCCAGCGACGGCCCCTGCTGAGCCTTGGGCCTACCCTGATGTCCTTCCAGGCTCAGAAAATGTCCGGGGCGAGCACTGTCGTCTCAGCCCTGCCCCTCCCCTCGGCTCCCTCTGGTCCCCTCCCTGGTGTGGCTCCGGTGCCGGTGCCGCCTGGCCTCCACCGCTGTCGTCATCCATGCTGCCCCTTGCTGGCAACTAGAAGGGGCACAGGTGGGCGGGGCTGTGCAGACAGAACTGCCTCCTCCCTGTTCTGCGCTGGGCAACCTTACAGCCGCTCCCTCCCCAGCAGCTGCCCCGGGCAGCTCCCCTGGCTTGGCATTCAAGCAAATGGTTCCCTTTGGGAATGGGCTGTCCACCTGCTGCTCTCCTTGCGATGCGTCTGGTCCTCCGGTCCCCGGAAACCTTCCGAGGACTTGCCGTTCTTTATTGGTTTGTTCAAACCCCCAATGCGTTCCACATGTGTGTCCGGAGTGCCTGCCCTGTGCTCGGCCCTGCGCCCCAGGCCGAGGCTGTGAGGCCAGTGCTACGGACCTGGTCCCTGTCCTCCGGGGGTTTCCCTGCTAGTGAGACCCAGACCTTCAGTCATCACATTGATGAACCCACGGCAGCCTGCGGTCTGCCAGGCAAAGGGACACTTGCCTAGATCCGTGAAAGCGGAGGGGGAGCTAACTGGACAAGGGCAGGGGGGAAGGACATCTCAGGAGGAGGAGCTGTCCTACAAACATGGTCCTTTTTTGCCCTCCATGGGCCATGCCCTGGACCCAGAACCATCACAGCAAGCGTTTCCTCCTGTTACTCACACGGGACCCGGCTCCCTTTGGGGGCTTCTCAAAGGTCACCTTCTGCGAGCTCTCGTCCACCTCGTCTAAAGTTTTAGCTCCTCTGTTTTATTTTCCCTCCTTAGCACTTAGACTCTGACATCCATAGGGGGCAAGGACTGTCTCGTTCACTCCCTGTATCCTCAGAGCCTGGAACTGTTTCTGACACATGGCAGGTGCTCAGTGCACGTTGGAATCCTTGTAGAATCATGCACAGGAAGTGGGTCCCCAAGGGGAGGAGAGGGTGGAATTGCTCTAATTACCCTTCTCCTGCGTCCCCTGCAGACCAAGGGGCTGAGAAGGGAGGGCTTTGGGGGACAAGCATCAGGGTCCCAACTTCCCAAATCACCACCCCTCGGGGGCCACGCCTGAGGAATCCCCGCCTCTAGCACCTGCCTTTTCCCAAAGCTCCGGGTGATTCTGATCACAGACAGGTGTGGGCTGCTGCCTTGACCTCCAGGGTCTGTGGGTTCAAGGCTGACCCCTCCTCTTCAGTCACTGCAGCCGCTTCCAGGTGCGTGGTGCAAGGTAAGCCCACTGAGCTGAACTCTCCTCCAGAGCCCGTGGGGTCCCCACCACCAGCTTCCTCTACCCCCCCCACCACAAAACAGGACCAACTTCCTGGGCACCTCACCTGGCTGCTGGTGTCCAAGTGGACGCTCTCTCTTTAAAAAGAAAACCCACTTTATTTCGGAAAATTTCAAACACATACAAAAGTAAAGAGAATAGTATAATTAGCCTCCATGTACCCACCACTTAACTTCAACTATTATCAACATTTGCCATTGTTTTCACCTCCCTCTACCCCTCCCACCCTCACTCTGCCACCTTTTTATTTTCCATGTCTTTTAAAGCAAACCTCATCTTCATACTAATTCACTCATAAATACTTTTCCACATGGATCACTAACAGATAAGGGCTTTAGAAAACACAGTGATATCACTATCACAGCTATTAACATTAGTAGTAATTTCTTTTTTAAAATTATTTATTTGGCTGCGTCGGGTCCCAGTTGCGGCGCTCGGGATCTTCTTAGTTGTGGCGTGCGAACTCCCAGTCGCGGCATGCATGTGGGACGTAGCTCCCCGACCAGGGATCGAACCCAGGACCCCTGCCCTGGGAGTATGGTGTCCTATCCACCGGACCCCCAGGGAAGTCCCAGTAATTTCTTTCTTTCTTTTTTTTTTTTTTTTTTTGTGGTGCACGGGCCTCTCACGGTTGTGGCCTCTCGTGTTGCGGAGCACAGGCTCCGGACGCGCAGGCTCAGCGGCCATGGCTCACGGGCCCAGCCGCTCCGTGGCACGTGGGATCCTCCCGGACCGGGGCACGAACCCGCGTGCCCTGCATCGGCAGGCGGACTCTCAACCACCGCGCCACCAGGGAAGTCCCAGTAATTTCTTAATATGATCTAATACCCAGACTATGTTTAATTTTCTAGTATCTCACAAATATATTTTTCTGGTTGGTTTGTTCAAATCAGGACCCGTCCAGACCGCACAGATTTGCATTAGGTAGATCTGTACCTGAAGTCTCTATCCTTCCAAGTGGGCTCTGACCCTCAGATCGAGGTTCTCCGTGGTATCAGCCGATTAACGTACGTGGGAGTTTTTACGGAACAAACACCTATACCTTGGCCCTAACTGGACCAATTAGGTCAGGGTCCCTGGGGTGAACCCGAGCCCGGGTGTTTGCTTCATCCATTTGTATTTATTTATTGGTTAAGCGCCACCCTCGGGGATCCTGGCGTGCTGCCAGGGCTGGAACCCACTGGAATACTCTCAGGAGTTCTCAAGGCACTAGCAGTCGTGCCCCCCAGGGTGTCCCCTGGCAACCTCTGGGGAGGTTTTTGGTTGTCACCACTTGGGGAGGGGGCTATGCTACTGACCTTTAGTGGGTGGAAGCCAGGGATGCTGGCCAGCACCTACAGTGCCCAGGGCAGCCCCCCAATGGCTACAGTGCCCAGGGCAGCCCCCCAATGGCTACAGTGCCCAGGGCAGCCCCCCAATGGCTACAGTGCCCAGGGCAGCCCCCCAATGGCAGATCTAATTATCCAGCCCCAGCATCCAAGTGCTGACATTGAGAATTCCTGAGCCTGGGGCACAAACCCCGCTGTTCTCAGGCCTCCTGAGGGAGGAGGCAAACTAAACTGGATTCTTTCCATTCCTTATCTCAACCCCATACAGTCCACGAAACACATCCGCCTGGACCTCCTCACATGAGCCCCGCATCCCCTCCCCCAGTGCTGAGCCTGGCCGCTCCTCTCTCTGCTTGGGGCAGCAGAGCAGGGCACAGGTCGGAACGCACCACTCAGCGGCGGGATGACCTGTGGCCTCCCTCTGCTGTGGGCCCCACACCTGGGAAATGGAGAGAGCAGGGCTGTCCTGAGCAGGCGGTGACAGCAGGCCACGTGCCTAAGGAGCCCGCAGTCAGCGCCAGTTATGCTGTTCACTGCGGTACCCGGTGTCCGGCGCAGAATAGATGCTCAAAAAGTGCTTACAGAAATGAATGGTCTGTACACTAATATGCATAAAATAGATAACTAATAAGAACCTGCTGTATAAAAAAAAAGAAATCAATGGGTCCCCATTTCTCCTTGTGGGAACTGGGGCCCAGAGACAGGCTGATCTCACAACCAGTGCCCAGCATTCGGCCTGCTCAGGGCTTCTCGGCCCGCAGAAGGGGCCTCGCTTCCGTGACAAGAATGTGGTTGGCTGTGCCCGCCGTCTCTGGAGGCCTCCCCACCCCTTTGTTGCCACCATCACAGGAGACGATGCGAAGCAGCCCTGCCCCACAGCTCCCTGGGGAGGAACCAGGGCACAGGACCCTCGCAGGCCACCTTCCCTCCCGAGGCGGAAGGCAGGGACGGGGACGGGTGGGGGGACATCTAGCCCCTAACCCTGCCCCCCACCTCTGTCCTTCTATTTGGAGGGGGGGGACATGATACATTTCCTGCCTGTCCCTCTGGACTGGATACGCTCAGGGGAACCAAAAGATTGTAATACTTTAGGAATGACTCAAAAGGAGAACACGGCTAGGGCGCTGACTCTTATTTAGGAATGACTCAAAGAGAGAACACGGCTAGGGCGCTGACTCTTATTTCCTGCGACCCATGCTTCCCTGCATTCACAGAAGGGGTGTCATTGTCCTGCTCTGAGACTCGGTTTCCCTTTCGAAGCCTCCAGAAGGACACAGAGCACGGGGTGTGGGGATCTTGGGCTTGTAAGACGGAGCTGGCCGGACAGGCTTGTGACAATGACATGGGAAACACTTGCTAGGGGTTGGCTTTGTTCTTCCTGGCATGCTGGGTAGGTGCCTGCAGAGGTCTCCTCTCTGTGGGAGGCCTCCTGAGAAACCCACTTGGATAAAAGGCCTCTGCACCCACACCTCTGGGAACTGGGGAGTGACCACCAGCTGGGCGTCCTCAGAAACCCGAAGGCGGCCCAGCGGCCAGGAGGCAAGTCCTAACACCCTTCAGCTGGGCCGCGCCCCCTGGTTCACCCCCAGAAGTGGGGTGCAAAAGCATGTGTGGCGAGCCAAAGGGCCAGACGCTGACACTGGGGAAGCTGCCCTCTGATCACGAGGGCCATCTGAAGCCCCACAGGCCAGCGACTAGCCGGGGTAGGGGGAGGGTGCGTACTGTCAACGTGTCCCCAGGGCCCAGGGCGGGGGTGGCGAGATGCTGGAGCCCCACACTTCCCCCCTCCCCCTCAAGCACAGGCGTCCGGTGTGGAGGGAACCCCGAGGCTCAACTTCCACCACCCAGGGCTGGGGGGGCACAGCCGCAGGGGACCCGGCACCCAGCCTCGGAAGGGGCGCGCGGCCGAGAGCGCCCCCCGGGCCGCGGCCCAGACCTTCCCCGGGTTCCCCGCCTTCGACCTCACCCTCGGGCCGGGGCGAGAGGAAACTAAGGAGGGCAGGGGAGTCCGCGAGGCCGGAGGCGCGGGCGCCCGGCGCACCCCTGGCCCGCTCCCTAAGGAGGCGGCGGGCGGTACCCGCTCTGCCCCCGCGCCGGGCCGGTGAGATCCGGCGCCCGCGGGCGAGGCGGGGCCGCCGTCAGCACCGCCCTCGGGGGCCAGGGAGGGGGCGGTGGGAGGCGTGCGCGCGGCGGCGGCGGCGGCGGCGGCGGCGGCGGCGGCTGCCCCGAGCGCCGGCCGGGGCGGAGCGGGGCTCCAGCGCGCCACCCGGCCCGGGCCAGGAGCTCCGCTGCTCTCTCTTGAAGGCTTGTCGCCGCGGCCCCTCGACCCCGGCCGCCGCCGCCAGCGGCGCCGGGGCGGGCCCCACAGTGAGCCCACCAGGAAGCGGTGAGTGCCCTGCGCCGCGCGCCCCGGTGCCTGGCACGGCGCTGCCCACCCCACCCTTCTAGAAGACGCCGCTCTTCCCGAGAGCCGCAGCCCCGCCGAGCAGCGTCCACGCCCCGCCAGCCCCCGCGGCGGGAGTGGCGTCCCTGGGGCGGGCGGGGGCCCCGGGGGGCGGCGGGGGACCCCCGCGGGCTCGGGCGTGCCCCTCCAACTTCTTGCAGACTTTTCTGCGGATACGCGGGTTTGGGGAGAGTTGGGCCTCCTCCGGCCGTGTTGCAGCTTAAGACTGGGCGGGTCGGGGGAGGGGTGTGTCCCCGCGCGTGGAAGCCTCCGGCCCCCCACTCCCCACCTGCCACCCCGCGCTGTCACGAGCTCCTGGGGGACGGACCAGACCGCCACTCCTGAAAGCTGGAAAGGAGCCCGGCGGGGGGTGGGGGCAGGAGGCCTCGAGAGGAACCATTTCCCCTCTATCGAGTATTTCAGAATATATTATTTATGAACCGCCTCACTTAGGGGCCCCCTTCGCTCCCAGAGCATCAAAGCAGGTTTGCAATCTCGAAGGGCGATTTGAGTGTGAACGCACTCGCGACTCTCCCGGCCTGCTGAGCTCAGCGGACCTGGGGGGAGGCACTCCTTACAAAGGTTGACCTGTAGCCCGGCGTGGCCAGCCTGGTGGGCGGGGTCAGGGCGGCTGGGACCTCTCTCAGACTGCTCCCCGGCTCAGAAAAGTCTGTGCAAGCTGAGTCTCCTTGTCTCACTGAGGATGGGGGTGGGGGACGAGGAGGTGAAGGCAGCCCGGTGGAAGCGCTCCTGTGATTGTGCAGCCTTTGTGAAAAAACACTCCATCTTACAGATGAGGAAACTGAGGCTCGGAGTGGCCCACCTGGATTGGCAGGCTCCAGGGTTTCCTGCACAGCCCCCAGGGGCGCTTGGGGAGCCCTTGTCCCAGGCCAGGTTAACTCCAGAAAGCACCATGTTACCTGTCCAGGCCACACCCACCTTGGGTCCTGTGTCCCCACCCTGGATGGGAGGGAGGCCATGTATTTATGGAAAGACTTAATCCCTCTGCCCGCCCCAAGGAGGCTGAAACCTCCACCAGGCTAATCTCCTCTCCCTGGAAGCCTTTCTCTTGGCCAGTGGGGTGCCCTCCGTGGGCCCTGAGGTTGAGAACACCTGTGGACTTCCCCTCAGTGGCCATGGAAAGACAGCGGTGCTATTTAATGTTTACTGAGCACTAAATGATGGCAGCCATCACCTGCGTTTTCTGTTTTCATTCTCTGACCTAATGCTGTTATCTCCATTTTACAGATGAGGACGCAGAGGCTTGTAAAGATAAAGTGACTGATCCAAGGTCACGCGGGCCGGTAAGTGGCAAGGCCGGGCCTTGGACCCCTAGCCCCCACGGCGTAGGACCACCAAGTACAAGCCTTCCCCCACGAAAATATTGTTAATGTATAATATACACACAATAGTGTGTAGACATTAAAAGTGTACCCCCAGATCAAGAAACAGAAATTCCACAGGAACCCACTCGTACCCCATGGAGCCGCAGTCTCCCCTGGGAGCCGTGGGTGGTTCTGTGTGTACCACAGGCAGTGCCACATTGTAGGTACTTTTTAGTTGGTGCAAAGAACACAATAGTTTACTTTTCTCTTTGCACTGCAAACCTGCAGGGAGTGATTAGGAGTTTGTGACTCCTAACTTCAAGGTTGCGGTAAAAACAATGACATGTTTTCTACTTAATCCCATGATGAATTAACCATTAGCCTAACTTCTAGTACAATACCCCTTATTTTGAAACATTTTTATTGATGTATAACATAGGGAAAGTTGCACAGATCCTAAGTGTTGAGTTTAATCTCCCAGAGGCCCCGAGGTGGCAGTGGGCTAGTATTGTGCTCAGACTTACATGGGCAGTCAGCGGAAGGCCACGGCTAGACCCCAGGTGGCCCAAGACCCTGCCGGGTGACAGCGAAGCGGGTGGGGATTTTGGTGGGCACCTTGCCCCCGCCCCCAGGCCCATCCTCTTTCGCTTCCTGTCGGCAAGCAGCTGTGGGCCAGGCCTCCTGCAGGTGTGTGGGCTAAAGCCAGGGAGAGGCTCGTGTTTGCACTCTGTGTACCAGGATGGGAAGCATGTTAACGCTCGTAGCATCTGTTCCCAGCACAGTCCCTTTGGCTGGTGTTGCAGGAATTCTAATCCTGTTGCAAAAGGAAAGTGCATTTTTTAAAAAAGGAAGAAAACCAAGATGTGTCGCGTGCCTGCTGGGAGCCCTGACTGGCCAGTCTGTTAGTACGTCTCCCCTGTGTTTGCAGTAAGGGAACAGGCATGGAGAGCTTACCCAGACTCCCCCAGCTGGGAGGGGAACCTGACTCCATCTGCTCTGGTGGGTCCACCCACCTAGGCAAAGGGTCACATTCCTCAGCTATGATTCTTCACACCTGGCCTCTCCTTGGTCCTCAAGTGAGATCTTGGTTCGGGGTGTGAGGCCCTGTGCCTGGGCTGAGTCATGACCTCCACGCAGCTACTCTGATTTCATCTGGGAGCTTGACTCCCCAGAGACCAAGTTCAGGCTTCTAGCCCGACGCTGCCTTTCACTGACTTTCCCTTTCTACATGGCCTCATCTGGGAAACCCAGGTGACAGCCTTTGTGTAGGGTTGCCAGGTTTAGCAAATTAAATGCCCAGTTCGATGTGAATTGCAGATAAATGATAGATGATGATTAGTGGGGGTATGTCCCATGCAGTAGTCGGGCATCCTGTATTTTATTTGACCAGTTTCAGTTCCAGATCTGCAGGATTCATGCCGGGAGGGGTTTTATTTCATCCTCTACAGCCCAACCTCCATGAGCCACCAAAGCAGAAACCGAAGGGAATCAGCCGACCTTGGCCAGAATTCTACAAGCAGGGTGCCTTCGGCCCTTGGGTGGTTCTTGTGTCTCTGGTACACAGGACTACATCTTCTTTACTTTTTACTCTGTGCAGACAACACATTTGTTGACTGTTCTCTTCGTATTGCAAACCTGCAGGGGGTGAGCTGGCCAGCACTCACGGCTGCGAGCTGGTCGTTTGTGGCCCTTACCTGCAAGGCGGCTATAAAGACAGCAACGGACACCTTGGCCAGGTGTGTCCTTTCCCCATGGCTTTAGAGAGGCCGTGTGGGGTGCAAAGCAGCAGATATCCCATCTATCTCTCCACCTGTCAGGGGAGGGGCAGACCCCCTGCAGGAGGACGTAAGTTTTTATCACTCGCTGCCCATCCCTGTCACCAGAGAGGATCCTGTCGTGGCCATTTGGCGGTAGGGAGATTTTTATGCCTGGGTGCAAGAAAGAACCTGTTCTAACTCAGGCTGTTGTGCAAATAAGTAACAATCTGATATTTTGAATGGAACATAAACAGACCCCGATTCAATATGAAAGGGAGGTTTTTCACACTCCTGCGAATGTGTGAAAAGAGAGAACATTTATACCTAAACTAGCAGTTCTCTTGGGTCCGACTGCTTCCCTACCATCGTGCCAAGCTAAAGGGGCCCCCTCTCGTGAAATCTTTCCTTTCCGCCCATTAAATCTTTATTTTCTAATTACAAAAATGTGTATCTTTGTAACAAATTCAGACGGTGTAGACCTCCGCGAGTAGAATGATAGACACTTAAGCGGTGTGGCGAGATCAGCCGGGCTAGGGGCTGCGGTGTGGCGAGATCAGCCGGGCTAGGGGCTGCGGCTCCCTGGCCGCTTGACCGCTTGGAGCTCCGTTCCCTCCTGTGTACATGGGGGATGGGCATGATGTTATCTCGTTGGGTGTTGTCAGGGTTAGGAACTCTTGTAATGGGCTCGGCCTCTTGAAAGCATTAGCCTGACATCTGTCAGCTGTGATGGTGGCGTTTGGGGGGATATAGCCCCACTCCCCAGTTAGGTGTCGGTGTGGCTACCGTTTGGACAGATGAAGCATCAGGCTTGCCTTCCTCATCGCCAGACATCCCATCCCATCCCACGTACGGGGGTGTCTCCCACAAAAGCATCTTCCATCTCTGCAGGGGGCTGCCCCCCCAGCCCACTCACGAAGGGAGCAGAGTGGATGGGGCTCTGCCCACAGTCCTACATAAATCACCCTGGGGAACGATTCCTTCTGCTGCAACAGGCCACACCTCGGAATCCGGGACCACGTGGCAGGGTGCCCCTGGTTCTGTTCCCACACAGCACCCTCAGAGGGTGCTGAATGGTGACATGATGACATGTATGCTTGACAGTGAGGTGATGATGACGGTGACACCTGTCCCAGGCCCTGTCCTGGAGGCTGGGCCCGGATGCCTGATGAGGACACAGAGCCTGGGAGGCAGAGCATCAGCGTCTCAGGCTCAGAGAGGGAAATGACTGGCCTAAGGTCACACAGCTTGCACAGACTCCCAGTTCCTCTCAGCCACTCCCACCTTCCTTCTGCCCCTGTGGGGCGTTACAGCAACGTGCACTGGGATAAGAAAAGTCGGTTAGTGAAAACTCCGTTTGGGAATTCTAGAAACCAGAAATAGAATCACTACACATAGACAAGACCTCCTGATGCGACATTTACCTGACCCTGGCACGGCTTCCTGTCCCCCAGTGTCCCCTGAATCCAGGCTGCCAGGTCCTCTCCCTCCTGCTTTCTTCTTTCTTTCCCTGAGTGCTTTGAGATAGACATTTATTTATTTATTTATCTATTTATCTATTTTTGGCTGCGTTGGGTCTTCGTTGCTGCGCGCGGGCTTTCCTCTAGTTGCGGCGAGCGGGGGCTGCTCTTCGTTGCGGTGCGCGGGCTTCTCACTGCGGTGGCTTCTCGTTGCAGAGCGCGGGCTCTAGGCGCGTGGGCTTCAGTAGTTGTGGCACATGGGCTCAGTAGTTGTGGCTCGCGGGCTCTAGGGCGCAGGCTCAGTAGTTGTGGCGCACGGGCTTAGTTGCTTCGCAGCATGTGGCATCTTCCCGGACCAGGGCTCGAACCCGTGTCCCCTGCACCGCAGGCGGATTCTTAACCACTGCGCCACCAGGGAAGCCTGCAGAGATGGGTATTTTTAAGGTCACAAGACAACTTTGGGGATAAAACCCGTCAATTCAGGACTATTTTCTGGGAGGAACAGTGTGACACAGCGCCTTCCCCCAGCCAGAGCTGCAGTCCCTGGCTGCCCCTCCAGCCACATCAGAGAAGTTGTAGGAAAGCCCGATCTGATGCTCCAGCTGCGGGGGCTGGGTAACTCTGGTTGAGCTGCGCTCTGCTTTCCTTTCCTTTGTTGAATGCTTCTCTTGAAATAGTTTCAAGCTTGCAGACAACGTGCGGGAACAGGAGGTGCTACTGTGTATCCTTCACCGTTTGCCCATCGTTGCTTTATGGGCTTGAGGCCCATTAAGATTTCTGGCCGAACTCTGTGAGTGAAGCTGCAGAAATGATGGCCCTGGAACCTGAACACTTCAGTGTGTGTTTCCTAAGAACAAGGACTGTCTCTTGCAAAACACAGCCCAATGATCAAAATCAGAAAACTCGACATTGGCCTCATACCGTCACCTCCTAGGCAGTTGTTTTTCTTTTGACCATTTTATTACTTTTCAAACAGACACAAAAGTATGTCACGAACTCCCATGTCCCAGCTTCAACAGCAAATGGCGTCCCCAGCACCCCCCCCCAAGGCACAGCCGCTGTTTTTCTGTTGTATTTGACGGCAAAGTCCTGACATCACTTTATCAACGAGGACTTCAGCGCGAATCACTGTTTTATAAACCCTGCGCTGGGATGTGTTGTAAACTCTGTTGGGTGGGTTGTGACCAGCACTTAGCTGAGACAGAATGGAAGAGCCATAGACTGTGGAATCAGAGTGCTGCGCACAGCGTCTGTACAGTTGTGATGTTAAGTGTGCCTAGCAGGGGTCCCGACCTCAGGGGCAGACCGCTGGGCAGGAGACCCAGCTTGGGGGAGAGTGGTGGGGTGGGCAGAGACGACGGAGGTAAGCTCTGCGGTTGGCTTGAAATTCCGATCCCTCCATCTGCTCCCCGTACGACCTTTTTGCAGGTTAACTAATAACCTCTTGGTGCCTCAGTTTCCCCATCGGCAAAGTGAGGGTAGGAACGGTCCCAATCTCACCGGGCTGTTGTGAGCCTTGACTGACCGTGAATCCCTGGCACGTTTCTCTGGAGGGTGCTGGGCACAGAGCGGATGCTCAGAAAGGTGCCCAGTGTTCCCACAGGTCTGCTCTCGGGCTCTCTCTCCTCCAGCCCCAGTCCCCCTTTCTCCTAAGGAAGGATGCACTCTCCCTGGCATCTCATCTTGCACACTAGAGTCCCCCCACTGCCCCCCACCCCGGGAGCTTTTGAAAATCCCAGTGCCAGGCCGCCCCGCACGCCAATTACCAGGAATCTCTGGGGGAGGGACCCAGGCATCTGTGTTTTTGCAAAGCGCCTGGCGACCGACTCTCACCTGCTCAGAACATCACCCGGTTCTTGCTGGGATGCCGCTCCTGAGCGTGCGGGCGGGCGGGGTCTGAGAGCCCACGCTTTTCACAGCCTCCCCGTGGGGCTGTTGGAGCTGCCGACCCGACCCGACCTGACCTGACCGGGAGCAGCTCTGAGCAGTGGGGCCCTGGAGAAGAGGCTCCAGTGGGAAAACACCCCCCCCACCCCGTCACTGTCAGAAATCACGGCAGCCCACGCTGCCGGGACCTTTGCTGTGCGCCGCGCGGAGCAAAGCCCTTTCGCAGTCGCCCCCTCCCGACACCCGGTTGACACCACTGCACACGCATCAGCCCCGTTTTACAGATAAGGAGAGTGAAGTGTTGGCAGGTTAAGAAACCTGCCTGCGGTCACATGGCTGAGCCAGGCTCGGGTCCCAGCCAGGGAAACGTTTCCCTTAGCACACAGCTGCCCTGAATCTGTTCCCAAAGGTGTCTGTCTGTCCGCCCGCCCTTTCTCCCCCTCTCTCCCTCCCCTCCCCCTTCCCTCCCTCCTAGTCCCCCAGTCCATCCCCTAGTGGACGTCTCCTGTCCACCTCCTACCGGCCCACAAGTTCAACCTGGCTAAATTGAAGCCTTTATCTCGGCCCCTCCTGCAGACCGAGCCCTCTCACAAGCCTGAGCCTGTGCATCACCCCAACTTCCAGCTGCTTCCCCCTCCGTACCCTCACTGCCCCGCTGTCTTCACCACTCAGGCTCCACAGTTTCTGGCCCAGAGCCGAGCTGCTCTGACCTCGAGGGGCCTTGTTAAAATGCTGATTCTGGCTCAGTGCATCCAGGTAGAGCTGAGATGCTGCATTGTTAACAAGCTCTTGGTGCCAGGGCTGCTGGTAGCGAGGGTCTGGGGGGAGGAGACCGGCCTGCACAGCCCCCTAGAATGTGGAGGCTCCTAGGAGCGCTCAGAATAACCTCTGAACTGTGTAACCAGCCTCCAGAGACCCCACGGCCCGGCTCAGCTTTGGCCCTTCTGTGGCCTGTACCTGCCCACCCCCCCACCCCCCCCCCCCGTTTCCTCCCGTGGGCCACGCCCCTCTTGTCCTCTGGGCCGTGGCGCATTCTGTCCCTGCAACACACCTCTGTTGCTGCCAGTTTGCCTACATTGAGGTGCGGGGTCCCATGTGGCCTTGAATCCACTTGTGTTGGGTCTTCTGAGACCAGATGCCAGGATGGGAAATGTGCAAGAAATGTATCAATAAGGGAAATAGGGAAGGGGGCTGGGAGGTCTGAGCCCAAGGAATAGCGAAGCGGGGCAGAGAAAGCAAGGAGGGGCTGGGGTGAATCCAGGGGCAGCTGGCAAAGCCAGAGGTGGCCGTCAGGGGCGCCTGCCTTGGGTCTCGGCCTCGTGCAGGACAAAGAGACGACGGGCTTGCGAGCACAAGGGCCCGTCAGAGATGTGTGGGCGCTGCTCGCGGCCACCCCCCGCCGCTGCCAGCCTAGCACACAGGTGCCCTGGGAGGCAAGGGATCCCCGACTTCACCCTCTCAGAGAGCCTGCAAGAGCCTCACAGACCCCTGTGGGCGGCCGGGGCTCAGGGCAGTAGCAGCTTGGAATCCCAGCTCCACTCCTTCTAGTAAGCTGAGTGGCCTCAGGCAGCTGCTGACACCTCTCTGAGCCTCGATTTCCACATCCGTAAAACGGGGGCAGTGATAGCACCTCCCAGGGGCGCACCCGAGGCTTGAGTGTCAAGCCGCTGCCTCTGTTCACCCATCAAGTAGTCGGAATGCTTAGGACCATCCCCTTGCAGGGAGATCGTGGGAACGGGCTGGGAAATTTTAACACTGGGGACTGGGGTCCCTTCATCTGTTAGATCTCTGAAGAATTTGCATTTTAGAAGAGGGGCAGCATTGTAACAAAAGGCACACCCATTTTGCGAGCTCAGGGCCCCCTTGTCCCCAAAGCCAGCCACGCTCTGCTGGTTCTGCCTCATCAGCCCGGGCCAGGCCTCACCGGCACCTTCACCGGCTCCTGCGCCGCTCTGGGCCTCCTCCGGTATATTTAGCTTTGAGGCGCCTGAAAGTTTTTTCCACCAGCACACCCTGGGCGCTGAGCAAATGCAGCCCAGCTGTAGCGGGCAAGCGCCTCGGCCGCGGCTTCTCTCCGCTGCTACTTCCTGTTGTGCACCCATCAGGCCGGGGGCGGGGCCTGGACACGCGTGGCCGATACAAACAAGCCTCTCCTCTCCCCAGGCTGCAGAGGCACCGACATGGGGCTGAAGCTGACCTGCCTGAAAGGTAAGCGGGTGGCTCTCCCTCCAGCCCTTAAGGGGGGCGGGGCGGGGGAGGTGGGGGGAGGCAGGAGAGAGAGTGGACCCTGTGACCCCAGTGTTGCGTCCCTGAGACGGAAGGTGCACGCCCACTAAAGGCAGCACCTGTGCGCAGTAGGCGCCGTGCGAGTGCGCTGAGCGCTCCTCCAGGCCTTCCGCTTCCCTGGAGCTGAGTGATGGGGGAACGTCCCAGGGCCCCCCCACGCTTTGGTTGGCCCCTCGGAGGGATGAATCCCAGGCTGTGCGGAGTCAGGGGGTAAGAGGTCCTGGAGGAAGGTGCCACGCCCGCACGGGGGTATTTGCTGTCCACCCCGAGGGGCCTGTCATCACTGAGATAGGTGGTCCCACCTGCCGGGTGCCGGGGAAGGAGGGCTGGGAGAGGGGAAAGGCCAGCGGGGAGAAAGTTCTAGGACACTGAGTCATTGAGGGGTGATACGGGCGCCGGCGGAGGCAGCCCAGACCTCTGTCTCGTGCTCTGGACCCTTCGGACCAGCGTGTGGATGTCTCAAGGGCACCTCAGACCCACACGGCCCACGCGAAGCTGATTATGGGGTGACGGATGCTCCCACCCCGCGTCTCCCCAGCCTGAAATCTGGGAGTCGCCCTGGCGGCCCCTTGCGCACGTACAGCACGCCCACCGGCCCCTGACTCCCCTCCTGCCTGTCCCAGGCGTCTCCCCAGCTCCACCCTCTGGCACAGGAAGTCAGGAGGTATAGGAGGGCTCCCCCCGCCCCAGGATGAGGGACCAGCCTTCAAGTCCTGCAGCTGGGATGAGTGAGCTCCAGGGAGCCTCTGGTTGGCCCTCGGAGGGAGGCAGGGCGTCTTGACGGACAGCTCCTCCAAGACTGTGGGCCAGTGGGGAGCCGTGGTCCCCCTGGACGAGCGGGGGGAGGTGTTTGTCGAGCGGGCATCCGGGAGGGTTAGCTCCGAACGCTTGGCGCTCAAGGACCCTTTTCCCTTAGATTTTGCTGTGGGTCTCCCCAGTGCCGGGCACAGAGCAGGCGTTCAGGACAAGCGTTTTGTTTTGGGTTTTGATTGTGGTAAAATACGCATGGGATGAAATTTGCCACCTTACCCATTTTTAGGCAGACAATTCAGTGGCATCGAGTACATTCACATTGTTGTGCAGCCATCACCCACCATCCGTTTCCAGAACTTCTCCATCTTCTCCAACTGAAACTCGGTCCGCATTAAACCCTGACTCACCCTTCCCCTCCCCCAGCCCTGACCCCTACAGCCTACTTTCCGTCTCTGAATTTGCCCCCTCCGGGTGCCTCACATAAGTGGAATCCTACGACCACTGTCCTTTTGTGTCTGGCGAAACTTCACTCAGCATAACGGGGAAGCTTCGTCCATGTTGTAGCAGGTGTGTCAGAATAGCTTTCCTTTCCGTGGCTGAATAATATTCCGTGGTGTGTGTAGCCCACGTTTGGTTTATCCGTTTATCCCTTGATGGAGACTGGGCTGCTTCCACACTCGGCTGTGTGTCAGGACATCTTTGACAAACCGAGGTCCTGGAGGGGCCTCTGGGGACCACTTGCCTTCCAGCCCGAGGCTGGGGGTCGGCCAGGGGAGGAGACCCAGGAGCTACAGCTGCTGAGGATCCCTGGGAGAGCCCCCCACCTGCAGGACTGAAGCCCGGGCAGCAGGCCGGGTGCCCCTGGGCTGGGAGCTTTTCAAAGGGCCCTGACGGAGCTGAGTGCTGGGAGGGGTACGGGAGCTGGTGGCGCCCAGCGAGGGGCGCTCATGCGTCTTTCCTCACTGGCGCTCTGGAGCTGGCCCACCGCCTTCTCCCTCCGCCAGCCCCACCCCCCCAGCCTTGGTCTCTGGAGGTGACGAGGCCCACACAGGGTTAGGTGTGACTCAGGGCACAGGGGTTGGGGGGAGCGCAGAACCCCTCTCCCTGTGCTTCACCAGGATGACCCAGGCCCCCCAGCCCAGGAGCCCTGGGTCCTCTCCCTCTTGGGAACCTCTTTCTTACGGGGAACTGCAGAGGGCTGGATGCCTGCGCCGGTGAAGTTCATCTGTGTCGCTTCCCTCGCTGCCCACAGGTGTGCTTCCGCCTGGTTGTTGGTGCTGGGACGTGCCGTTTGCGCACTGTCTTCTGTTTTTATTTTGTTTAATGTTGGGTGCGAGTGCTGCGCGTCTCCAGCCAGTATCACTTTCACGATTCTTTAATGCCTTTGTGTGTCCACTTCCGCCAAGGGTGGGTCTTTGGGTTGTTCCCAGCGTGTTGCTTTCGTGGATCCTGTCATTTTGATCATCTTTGCTTTCTAACTTTTTAAAATTAGTATTTGTTTGAGGTAAATTCCAGAAATCAGAATAACCTGGTCAAGTAATATGGATAAATGGTGGCTTCCTCCTGGGGGCTTGGCCCAGGCAAGGCCCTTTTCTGTGCCTTCTGAGTGGGTCAAGTCATCCATCCCTCCTCCCACCACGAAGTGAGTACTTCTAGGATTCCCAGTTTCCAGGTGAGGAAGCTGAGGAACAGAGAGGTCATGCAGTTGCCCGGGGCCACACAGCTGGGACCCAGGTGGGATTGGAACCCAGGCGGGCTGTCCCTGAAGCCTAGCTTTAGCTTCCGCTGGTATGGCCTCTTCAGAGGAAAACATTTTAATTCAACACTTGAAGTGACCACTGTAGCTAGAGGCTTTATCCACACGCTCTCCTAAATCTTCACATTAACCCTAGAAGACGATGTTTTAGTTTCCTGGGGCCATTGTAACAAATTACCGCAAACTGGGGGGCTTAAAACCACAGAAATCTATTTTCTCACAGTTCTAGAGGCCAGAAGTGTGAAATCAGAGTGTCAGCAGGGCCGTGCTCCCTCTGGGGGCTCGAGGGGAGAATCCTTCCTGCCTCTTCTGGCTCCTGGGGGCTCCAGGCGTTCTTGGCTTGTGGCCGCATCCCTCCTGCGTCTGCCTCCGTCTTCACCCGGCCTCCTCCCCTGTGTTTCCCTGTGTCCTTTCTCTTAGAAAGACGTTGTTCTCCCCTTTGTCTTATGGAGACACCCATCTTTGGACTTAAAGTCAGTCTTAAATACAGGATGATTGCGTCACAAGATCCTTAAGTAATTACATCTGCAAAGACCTTATTTCCAAATAAGGTCATATTTTGAAGTTCTGGGTAGATGTGAATTTGGAGGGAACTCTACTCCGCCCACCACAAGTCACTTCACCTCTGAGCCTCCTGCGTGTGGGACAAGCACGTAGCTCTCTGTCTTATTTTTAGAACGTGCTCGTTGCCTGTCTGGCAATAAAGACTCAGCCCAAGGTGGGCGATCACGAGAGTGTGACATGGGAGACAGCAGCACAGCTGGGCCCAAGTCCTTTTGTTTCTGGTTCCAGAGGAGGGTGGGCACAGCGGGACGCTTTGAGTGGGGGCCTTGTGCTCAAGGGCCTGGCTGTAGCAGCTGTGACCCGTGGGGACGGTCCGCCGTCCAGAGAGCACCTCCCTCGCACTTTCTCACGTAAGGGCTGGCGTGTCTGTCCCCGTGATCCGGGCCCTGTTCCCTGAGCGTCTTCCCCCAGTTTGCTCATCTCGTCCTCAACTACAGCTGGACAACGTAGGTAACATTATAGATGGGGAGGCCGAGGCACAGGGACCGAGGCTGGAGGCCCCAGGGCCGGTCAGGAGGGGCTTGGCTCTGCAGGCGGTGGGGAGGGGGGAGTGCTTTTCCTGCTCTCTGAGCATGTCTGTCCCGGTCGGCCTCAGGTGGCACTGCCAGGAAACATGACGGGGCCGTGTGGCTCTCAGCGGGGCGTCCCCAGCCTGAAGCCTGGACTTAACGTCTTGCATTAGAGTGGTACATTCATTACAGTCAGTGAATCGATACAGATAACATTATTTTAACTAGAGTCCGTGCTTTATCCTAATTTCCTAGTTTTTACCGAACATCCCTATTCCGTCCCCCGATCCCATCTGGGACCCACCTTACGTTTAGTCATCACGTCTCCTTAGGCCCCTCTGGGCTGGGCCAGTGTCTCAGAAGTTCCTTGTCTTGGTGACCTTGACTGTCCTGAGGAGGACAGGTCAGGTGCTTTGAGGATGCCCCACTGTAGAGATTCGGCTGATGTCGGGGCTTTTGTAGAGTCTCTTCTGTGGAGTGTATGATCACGTTGAGGGTGGGGAGTGAGGAGGACACAGGTGCATTCCCCAGGACACTGGGCACTGGGGGCCCTGACTGCTCGGGCATCTTTCCCGGCTCCCTTCTGGGGCTCAGAGCCTCCGCTCCCAGTAATCCAGGTTTAGGTGGTTGGGAGGTGGCAGTTACGATGCCGATTTTTCTGATTGGCGTTTGGAGGCCCGAGGCCAGCCCCGGACCACAGCAAAAGTGAGAGTCACCCCGCACTGCCCCATGCTAGTGCAAACACATGCTTCCAGCTGTCCCGCAGCGGGGTCCAGAGTTGGTCGAGAGATTGTTCATCACACAAACACTGATTGTGTCCCTACTGTGTGCCAACCCACAGCCGGGTGTACAGGGCTTCAGGGCTGAGCAAGGCGGCCACGGTTACTGAACCCCTGGAGCCCAGAAAGTAAGGAGGAGATGCACGTTACTTGGAACAGACGTCTGAGCACAAGCTGCTCTGTGCTAGGACAGAGAGCACCACCCAGCCCACCCAGCCCGGGGGTGGTACCGCTGAGGAAGCCGCACGCCTGGCGGAGCTGGCCTGCGAAAGAGTGGGACGGGACCGTGTCCCAGGCCACACGCACTCCCCGGGCAAACGCCGGAAGCAGGAAGGTGTCAGAGGGATTGAAGGGGAATGGCGGGTGGGCAGACCGAGGACTGCTCTGGCCGGATGGGGCTGGAGGAAGCTGGGGTCTAGTCATCTTCGGGGACAGGAGCGCAACACGAGGGTAGGAGACAAAGGCATTCGTTTGGCTAATACATCTTGAGCAGTTTTCAGAACCGTGCTGGCTCCGTACTTTTAAAGGGAAGGTCACACAGCGGGATCCACCCCGAGGTAGAGAATGGCCAAGGCTCAATATCTTAATTTACTGAGGTTTAGTGTTCCCACCTGTGAAATGGGCCTGTGGAGATCCTGGGGTGTCCCTAACCTCGCCACCCCTGCGCACCCTGGAACAGAGCCCGACACACAGCAGGTGCTCTCTCCCCCTGGAGGAGAGGCCCAGGCCAGAGCTGTGCTCCTGTGTGACTTTTCATTTGTTCGGCAAACGGTCCTTGAGCGCCTGCCACGTGCCGGGCACTGCACTGGGTCCAGGGACACGGCAGCGACAAGCACGGCTCCCCTGCCTCCACGTACAGGGGACAGAAATGAATGTGTGAACACGGGACCCGGGCTGGTAGACTTTGTGGTGAGAGCTGCAAAGGGAGTTGAACAAAGAGGTGCAATAGAGGGGCTTGAGGTAAGTGAAGACCTCTCTGTAGTGCCGACACTGGAGCCAGCCACGCAACGCAGGGAACAGTGTCTAGGCAGAGGGAACAGCAACAAAGGCCCTGAGACCGGAACAGGCTTGGTGAGCTGATGAGCAGCAAAGAGTCAAATGTGGTTGGAATTGGGGGCAGGGGCAGGGGCGAAGCAGGGGGAATGGAGGTCCCTGGGACAGGCACGGCCATGGAAGCTGAGCGTTGTATCAAGAATGTCTTTTCCGAGTAATTGGAGGCACTGGAATCACTGCAGAGCAGCGGTCTCATCCTCCACTGCATGCCAGGATCACTCACGGCACCTACAGGAGGGGGCAGCCCTGGTGCGCTGCCCAGCGCCGGGATTTAGTTTGGAAGAAGCTCCCCAGGTGATTGTCCTGTGCAGCCTGGGGTGAGAACCACTGTCTGGGGCCTGTGCCCTTGCTTTTCTGGTGGGCCTGGGGTATAGACTGACACCCAAAGGTGACAAGGGCCAGGCTAGCTTGACTGGGCTGCAGGGATGCAGGCTCCAATCCAGGGCTTGTTCTGGAACCTTCTGAACAGATCTCTGACCGGGAGAAGGGCTCGGGGGGCTAGGAGACCCCCAGCCTACTCAGAGGAGGGGTGGGCAGTCAAAGCCTGTTCTAAGCGCTGAAGCAGATGGGGCTTAGTTGGGCCCCGCCCCTTCCCGGGGGAGAGCTGGCGGCCCTCCTGGCTCACGGCAGGGATTTATTAAACCCAGCACCTGCCTCCTTACAAAGGAGGGAGGGAGGGCCTGCGGCTCGGTCCCTAACTGGGGCCCACCCGGGATTAACCTTTGTCTCCTCCTTATTCTCGGGGCTCCACGGGGTCAGGAATCACGCAGCCTTACTCATCCCTGGAGCCCTGTTCCCGGCTGTGGGTCAGCGCACAGTAGGGACACAATAAATGTTTGCGGAATGAACACTCGCTTGACTTTAAGATGTGGGACCCTCCCAGGCCTGTCCCTGGATGGCAGGGGTCGCTGTGCCCTCTCAGCCCCTCGGCTCAGTAGGGAGGTCCACTCCTGCCTTCCCGCATCTCCTGCCATCCGCTCAGCAAGGCTCTGAGGACGATTGCTCATGGCCCCCCGGGTACGGAGGGGGAAACCGAGGCATAGGGTGGTGGAGCTCCGCGCCCCAGGTCACACGGCTAGAGTGTGGCCGCGCTGGGGCCCTGAGGGCCTCGGGAACTGACCGGGCACCCCGGACACGAGGAGCCCCTGCCACCTGGTGCCGTGCCCGCAGTTTCCTCCGGGCCTGGCTTGGGCGAGGTGCTGCGGAAGTGTTTGTGGAATGAAGGCCAGGCGGAGCAAGGCGGGGACGCGACACGGAAGGGGGCAGGCGGGGCTGGACCCGCCGCCTGGCTCTGCTGCTCTCAGTGGACAGGGACCTGGCGCTGCTCGGGACTCGCGGGCGAGGGCCGTGTTCACCAGTTACCAGATGCTGCCACGCGGCTGGCCCGGGCCTGTGGAATTCCTCTCTGCCTCCTGGGCCGCGGTTCCTCAGCCTCGCGGTTGGGGTGTAGACGTGGCTCTGGGCCAGGACGGAGCTGCCCCACGTCCACCTCTGGCCGTCCCTCCACCCCCCCACCCCCCGCCCATCCTAATGCTTCTGCCTCACGGGCTTCGCTGGGCCCGAGACAGGTGGGTGTGAAGCTGGCTCGTGTGACCTGGCTGAGGGTCTTCAAGCACTCCCTGAATCAGTGCTTTTTGCTTTTAACTGTGAAACAGGCAGAGTTAGACCCCACCCGGGTCAGGGCTGCTGCTGGAGGGGAAGAGGCGTGCCAGGAGCTGGGACTGGGCCCCGGGGTGCGGTGCGCACGCAGACGTGCTAAGGTGCGCACGCAGATGTGCTAAGATGCGCCCATGCGCTTTCTTCCCTTTCGGAATGGCTTTGAAATTTTATTTATGACCGTGGGCCAGGCCTTCCACGGCCAAAGCAAGAGTAAGTGATCCTGGTGTCCACCCTGAGAGGTCACTGACTTGCCCGGGAGTCCAGCACACAAATGGACAGCTGTCCTCGGTCTGTCCCAGGTGGCAGGACAGACCTGCGGCCTGGCGAGCGCTTGTGGCATCCACGCCCACCGTGGGCAGCCAGGCCGGCTGAGGGCGGGGCTGGGCTTCCGCCCGTCCCATGGGAGTTTGGGAGCTGAGTGGCCCTGCAGAGCTGTCCTGGATGGCGGGGGACAGGCCTTTTGCCTGGTCACCTACTGAGGAGGGCTGGCCCCGAGAGCAGGTGCCTCCTTAAGCTGTGCACCCTAAGCGCCCTGCTTGCCTCACCCCAGCTCCACCCAGCTGGGTGAACACCTTTCCTGGGCTGAGGGTAGGCCCTGGGAGGGGCTGAACTGTGAACCAGCCGCGGGCAGCATCCGGGCCACTGGGGACTAGCCTGGCCCTGGGGGGTGGGTCTGGGCCGCACAGCCCAGCATCTACATGGGCCGAAGGCTCAGACCAGGCGCTGTGGGACAGGAAGGGCCTGGCGCTGAGGACACCTGTCCTTTTAGCCAGAGCCCCCTGTCACAGCCACCCGCCACAGCCGGCCTCGGCTCCGCGAGACACACTCTGAGGGCCCAGCCGTGGGCTTCCCACCTGTGGGTCAGAAGGGTGAGCCGTGCAGGGGAATACTCTACAGCTGTGAAAAAGGACCGGCAGCTCTGTCTGAACGGATAGAGAGCCATTTCCAACTCTTGCAGTGAAGTGAAAAGAACAAGGTGCAAAACAGTGGCTCTGTTGCCACCACCTGTATTGGAAAAAGAAGAGGCACATGCCTGGGAACATATTTGCACATATATACATAGAATATTCTGGAAGGAGACACAAGAAAACAGTAATCATGGCTGTCTCCAAGTGAAGAGGTGAAAAAGAGCTGGGTGGCTGGGGAGTGAGGTGAGAGCAGGACTCAGATGGACCTTCCGGAGTCTCTTCCAGCTGCCCGTGTCTCTGGCCTGGGGAGACCGGCTCGACCCCATTGCCCAGGACTCCGTGAGGTTGACTCCCAGCTTCCTGGGCTCCTGCGACCACACGCTGGGCCATGCTCCTCAGTGATTCAAGGGAGAAGGAGTGTTCCTGGTGGCGTTCCCACCCCGCTCCCTGCCTCTCCAGGCCTGTACTCCGAATTCTCCCCCCGGCCCTTTCACCGCCTTTTTACTGTCTCACCTCCTCAACTTGATCAGACCTTTCCTGCAGCAGGAATGCCCCGCCACCCCCATTTCCCCATGCCACCTCCTAAATCTGTCTATGTCCACCCCTCCCCATAAATTATTTTATCTTTTGAATGTGTAAAACGTCACGTAAAATGTGCAAAAGAATATGTAGTAATAAGTCAGGCTCCTCTCACCTCCCTCCCAGCCACCTGCTCGGAGGCAGCCGTTGTTGCCTCCCCGGCTTTGCAGGGCTCTGCTGTCTCGCTGCCCATCTGCACCCCTCTCAGGCCTCAGCTGCCCACAGCTGGCGGACACGTCCCTATCCTCGGGGCCCGGACTCCCCCAGGTGCTCCCCGGTTTGCCCTGGATAACGCCAGTCACCTCCTTCCTCTGGGACTAACTGGGATCTCCTTGCCTATTTGCACAGTAATAACCACAATATCCTATTAATAGCAGTAATAACTACTAATAGCATTAATAACGATTGGCCCCCTGCTGTTAGCCAGGCTGCCCCAGACACCTTCTGCCTGATGTCACACGTCCTGACGAGAGCCCTGCAGGTCATGGGTTAGTATCTAGGGCGAAGGTTCAAATCTTTATTCCACCAAGGGGCCCGCCACTGGCAGCCTCTTTGCAGCTGAGGAAAAAGTTAAGAAGCTTGCTCAGCCCGCACAGCCGGTGAAGGGCGAACTGGGGAGGCCAGTCCCCTGGCTCAGGCCATCCTCGAGCCACTTCCCATGGCTCCAGCCACGCAGATGTGCAGTGGAGCCACTCGGGACAAAGGAAACCCCCTGCTCCCAGGCACCTGCTCTGAAATACCCAAATAACGTCTCAGTTAGTAACAGCTCTGACGGTGGTTCTCAGCTCTGGGGTATCTTGCCCCCCACCAGGTAGAGCTGCCAGATTTAGGAGGGAAAAAAAAACATAAAATGGGATGCCCAGTTACATTTGAATTCAGATAAACGAGGACTAATTGCCTAGGATACGTCCGTCCGTCCCACATGTAGCATGGGACATATACTAAAACAAATTATTTGTCCTGAATCTCATCTGACAACCCTGCCCCCAGGGGACACTTGGCAATGTCTGGAGACACTTTTTGTTGTCACCGGTGCGGGAGCTACAGCGTCTGGAGGCCAGGATGCCGATCAGCCCCCTGCAGAGCGCAGGACGGCCCCACCACAAAGAGTAACCTGGCCCCAGACGTCAGCAGCGCCGAGGCTGAGGACCCAGCGCTACACACGTCACGCGTTTCCCACGGCTCAGGCAGGCATCAAGGGCTTTGTGGATTTTCTTTGCCTTCAGTTCTCCGTCATCCTCTGAGGGCAGGCCTACTCTTGAGTCCATTTTAGAGGCCAGAAGACTGAGGGCCGGGGGCGGGGCTGCTTGCCCATCACACAGTGGAGACGTGATGGAGCCGGGCTGGCCCTGCCATCTGAGCCCTCACTCTGCAGGCCGAGACCCCGAGAAGCCTTCCCAAGGGGCTGGTGTGAGGAGGAGAGAGGCCCGCCCACCAGGAGCGGCAGGGCTGGTGGGGAGGGAGGGACTGCGGGGTCCAGCAGAGGCAGGGAGGCGGTCGGTTGCTGTCGGGGAGGTGAACACACTTCCCACTTGGCCGTGGCGAAGCTTCTTGCTCTCTGTCTCCTCCTCCCAGCTTCTCCCTTCAGTAGCTCATCCCTGACGCAAGCTGGGGCTTTTCCCTTAATTAAAAAGAGATTTAAAACATCCAGTGCCATCTCCGCTGGGCCCGGGCTGCCGAGAAATGGTAAAACCCCCATCCATCCGCCCTGGCCTCGTTCGTAATAATGCAAGGCTTTCCCCTTAATTGGAATTTAAAAAAAAAAGAAGAAAAAGATTAAGTGCATCTGGAACCCTCGGAGGCATTTGTCCATTTGTTTTTTTTGAAAGACCTGCACTAAATCCAGACACCCGGTCATCTCCGAGGAATTAGTGCCAGCCCCAGTCTGCGCCTGGCCCCAGGGCCTTTGTGCCTGCCGCCCACCCGAGAGCCCTCCCTGCCATCGTCTGCTGCTTGCTCCCATCGCTGACCCAGGCTCTGCAACGTGTTTCTTTGCTTCCTGGCCCCCAGGAGGACAGGCTGTGTGTCAAATCCCCTGTGAGTTCTCTGTGCCCCAGGGTGTCCATCTGGAAGATGGGCCTCGTTGGAGGGACCAAATAATGAATCCCTGCGAAATGCTCACACAGACCCCGGCCTCCCGGGAGCCCTGTTGTCGTAGATCACCCATGTGGGCCCCTCCCGACAATGGCTTGGATCAGAGGGGACCCTCGTTATTTTTTCCAGCCTCCTCTGAACTCTTTGGGGTCCTGGTTTGCTGCTGGGGCCTGAAGCAAGAGGCAGAGGAAGTCAGTGTGTGATGGGAGAAGCAGAGAAGCATCTGCTGAGACGGTCTTGTTCTCTGCTGTGTCCCCAGCACCTGGAACAATGCCCAGCACACAGTAGGTGCACAGTAGCTGCCTGTGGACTGAGCATCTCCCCTGGGCCTGGCTCTGTGCTGCGGGCTTTATCCGTGCGCTGCAGGGGAAAGGAAGCATCCCCTCACCCTGCAGTTGAGCAGGCCGGGCTCGGGGAAGTGACAGAAGGGAAGCAGGAGGACCGAGACTCAGATTCGGTTTTTCCTCCTTCCCGAGCCCGTGGCCCTTCCAACCCAATGAGGAGGAAGGGTCTCCTTTGAGTGTTAAGTTGGAACCAGGAATATCTTTTCAGAGTCACTCCACAGACAGCTGTGTGACTGCAGGGATGAGACAAGGTCCCTGACCTGCACGCAGAGGGCAGGTGGTGCTCAGAATTGGCTGTGTCAGTGAATAAGTGCTAAGGTTAGAATATCATGTTAATAATAACAGCTTGTGTTTCTTGAGTGTGCACTGCAAGGCGGGTTCTGTGGTTTCCTCACCTGCGAAATGCGTGTAACAGTCAGACCCCTAGGCTGGAGTGAAGGCTTCAGTGTGGCTCTTAATCTTCTCAGCGCCCCCTGGAGGTGGCGAATATGAAGTACCCCCATTTTTGCAGGTGAGGAAAGGAGGCCCAGAGGTGGAGCCCCGCCAGTGGAGGAACCCAGGTGTACGTTCTGGCCTCCCACTGCACTGTGGGTCCGGCAGGGCCACTGTGTGATGGTGCCTTGGGGAAGAGTGGATATGGTCCCAGGGACGTGATCCCAGGCAGGGTCTGCGAGCCGGCACCAGGGTGCTGATCGAGCGCCATTTTAAAAAGAGCCAGCAGAGGGCGCCCTTAAGCCACGATGCCTGCTCTTGGCGGCCTCTGGGTGGCTCGGGGGCCAGGAATGGTGCGGTGTCCCCCGTGCCTGGGGCATCCTGAACAGAGGATAGGCCTGGCTCAGGGCTTCTGAAGGATGAGAAGTGGTGGCTGATACCGGAAGGAGTGAGGTGGGTGCTCAGGCCTGGGAGCCACCTGGCCTCTGCGTGTCCTCAGACACGTCACCTTCCTTCTCCAAGCCTTGGTTTTCTCGCTGGAGAATGGCCATGACCCTAGCGTGCAATCCGAGGGATGGTGTGAGGATTAATGTGGACTCCGCCCAGAGCCTGGCACGGGGGGTGCTTAAGAAGGGGTGGCTCATCTCTGTGGGAGGCGGCAGCAGTGCTCACCTCCCCCAGTGTTTGACCCCAGGCCACTTCTCCCACACTGGGCAGCCCCACGCCCCATACCTTGTATTTCATTCCTACGAGATTGGTATCAGAGCTCCATTTTTCCAGCCGTGGATACGAGGAAAGCCGTGTGTTCCCAGGTGCCCTAGCTCAGGGGGTCCCAGCCCTGCTGTCAGAGTCACCCAGGAACGTTTTAAAGTCCTGGTGGCCTGTGTAGCACGGTGAAATCTGGCCCCCTGGAGGCAGGGTCCCCCCCCCACCCCGGGATATTTTTTAAACTTTCCAGGTGGCCGCAGTAGGCAGCCAAGATGGAAAACCACTGCCCAGGAGCAGGGCATGGGCAAGGGCCGAACCAGGTTTTCAGAGGCAGTAGGCCTGGCCTCCCATCACAGCCTCCGCGTTTCCCCCGTGGGAAAGTGGGCGCCAGGAGGCCAGAGAGCTCAGGCCCAGCTGGTTCCGTCTCCACAACTGAGACGGCGTGTGCCCCAGAGCAGGGCCTGGTTGAGGCAGGTGACGGCTGCCAGCCCGGAAGGCTTCCTGCGCAAGCCCCCATCACATGCCCAGTCAAAATCTTCAGCCGCTCTGGGGCCCTGCTTCCTCCCTCCTGGGGCCCCGCCCCCTGGGATCCCAGCCAAGCCCTTCCCCTCAGGAAATGGGCTCTCACTGGCCTGAGACGGGCACATAATTAACAAATAACCATTCTGGCTTTAGCACAAATGAGCTTCTTGTCTGGGGCAAGGCTGGCTTTTGTTTTTAATCCCTAAAGTCGGCTTTATCTCCTGAGAGCTGCTCCCTCGTGCTCAGCCACCTCTGCTCTGAGGCTGGGGGGGCCTGGGGGTTTGAGAAGGGCAGGAGTCCTGGCCCCCTCCTTTCCCGCCCGCTCCTCCCTCCTCCCTCCCCCCTTCTCTCCCTCCCTCCCTTCTCCCTCCTTCCTCTCTCCTCCCCCATCTCCTCCTCTCTCTCTCCTCCCTCCCCTCCCCTCCCCCTTTCTCTCCCTTCCCCCCTCCCCTCCCCCCTTACCTCCCCTCTCCCCCTTACCTCCCCTCTCCCCCCTTCCCCTCCCCTCCCCTCCCTCCTCCCCTCTCTCCTCTCAGCCTCCAGCATCTCTCCAGGACCCACCAAGCGACCTGATGCTTCCTGATTAACAATGTGGGCTTTGGGGCTTCCCTGGTGGCGCAGTGGTTGAGAGTCCGCCTGCCGATGCAGGGGACGCGGGTTCATCCGGGAAGATCCCACATACCGCGCATGGCTGCTGAGCCTTTGCGTCTGGAGCCTGTGCTCCGCAACGGGAGAGGCCACAACAGAAGAATGTGGGCTTTGTCACTGAGCTCCCAGAACATGTTAAAATGCAAATGATGGCCCTGGGAGGAGTGTGGTTTTTCTCCATTAGCCTTTTATTTTAGAACTTTGGAATATTCGCCGAGGAAGGGGCCTTGGAGACCGAGCAGGGAGACTCCCTTCGGTTCCAGGTAATAATAACCAGACCTTGCTTTTGTGGCCGGTGCTCCCCGAGACGCACTTTGTGGATGATTCTAGAGGAAGCTCGCAGGGACCGAACACCGTCTTGGCCCCAGCTCACTGGGCAGGTACTTCCCATTCATTCATTCCGTTCATTTCCTCACGCCCAGCACCTGTCACTTGGCGGCAGCAGCAGCCAGGTCTGGGATTTGGGTTTTGGTTTTGGCATTAACGAGCCTCGGGCTTTTGAGGTTCCTTTGTTGCCTGTTAGGACGTCAGGCATGTCCCTGATCCAAACTCCCCGACCCCTGGATGTTATAGAGCTGGCTGTGGCAAACCACAGCCCTTGCGCCAGAGCTGGCTGCTCCTCCTGTTTGAGTAAATAAAGTTTTATTGGCACACAGCCCCGCCCACTCATTCACATATTGTCTGTGGCTGTGTTTGCCCTCAGTGGCAGAGCCGAGAAGTTGCAACAGAGACTGCATATCCCCCAAAGTAAAACATATTTACTCTCAGGCACCTTTCAGATAGTTTCCTGGCTCTGTTATAGGATCGTGGTTACAAGAAGCAGAAGCTTTTGGAGTCAGACAGACCCGGGTTTGGGTTCAGATCCTGCCCCTGCCTGTGCACTGGGTGTTCACCGCTGTGCAAGCTCTTACCCTCTCTGGTCCTCAGTCTGTGAGTTTGCATCTCACGGGGTAGCCATGAAGCCTGAAGGAGGAAGTGTCTGGCACGTGGCCAGTGATCCTTAAAGGCTGACTGGTGCAGTGATAACAGGAGGGCTTCCTCCAAGTGGCTTCTTTTTATGTGTTTTACATTCTGGGCTTCTGTGTAAGATGGCAGGAAGAAACAGCATACTAAGGCTTTCAAGAAGGTCGGCAGTGGCCTTGGTGGGTACTCCTGAAGGGCTTGTAGTCTGATGCAGGGGACGTGGCCTCTTTCTACAAAACTAACCAGCCTGTTAGATTCAGGGGGCCACAGGGCTCCCTAGCGGGGAAACAGGAATGGAGTTTCAAGGACAGGCAAGCTGTGCTGACTGTATCAGTTACCTACTGCTGCGTAACAAATCACCTCCAAACTTAGTGGCTTAAATATTTATTATCTCACAGTTTCTGGGGGTTGGGAATTCAGGGATGATTTAGCTTGGAGGTTCCGTCACAGAGGAACAGTTCTGTGGCTCCCTCCCACGGCTGTTGGCTCACCACCTGGGCTTCTCCTCAGGCTGCTTGAGCATCCTTACAACGTGGCGGCTGGCTTCCCCAGAGCGAGAGCACGAAGGAAGTGCGGTGTCTCTTATGACCTCTCGTGAAGTCACACGCCATCCCTTCCCTCTTTTTCTAGGCATTAGAATTCATCCTCAGTCCATCCCGTGCTGGAGAGGAGGGGAATTAGACTCCACCTGTTGGGGACATACTTGAGAACCACCACCCCAACCCTAGAGTGGTCATTTAGGAGCACTGTCCCAGTGGGGGTCAGGGAAGGCCACCCCACTGCTCGGCTCCTCATGTTGGCTAGGGGCTCAGATACTTGAGCTGAAGCAATCCAGTCTGGGGCTGTTTGGGGGGAAAAAAAAAACCCTCAGTGATGGGACATAGAGACAAAGATGTGACTACCCAATTCAGCAGTGCCTGAAGTTGTTGTGTTTTTTTAAAATTTTATTTATTTATTTATGGCTGTGTCAGGTCTTCGTTTCTGTCCGAGGGCTTTCTCTAGTTGCGGCGAGCGGGGGCCCCTCTTCATCGCGGTGCGCAGGCCTCTCACTATCGCGGCCTCTCTTGTTGTGGAGCACAGGCTCCGGACGCGCAGGCTCAGCGGCCATGGCTCACGGGCCCAGTTGCTCTGCAGCATGTGGGATCTTCCCAGACGAGGGCTTGAACCTGTGTCCCCTGCATTGGCAGGCGGACTCTCAACCACTGCGTCACCAGGGAAGCCCCTGAAGTTGTTTTTTATTTAAAATTGAAAGCACCCCTACTTGCTCTGTCCCAGGCAGAATGCTAGCTTCAAGGGACATGTGGCTGAGTGAGTAGAGGCTGTCCTCCAGCCGTGCACAGTAAAGGGAGACAGAACTAGGCGTTGCCATGCAGTGAGATGAGCCCTGGAAGACCTCAGACTGAAGGAGCGGGGTCAGACACCCGGGACATCTTCCCCCACAGAAGAGCGTACTGTGCTGGCTTTTGCAGGTTCAGTAGGAGGTCACCACCCTGCCAAAGCAACGAGGAGCGCTCCAGGCAGGCGGGGCGGCCTGTGCAAAGGCATGAAACGGCTGGGGAGCCCAGGGCATTCGGGGGACTGTGGGCATTTCGGGGCGTGTGGGCAGGTGGCAGGGAATGAAGCTTCAAAACGAGTTTGGGCCAGACCGTGAAGGCTGAAGGCTGGGCTAAGAGGCTGACTCTAATTTATGATCAGCATTTCCCAAAACGTATCTCATGACTCATGGTCTTGTGAGATGGTAACAGGTGTCCCTCCAAAAACAGACATCGAGGTTATTTAAGTTCAGGAAGCCCGGGTTGAAGCACAGTGAAAGCAGCTTCCTTAGTGCAGGACTTCTCAGAGCCTTTAATTCTCTAACATGCATGGGACTCTCCAAGAGGACAGAGTAGATGGGATTCGCAGACTCATTTGATCATGGAGCCCCCTTCCTGCGGGAGTCTGAGGAGGCCAGTGTTGCAGGGGACACACTTTTGGAAAAATGCTGCCTGTAGCTAGTTACCAAGAGCTGGTGAGAATTCTGAGCAGCTGCGAGGTAGGATCAGGTTTGTTTCTGATGCTGTTTGGAGGGCGGGCCGCCGAGGGGTAAGCCAGGGGGCGGAGAGGCTAGCTAGGGGCATGAGAGGGGGGCGGAGAGGCTAGCTAGGGGCGTGAGAGGGGGAGAGGAAGGATGTCCCAGGTACTAAGGCGGTGGAATCTGCGGGCTTGGTGGTTGATTAAACTGGCCGGAGGGTTGGAGGGTTGGAGGACAGGAGAACTGTGGCCGAGGCTCTGGTTTCCAGTGCATGGTGACGGCTTTGACTCAGAGGGGGAGAATAAGGAAGAGGTTTGGCGAGAGTACTTTTATGTCAGCTGGAGATGAAAACTGGGCTGGGCTGGATTACCTGGACTGAGTTTATGGGAGAGAGAAGAGAAGGAATTCAACAACTTAGAAGAAATGGACAGATTCCTTGATTAATGCAACGTAGCCAAATGGACGCAAGAGGAAACAGAAAATCTGAATAGCCCCGTCTCTATTAAAGAAACCAAAGCGCCCAAAGATAATTCCAGGCCCAGACAGTTTCTCCGGTGAGTTCATCACTCTTAAGGAAGAAACGATACTGATCTCACGCAAACTCTCTCAGAAAATAATTTGTGGGAGAGGTCACTTCACACATGGCTATGATTCGGACAGGTCTGGGTTCCGGTTCAAGCCCGCTTGGTTTCATCCATTCAGAGCCGTGTTTTGAATACCTACTGCGTGTCGCACACCCAGGTCACAGTAGTGAACAAAGCAAAGCAAACTCACGCCCTCGCCAAGTTGCGCAGGGTCGGACGGGTCATTGCGCCGTCCTGAGGCGCAGTTTCCTCGCGTGCGGCGTGGGGACACAGTGCTGGAGAAGGGCGGCCGGCAGGAGTGGGGGGCAGTCCCCGGCAGCCACTGATGCTTGTCTCTCTGTCGTGTGTGTACGTGTGTGTTCCACGGCCTGCCCTCTCAGGCTTAAAAATGTGTGTCAGCAGCAGCCATGATGAGGCCCCCGTCCTGAGCGACAAGCACCTGGATGTGCCCAACATCATCATCACCCCGCCGACCCCCACGGGCGTGATCCTGCCGAGGGACTCCCGGAGGGCAGGTGAGGCCACCCTGCCACCATGCTAAGCCAGGGGGTCTGGGGGGCCCCCTTCCGGGCTGTGGGTCTGCCCCCACCCCCAGTTTATTAAAAATGTACACTCGGCTCTGCGTACACTCCCCCGTGGGCCCCTCGCCATGGCACCAGCCTCAGCAAGATATGGTACGTTAAGTAATTAGCTAGACAGCCCCCGCCGGCAGCCGGGCGAGTGATGGATGGGGCTGGGCGGGCCCACGGAGGTGGCGGATGGAGGTGCCTTCCCCTGCAGCTGGGGAACTGGGCCTCCGTCTTGCCGGCCGCCGTGGTTCAGCCGGACAGGACAGGCTTGGAAACTCCCCCGCGCCCAGGCTGTGGCTGATCTCCGCGCCTTCCGTGGCAGCGCACTGCAGGGAGGAGAGAAGGGATGGGACCATTCCCAGAGACAGGGTGAGAGGGAGCCGCCCAAACTGCTGTGTCCCCACCCCCGGCCCCTTTCTGGACACTGTCGGAGCCAGTGGGACATTTTTCATGCACAGACTTATTGTTGCTGTTGCGAATAAACAGTAAGTCCCCTGCACACGAACGGGTTCCATTCCGAGAGCGCATCCTGAAGTCCAGCAGAGCTAGCCTAGGTACCCAGCTAACACAGCTGGCTAGATAGTACCGTGCTGTAATAGGTTTATAATACCTTTCACAGATAATACGTAAAAAACAAACACAAAAAATAAAGACACCGTTTTTAATCGTACGGTACAGTCCCTTGAAAAGTACAGTAGTAGAGCACGACACCTGGCACCCAGGGGCTGGCAAGGACCGTCAGCAACAGGAGACGGAGGGCCGGCTGCAGTCTCACTCGTGCCTGACGTTGACGGCACAGGTTCTGGTTTCTTGCTGGACTCAAGTCTAGCTACTCTCTTGAAAAAACGGTCCAGTGATGTCTGGGTAGTACCGTACCAGCTACATCACCGCTGTTTTTACACTTGCTTCCGGACATCCTGGGCTTGAAATAAGGATACTGTACCGCTGTACTCTGTACAGTTCTGTACAGTAAAGTACACAAGCGCACAGCCCCTTGCAGAGGATGCACACACGTGACGATGTACGCCAGACACGTGAACTAACTTACGCGATTGGACGTGCAAACGCACGTTTGCGTCTTTGAAAGTTTGCAACTTGAAGGTTCGTATGTAGGGGACTTACTGATTATGATTATTTTTTCCTTCAGGTCTCACAGTAACTCTGAGTTAGGTCCCGTTTTCATCATCCCCATTCTGTAGATGGGTAAACTGATGTTCAGAGAGGTTGAGACACTCGCCGTACTGCTGGTACGTGGCAGAGTTGGGATTCAGACCCAGGCCGTGAGGTCTGGGGCTTGCGCTCTGGACTGCCAGGCTAGACCCCGTCTCAGTGGCTACCGTCATTCAGCCAATCAACCGTCGTCACGCGAGCCCTGCCTGGCTTCTGCAGAGGACACGGGCCTTCAAGGCTGATGTGGGACTGGTGGGAGTCAGTGGGGGACTTGGGGAGGCTTTTCCAGAAGTTCTCAGTTTGGATGTCAGCTTGCCCGCCAGGGGGAATGAGCTGGAGAAGCCGTCAGGCTCGGGCCAGGCCCCGTGTGGTTACTGGAGCTGGGCCATGCACAGTAGTGATAGCCATTGGTCACAGTCCTGTGTCACCTTTTCAAGTGCCCGGCACTGGGCTAAATGCTTTCCACAAATCTTATTTAATTCTCGCTCCAACCCTGTGGGCTGTGAGTACCGCCCTTATCTCTAGTTTATAGCTGGGGAAACTGAGGTTCAGAGAGGGACAGCAACTCACCCAAGGGCACACAGCAGGGTGGGAGAAGAGCTGGGTTTCTGCTTCAGCGTCTAATCAGAGAGCTGAGTGTGGGCAGCCGAGGCCCTGGTCCTTGGCTCTGCCATTACGCTCCCTTCTCTCTCAGTGCCTCAGTGTTCTCATCTGTAAGATGGGATCATAACCACCTTCCCTGCTCCTAGGGCCAGTGTGAGTGCCGGGGAGACTCATGGTTACTCCTCAGGGTCCGTGGGGTGAGAGCCCAGAGGCCCTGAGAGCCCACGGAGTCCCAGGGTGGATTAGTGCCGAGGGACCAGCACAGGGGACCCCTCCTGTCCTGTCCGGTGGCAGAGCTCAGGCCTGACCATGTAGAGAGGGAGGTGTAGGAGAAAGGGCACAGGCCTTGGAGGCACAAAACCCTGAATTTGGATCCCGGCTCTGCCACGCGTTAGCGTGTGGTTTTGGGAACGAGGCCTCGGCTCCCCTGTCTCACAGAGAACAGCTGTGCCTCAGAGAGGCCGTGAGCACTCGTGACAAGGAAGGTCAAGGGCCTCACTTCACAGCCCGCACGCGGCCTGTGTCCTTGGTCTTCTCACCAGCGATATTTAGGGCAGCACTTCCTCCAGGGCTGTGGGCTCTGAGTGGTGATCAGATACCTGGGGCTCCCCCCACAGCGAGGGACTGGAGAGAACCCTGCCCTGCCCAGACTACCCTGCTCACTGGGGGAAGGTCACCCCTCTCTGGGTCTCAACTCCCCGTCTAGAAGCGGGGACCTCCCGCCCAGCCTCGGGCCTGAAGGCATCTCCAGACAGGCACTCAGAAGAGGCCAAGCCAGGGGTACAATCCCAGGGACCTCAGCCGGAGATCTGGGGGAGCTCGGTGCTGGGTGTGGGCAGAGGATGGGTGGGAAATCCCGTGGGACCCAGGTGAGACCCAGCATCACTGGGGTCCCCTCTCAGAAGCGGCTGACACCAGTGCCGTATGCACAGGGAGCTGGGGCGTTGGTACAAAGCAAGGCGCCCAGAGGCACCGGCCATGGAGCTCCCAGGGAAAGGGGCCTGGCTGTGGTGGTGGGGCCCATCCAGATGTTGACGCCCCCCTCTGTCTCCTAGTCTGGCTGGAGGAGTCAGGGTCGGGCCCGGAGGATGGAGAAGCAGACCCTGAGGCCTGAGGAGAAGGCACGCGTGGGTCGGGGATTTGCCTGCACTGGATCCTTCCCTGGCTGCCCTTCGCTTGGCGTGTCCCGCGGTGCCTGGGACAGATGTGCTGAGAACGCTGGCTGGGAAGACAGAGAGATTCCGGCATTGGACCAGCAGAGGCGTGGCGAGAGGAGCGAGGAAGCGGCCCTGCCCTCGTCCAGAACGACATTTCCCAGGCCCCGTTGAGTGGACCGGACCTCTGATGCCTACATATTCTTGCCGACCGCGAGGCACAGTGACGGCCATCTGGGTACCAGGGACAGGCTTTCTTCTAGACAGACTCCCAGCGGCCTGGGCCATGCAGACGGGTGCCCAGGAGGTCTGCACATATAAGGACTTCTTGCAAAGGGCTGGCTTCATTTTTTACAAGTTGTCTTACCGACATTGAAACAGTCCAAAAAGTGATTTATAATTTCTTTTTTGCACTGTAAGTAAAGATCCCGTGTAACGAGCAGTGGACCCTGCTTCTTGGGCGGGCAGAGAAGGTGGTGCACACCCGGGTACACAGGTGGGCTCCGGAGAATCGCTTATCGTGGAGGGGCTGGTCCGGCTGGTGACGGGTCTTTGGATGGTCTTGGCCTCTTGATTTGCGGAGTGTCCTGTGCCGCCTCATTCTGTGGCCAGCAGCTACTGCAGTGCGTCCTTGTGACAGACGCACAGAGCACAAGCCAGGCCGTGCGAGAGCATTCTCAGCTTTGGCGTGTGGGCCCAGCAAGTCCCACGGCCAAACCCCACGTGGGTGAGCTGGGCGGTCCCATGGCACAGGAAGGGATGGACGTGTCTATTAAAGGGAGTGAGAGACGGGCTGGGAATAATAATCCAGTCTCCCGGCATAGACACTATTATTATCCCCATTTTACAGATGGGGCACTTGAGGAACTTAGAGGCTTAGATCCCTTGCCCAAGGCCATCAGATAGTAAGAATTTGAACCCAGACCCCATACTCTTTTCTTTTTTAATATAAATTTATTTATTTATTTTTGGCTGCGTTTGGGTCTTCATTGCTGCACACGGGCTTTCTCTAGTCGCGGCGAGTAGGGGCTACTCTTCGTTGCGGTGCACGGGCTTCTCATTGTGGTGGATTCTCTTGTTGTAGAGCACAGGCTCTAGGCGCGCGGGCTTCAGTAGTTGTGGCACACGGGCTCGGTACTTGTGGCTCGCGGGCTCTGGAGCACAGGCTCAGTAGTTGTAGAGCATGGGCTCAGTAGTTGTGGCTCACGGTCTCTAGAGTGCAGGCTCCATAGTTGTGGTGCACGGGCTCAGTAGCTGTGGCTTGCAGGCTCTAGAGCACAGGCTCAGTAGTTGTGGAGCACGGGCTCTAGAGTGCAGGCTCCGTAGTTGTGGCACGTGGGCTCAGTAGTTGTGGCGCATGGGCTTAGTTGCTCTGCGGCATGTGGGATCCTCCCAGCCTAGGGCTGGAACCCGCGTCCCCCGCATTGGCAGGCGGGTTCCTAACCACTGCACCCCCAGGGAGGCCCCGACCCTGTTCTCTTACCATCCCCACAGAGCTGCCTCCCAGCACATATTTCTCGTTGATTGTCCGGGCAAAGCATCCCTTTCCGCCTGGATTCCCAGTGCCCCTCACATCTGCTTGGATGTGACGCTGACACTTTGTCCCCGTCGTTTTCCCTCTGGAACCCAGGGGATGTTGGGTCTCGGGGCTGGGTGCTCGCCCTGAGGGCTGGCTCCGTCCACAGCTGGAGGAGCCCACACACCTCCTGGGCACCGCTCAGAGGCCTCCAGCCCACTCAGCAGCCTGCCCTGGCTCATCGCCACTTCATCCCAGGCTCTTAGTGCCCATGGCAATGGGAAGAGGGCTGTGAGCTGGAGGCGAGGTGGAGGGCGGCCAGAGGCTGTGCAGCCCTGGGGTGCTGGCCATGGGAAGAGGACTGTGAGCTGGAGGCGAGGTGGAGGGGCGGCCAGAGGCTGTGCAGCCCTGGGCTGCTGGCTTGGCTTTCGTGCAGGGCCCAGGCGAGTCCCCTTGGTCTCCTGGAGAAAGAAAGGTATTGAGGTCCAAGGCACCCACACCAGTCCTGGGCTCTGGGCCTCTTGAATCTGGAGGCCCTGGTGAAGCCAGCCCGGGTTACGCACCCCAGAACGGTGCCGGCTGAGTGAGGGGGACCCTTACTGGTGACATCTGCACCCCAGGCTGCAGGAAACTCCGTGACGCTACTCACTGCCCCTGAGGCTCTGCCTTCAAGCAAGCTGTGTCTCCCCGTGAGGGAGGGGTGAGGTGTAGGGGGCCTGCTCCGTGCAAGCTCTAGGGCATGACATCAGGGGGCATGGGACCCCACTGCCGCCCCAGCATCCCTCTTAGGAGCCATGAGAAAGATTAGGGGTGCAAGGGTGTCAGCCGGAGACGCATGGTGCTGTGTGGCCTTGGGAAGCCGTTCAACCTCTCTGAACCTTTTCTTCACCTGTAAAAGTGAGGGTAACAGGACCTCCCACGTGGGGTGCACATGTGGATGAAGGAAAATGATCTACGTAAAACCCCACGTGGTCCCTGGCACAGAGCAGACAGTCAGTAAACGGGAGTCGCAATCGCACAGGTCACCAACCTCCCTGGGCCTCCATTTGCTCATCTGGGGAATGGGCACAGTTCCACGGGGATGTGAGGAGTCTGGGAGATTGAGGGTGTGAATGTGGGTGGTAAGAGCAGGGTACCTGGGGCCACATCTGCAGGGGCAGCGCCCCCTTATGCGCCAAGAGGGCTCTGCTGCCGCACCCGCACCTTTCTTTCCAAGGGCTTCCTTCGGTGCAGGAGCAGTTGGGGTGCAGGCTCTCAGGGCCGCCTGGCAGTACCCCTCACCCACTGTGGATGGGAGTTAGCGGGTAGCTTCCCCACCTTCCTTGTCCCTTGTGGGGGCCGTGAGGCAACCAGTGCTTCGCAGCGGGGAGCTGGTTCAAATCCAGATCCCGTCGCAGGGTGGTCTGAGGTAGGGCCTGCTGCTGTGCAGCTCGCAGGGCGGCAGTGCTGCTGGCCCGGGGACACACCGTGAGGCACCCGGCTTCCTAGCTGCCCCAGGTTCCGAAGGGTCTGAGCCCCAGGGGCCCAGCAGCAGAAACCTTCTCCTTACCCTGAATTGGCCCCTGCTTCCTGGGCTCCATCCCCGGGCTCCATGTCTCAGCTGGGTGACCTGGAGCAAGTTACTTGGCCTCTCTGAGCTTCAGTTTTCCCCAGTCTTCAGATGAGGGTAGTAACTAGGTTGTTGGGAAGATGCAGCGGATGACCACGCGTACAGAACCTAGAATAACGCCTGGCACAGGGTCTAAAAAGCCCTCTAGAATGTTAGTGACTAGGCTGACACTTGCAAAGCTGTATTTGAGAAGGTCTACCAGGTGTAGTTTGTGGTCGCAACCTTGTGGGTTTGTTGGGTTCTACATGGACTTGACCCTTCATGAAAGGTCAGGGATGCCATATAGCGGGGGGTGGGTGTCTCTTCGGGGCTGGTCTAGAATGACAACTTGTTTTGAACTCAAAACATGGCTCTCTGATCCTTATTTCTCTAGTCTGTTCTTCCTGAAATACATTCTGGGGGAATGGTTACTAATCTCTGCAGTTTATATATATATATATATATATATATTTTTTTTTTTTTTTTTTTTTTTTTTTGCGGTACGCGGGCCTCTCACTGCCGTGGCCTCTCCCGTTGCGGAGCACAGGCTCCGGACGCGCAGGCTCAGCGGCCATGGCTCACGGGCCCAGCCGCTCCGCGGCATGTGGGATCTTCCCGGACCGGGGCACGAACCCGCATCCCCTGCATCGGCAGGCGGACTCTCAACCACTGCGCCACCAGGGAAGCCCTGCAGTTTATTTTTCATGTATTTTTAATGCCAAAGCCACACATACAGATGAAAACGACCAACAAAAAGTTTTGTTAATTGGCTCCCCGCAAAGTGTGTGTGGAGGAGTGGGGGGAGGGGCAGAGGTCACTGTCAGTAGCGACCTAAGAGGAATTAACAGCTCTGGTCACCCACAAAGGCCGTTACCCCTAACCCCTGTGCGTCGCGGAGAAGCTCTCAGATTCCAAGAGGCGAGGGAACGTTCGGGTCCTCGGCGTGGGATTCATGCTACATGCCTCCGGGAAGGGAAGCTGGGAGGCGAGAAAAGTGTGAAAACAGATGGAAATGTAAGTTTTTAATGACAGCGGCAGATGGCAAAAAGACACAAGAGTGTATTCGCACCATGTCGGAGGCATTTGAGAGCCCCTGGCTCAGCCGTGATGTGCACCGTGCGACTGGCGGGATGGCTCCCTCGCCAGACCCTGGTGGCCAGGGAGCGGCAGGGAGGGGCTCGCGGGCCCAGGGGTGGGGCTGGCGGCGGGGACACTGCCAGGCTGTATGGAGCCACAGGTAGCTGTGGTCACCTGGGTGGGGTCCGGAGGCGTCCCCGGACCTGGCTTTTCTGGACACTGGCAGACCGTCCATGGGCTCTGGTTTCAGTCCGTTCCTCCTCTAGATCCCCATGGCTGTGCCCTAGGTGCTACAGCTCTGCTAGACGTCTGCTCCCAGCCTCCAGGTGAGTCTCCTGCTGCCAGACCGAGTCCCACCCCCACTCCATCCCCCAGAGTTCTCTTTCTAAACTGCAAATCGGCGCATGTCACTCCCCGACCTGCATCCCTCACACAGCCTGCCACTGGGCGCAGGATCTGGTCCAGGTCCTGGTAGCAGCTTACACAGCAGCCCTGGAGAACTGGCCGCCGCCTGTCTTTCCTGCTCCACTTGTCACCGCACTCAACAGAGAGAACACCGTGAGGGCTGTCGTGAGAAGAAACAACACTGCCGCTGCGTGCAGGAGCCCCCGCTGTCTAAACGGCTGCATCAGACGCAGCTGAGGATTCACCTGTGTCAGTCCCGGCCCACCTCTCAAGGGCTCAAGGGCTCTAGGAGATGAAGGATGGAACGGGTACCCGTTGAAGTGGCTGGGCCCCCACCAGTGGGAGCCGCCAAGGGCCAGAAACAGCAGGTGACGTCAGGCCTGCGGGGCTCATGCTGCCGCCTTGCCTCGGAGACCTCAGAGGGGCAGGCGGTGTCCACGTCCCAGGAGGAGCCGTACTCTCTGGTGGGAGCCCAGGTAGGGAAGCAGCCTTGTGCTATGATCAGGGCCCTGCTTGGTAGGTACCACCGCATTGCCCCTTTCAGCTGGGGCCAGGAAGGGAGACTTTCCGGAGGAGGTGTTTTCCATTCTGCGTTTCCCTTTTGCTGCTGTGACTGTAATTCTAGCCCCCTCTTTAGATGGGAGGTACCACCAGTGGCAAGTCACTGCTTCTACTAAAGTCCCCTGGAGACCACAGGAGAGTGGCTGGCCTCCCAGCCACGGCCGAGGCCTGAGCCCCACCCAGAGGTTCCGATTCCCTCGGTCCAGGTGTGGCCGGGGATCCGGCAGATTCTCCTGCACAGGCAGGGCCGAGAGTCCCTGGAAGGTCTCGCCCACCTCCTCGATTCTTCGCTGTAATTAATTCTTTGTTTTCCTGGACCACTGTCTCCTCGCTGTAAGAATATCGCTCCCCCGTGGCAGAGGTTCAGACCTCTGAGGTAGACTGACCTGGGACTGAACACAGATGCTCTGTGCAGGGGGACCACGGGCCCTTCCCAATGTGCTCAACCCCACGATCATCGAGGTGCATTGGTGGGCGACCGGCCCCGTATCTGGGGCCCCGCCCCTTCAGAGGACGCCAGTCCCCCGAAAGCGCCCAGTTTCCACGTGGGGCTAGTGGCTGCTGTCCTGGATCAGACAGCTACGGGACATTTCCAGCATTTCAGAAAGATCCACTGCTTTAAAATCAGAAGGCCGGGTTGCTGACTCATTTGGGCAGCACTGTTCTGTGGCCTAAATTCAAATGTGACCAAAAGGTATTGCAGTGCTGACGACCCTGAGGGGGACACTCGGTTAGGTGCCCCGGGGGAACCTGGAGGGGAGACTTTTTAATTTTATGTTTTTGTTTTTTTTTTTCCGGTACGTGGGCCTCTCACTGCTGCGGCCTCTCCCGTTGCGGAGCACAGGCTCCGGACGCACAGGCTCAGCGGCCATGGCTCACGGGCCCAGCCGCTCCGTGGCACGTGGGATCCTCCCGGACCGGGGCACGAACCCGTGTCCCCTGCATCGGCAGGCGGACTCTCAACCACTGCGCCACCAGGGAAGCCCTCATGTTGATCTTGAGCACTTGGCTGCGGGCTTGTTGGTCAGGTTTCTCTGTTTTTCCCTGTTTCCATCCTGTTCTCTTTAGAAGGAAGTGGCCATGGGCGGCCCGCACTTCAGGAGTGATGAGCTTTATCACACTATCTGGAGTTCTGCCCAGGAGATGTGCCCCTCCATCCCGATTTATTTTGTCCCCACCTCTTAATGCCTTACCACAGGGGTCATCTAGCTTCCTGGGGAGGCACTGTTCCAACAGGAGATAATGGTGCAAGGGCCCCGACTACCCTGTCTAAAGTAGCGCCCCATCCCCCCTCCCGCTTGACTTTTCCTCTTGTCTGTTTCCCTCTCTCCTTCCCCGACTTTCAGAGGCCAGGCCTGAGGATGGGCTATCAGGAGTCCTCTCTGGATCCTGGGAGCAGCTCAGAGCCAGACTGGATTCACTTCCCTCCCCAGTTTTGCAATTATAAGAACTTCCTGGGGAGCGTGTAAAGTGTGTGATTACTGAGTCAGAAAGCCTGGGTCTGGAGCTTAGGGAGGGGCATTTAAATCACAGTTTTCTTGAGGAATAATATTCTTGAGGAATAATAATAATTTAATAATAATAAAACATATTGTAAAATTCACCCTTTCAAAGTTTACAGTTCAGTCAGTAGTTTTTAGTATGTTTAGAGTTGAACAACCATCACCACTGTCTAATTCCAGAACATTTCCATCCACCTCAAAAGAAACTCCATCCCCCTCTCCCTCAACCCTGGTAACCACTAATCTAGTTCCTGTCTCTATGGGTTTACCTCTTCTGCACAGTTCATGTAAATGGATCATATATGGTTTTTGCGTCTGGCCTCCTTCATGCAGTATAACGTTTTCAAGGGTCCTCCACATTGTAGCATGAACCAGTGCTTCGTTCCTGTCTGTGGCCGAATAATATTCCGTAATAAGTATGGACCCCATGTTGTTTATCCAACCCTCAGCTGATGGACATTTGGTATTTCCACCTGCTGGCTATTGTGATTTGTGCTGCTTTAATAAGCCCCCTAAGGACCTTGGTGTCGCTGCTCAAGTTTGCGATTCCAGGACGCCACCATTTTGCAGTGTGTAAAGCTGCACCCCCCCTTGTCTCGTTCTCCCAACAGCCCTGCAAGGTAAGCAGCGGCACTGTCCCCACCTTACCCATAAGGACACCAAGGTACCGGGCTCTGCTAGCTCTCCTGCCCATTCTGCTGAGGCCTCTCTGAACCTCGGCTTTCCAGCCAGCTTTTTTCCTTTGCTCTTTTACAAAACGTTTTGCGAAAATCAGCGAGGGAAGCCTCACCCAATTTGAAACGCAGAAGATATTTGCCAGTCAGGAAAACATTCCCGCATCAGTCAAAACCCAGACAGGCTGGCACAGGCTCTCTGCAGATGACTGAGGGAGCTTCTATTTTAGGAGGGGCCAGGTGGCCTACAGCTTCCCCTCCCCCCAACCCCCCTGGGTACTCCTCTTCCTACCTCGCTTGCAGATGAAGAGACTGAAGTTCAGAGTGGTCACGTGCTCTCACACAGCATCCCGAGGGATCTTTTATTTTCTTTGAAAGTATTTGTCTTTATAAATGACACAATGAAGGAAATCTCCAGGCCTGCAATGGCAGCTTCCAATGCAGATAAACAACAGACAACTTTCCAGGCCATGCGAGTGAGCAGAACTGAAGTATGGCCTTATTTCATCTTCCCGACAACCTGACATGGGGCAGGTTTCAGGGTGGTTAGAGAGGAAAGCGTGCTGTTTTCTGGGGTGAGGCAGCTCTCCTGCTGGGATCTAGAACCCTGAAATCATCCTGTCACATATGTTTTTTCTTAGCGCTTAATGATCATGGTGTTGAACTCAACTCCCCCCCCCCGCCCCTTCCTGACCCCCCACCCCCACCCCACCCCAGTTTTCTTCTAGCTGCTTCACCTCCCGGGAAGTTTTCCTGGCCTATTATCACCCCATCGAAATCCCTGATTAAAAACAACACTCTGTCCTCACCCAGACCCCTGAATCACAAGTCTGCAGGTGTGTGCATGTGAACATTCGGAATCTCCCAGGGGATGCTGACAGAGGCGGGTCTTAGAACCCCTGTTGTAAAGGTTCACATGAGCCCACGGTATAGAGGGCACCCGGAATGGCCAACAGATGAGCTCATCAATACGTTATTTTCCCCAGTCGGGGAAACTTGACCCTTCACGAGTCTCACCTGGGGAGTTTGCCAAAGTGCAAATTGTGAGCCTCTCCCCCGTGGTTTCCGAATTGGAATATGTGGGTGCAGTGGAGGAATCTGCGGGTTTTTTTTCTTTTGGCCGCACCGCGCTGCTTGTGGGATCTTAGTTCCCCAACCAGGGATCAACGCGGGCCCAAAGCGCGGAGTCCTAACCACTGGACCGCCAGGGAATTCCCAGGAATCTTTTTTTATAGATATTAACCCCGTGTACAGGGAAGACAGAAGATTGTGAAGTTAAAGGAAACAACGCCTTCGCTCGCTCCGGCCCGGGGGCCGCGTCTGTGTAGCCAGGTCACACCGTAACCAATTACATGCATATACTCCTGGCCCCGAAGCCCACCCGCAGTTTGACTCGCGGTGTGGGCGGGCGGGCGCCCGGGGCAGGTGAAGGGACGCCAAAGGCTGTACGAGGTGCAGGTGGGCCGGCAGCGCCAGGCGCGCTGGCCCACGGGAGGGGCGGGCCGGGACACGGGAGGGGGCGGGGCCTGCCCACGAGAGGGGCGGGGTCCGCTCGCAGCCTCGTTCAGGCTCGCCAATCCGCGGGCTCGTAGCATCCGCGGTCCCCGCCTTCCGCCGCCCCGCGGAGAACGCCGCGTTTCTATAGGCCGGCCGAGGCTTTTTCCGGCCAGAGGCTGGGCATTGCTCGGTGGCGGGAAAGCGGCGGCTGTAGCGCGTCTTCCCGGACGCTGAGGGGCCGGAGGCGGCGGCGGCGAGTCCCGGGCTGGCCGCGGGCCCCGCCATGGACGCGGCCGAGGTGGAGTTCCTGGCCGAGAAGGAGTTGGTCACCATCATCCCGAACTTCAGTCTGGACAAGATCTACCTCATCGGGGTGAGACCCGCCGGGCCTCCGGCTCTCCCTGGTCGGTTCCCGCTTCCGGGAGGGGGGCTGGGCGGCGGGTCCAGCGCCCACAGGTGTCGTCTGGCGGCGTTCGGGACCCAGCGCAGATGAGCGGTGGGGCGCAGTGTGGCCGAGAGCGCGCTCGGGCTTCAAGCCCGTGGACAGCAGAGGTCCAGCGATGCAGTTTTGAGGGACGGTGTGTGTGTGTGTTTGCTTGCAGGGCGACCTGGGGCCTTTCAACCCCGGCTTACCAGTGCAGGTGCCTCTGTGGCTGGCGATCAACCTGAAACAGAGACAGAAGTGTCGGCTGCTCCCCCCCGAGTGGATGGACGTGGGTGAGCACGTGGAGGGGGAGCGGGGTGTGGTGGGGGGGCGGGCCGTGGGGGCTGGGGTCGCCCTCCCGCGGGTGGAGGCAAGCGGTCCTTCCAGGGACGCGGCGTCGCTCATCAGGTGAAATCAATGAATGCTTCCCAGCCTCAGCTGCGCGAGGCCGCGGACCACTGTTAGTAATGGTCGTTTGGGGTATGTGTACAAATTCTACTTAAGGTTTTGATTTTAAGATATTTCCACAAACTTTTTAATTTTAATTCTAGTTTTATATTGCAGTATAGTTGATTGACAGTGTTGTGGTAGTTTCAGGTGTTCAGCAAAGTGATTCAGGTACATATATACGTATCTACTCTTTTGCAAATTCTTTTCCCACTTTGGTTATTACAGAATAGTGAGCAGAGTTCCCTGTGCTGTACAGTAGGTCCTTATTGATTATCTTTTTTCCCTCCCCCCCAATTATCTGTTTTAAATATCATAGTATGTATATGTCAACCCCAAACTATCAGTTTATCCCTCCCCTCCACCTTTCCGCTTTGGTCACCGTAAGTTTGTTTTCTAAGTCAATGAGTCTGTTTACGTTTTGTAAATAAGTTCATTTGTATCTTTTTTTTAAGATTCCGCATATAAATGTTATCATATATTTGTGTTTCTCTGTCTGACTTATCTCACTTAGTATGATAATCTCCAGGTCCATCCATGTTGCTCCAAGTGGCATTCTTTCTTTCTTTTTTTAATGACTGAGTAATATTCCATTGTGTATATGTACCACATCTTCTTTACCCATTCCTCTGTCGATGGACATTTAGGTGGCTTCCATGTCTGGGCTATTGTAAACAGGGCTGCAGTGAACATTGGGGTGCATGGATCTTTTCGAATTAAGTTTTGTGCTGGTAGATGCCCGGGAGTGGAATGGGCTGGATCATGTGGCAATGCTAGTTTTAGTTTTCTGAGGAACCTCCACACTGTTCTCCATAGTGGCTGTATCAATTTACATTCCCACCAACAGTGCAAGAGGGTTCCCTTTTCTCCACACCCTCTCCAGTATTTATTGTTTGTAGGTTTTTTTGAAGGTGGCCATTCTGACTGGTGTGAGGTAATATCTCATTGTAGTTTTGATTTGCATTTCTCTAATGATTAGAGATGTTGAGCATCTTCTCATGTGCCTGTGGACGTCTGTATGTTTTCTTTGGAAAAAAGGCTATTTAGGGCTTCCCTGGTGGTGCAGTGATTGAGAGTCCGCCTGCCGATGCAGGGGACACGGGTTCGTGCCCCGGTCCGGGAAGATCCCACATGCCGCGGAGCGTCTGGGCCTGTGAGCCATGGCCGCTGAGCCTGCGCGTCCGGAGCCTGTGCTCCGCAACGGGAGAGGCCACGGCAGTGAGAGGCCTGCGTACCGCAAAAAAAAAAAAAAAAAAAAAGGCTATTTAGGTCTCCTGTCTGTTTTTTGATGGGGTTGTTTTTTTGTTTTTTTTTTTTTTTTGATATTGACCTGCATGAGATCTTTCTAAATTTGGCAGATTAATTTTTTGTTCACATCATTTGCAAATATTTCCTCCCATTCTGTGGGTTGTTTTTTCGTTTTGTGTATGGTTTTCTTTGCTGTGCAAAAGCTTTTGAGTTTAAAGAGGTCCGTTTGTTTATTTTTGTTTTTAAGTTTTATTTTATATTGGAGTATAGTTGATTAACAATGTTGTGTTTGGGACTTTGCTGGTGGCGCAGTGGTTAAGAATCCGCCTGCCAGTGCAGGGGACATGGGTTCGAGCCCTGGTCTGGGAAGATCCCACATGCCACGGAGCACCTAAGCCTGTGTGCCACAACTACTGAGCCTGCATTCTAGAGCCTGCAAGCCACAACTACTGAGCCTGTGTGCCACAACTACTGAAGCCCACGTGCCTAGAGCCCGTGCTCTGCAACAAGAGAAACCACTGCAATGAGAAGCCGGCGCTCAGTAACAAAGACCCAACGCAGCCAAATAAATAAATAAACAAAACAATGTTGTGTTAATTCCTGCTGTACAGAAAAGTGATTCAGTTATACGTATACATGTATCTGTTCTTTTTCAAATTCTTTTCCCATTTAGATTACTAGGATATTGAGCAGAGTTCCATATGCTATACAGTAGGTGCTTATTGGGTATCTATTTTAGATGTGGTAGTGTGTATATGTCAGTTCCAAAGTCCAAATTTATCCCTTCTATTTCTCCCCTTTAGTAACCATAAGTTTGTTTTCTAAGTCTGTGAGTCTGTTTCTGTTTTGTAAATAAGTTCATTTCTCTCTTTTTTTAGATTCTTCATATAAGTGATATATGATATTTGTCTTTGTCTGGCTTACTTTGCTTAATATGTTAATCACCAGGTTCATCCATGTTGCTACAAATGGCATTATTTCATTCTTTTTTTATTTTTTAATTTTTTTAATTGAAGCATAGGTGATTTTTTTAACATCTTTATTGGAGTAGAATTGTTTTACAATGGTGTGTTAGTTTCTGCTGTATAACAGAGTGAATCAGCAATACATATACATATATCCCCATATCTCCTCCCTCTTGCATCTCCCTCCCACCCTCCCTATCCCACCCCTCTAGGTGGTCACAAAGCACCGAGCTGATCTCCCTGTGCTAGCATGGGTGATTTACAATGTTGTGCTAATCTCTGCTGTCCAGCAAAGTGACTCACATATGTACACATATATACATTCCTTTTTTCCTAAAGAGTGGTACATTAGATCATTTATTTGTGGCAAGACAGATATTTCCATAGTGCATTTTTTCCCATGATAGAAGCTTTAAATATTCCCTTATTTTCCTTAGAAATTTGATTTTTGCTTGAAATGGACTAGATTTTTCAAGATTTTAAAAAAACTTTTTGTTTATTGAAGTATATTTGATTTAGTGTTGTGTCACTGCTGTACAGCAGAGTGACTCATTTATACACGTACACTCATTTTTTATATTCTTTTCAATTATGCTTTATCCCAGGATATTGAGTATAGTTCACTGTGCTGTATAGTAGGACCTTGCTGTTTATCCATTCTCTATATAATAGTTTACATCTGCTAACCTCAAACTCCGATTTGATCCCTCTCCCCCACCGCCCTCCCCCTTGGCAACCACAAGTATGACCTCTTATGTCTGTGAGTCTGCTTCTGTTTTGTAGGTAGGTTCATTTGTGCCGTATTTTAGATTCCACATGTAACTCATATCATATGGTATTTGTATTTCCCTTTCTGGCTTATTTCATTTAGTATGATAATCTCCAGGTCTATCTGTGTTGCTGCAAATGGCATTACTTCATTCTTCTTAATGGCTGAGTAATACTCCATTGTGTATATGTACCACATCATCTTTATGCATTCATATGTTGATGGACATTTGGGTGGCTGACACGTCTGGGCTAATTGTAAGCAGCACTGCAGTGAACATTGGGGTGCATGTATCCTTTCAAACCATGGTTTTCTCCAGATATATGACCAGTAGTGGGATTGCTGGGTCATGTGGTAATTCTATTTTTAGTTTTTTAAGGAACCTCCATACTGTTCTCCATAGTGGTTGTGCCAATTTACATTCCCACCAACAGTGTAGGAGGGTTCCCTTTTCTCCACACCCTCTCCAGTATTTATGGTTTGTAGAGTTTTTGATGATGGCCATTCTGACTGGTATGAGGTGATATCTCATTGTAGTTTCAATTTGCATTTCTCTAAGAATTAGCGATGTTGAGCATGTTTTCATGTGCCTGTGGACGTCTATATGTCTTCTTTGGAGGAAAGTGTATTTAGGTTTTCGCCCATTTTTTTATTGGGTTGTTTGATTTTTCGATATTGAGCTACACGACCTGTTTGTAAATTTTGGAGATTAATCTTTTGTTGGTCACATCGTTTGCAAATACTTTCTCCCATTCTTTGGGTTGTCTTGTCATTTTGCTTATGGTTTCCTTTGCTTGCAGAAGCTTTTGAGTTCAGTGAGGTACCATTTGTTTATTTTTGTTTTTGTTTTAATTTTTAAGAATTTATTATTTTTTATTGATTTGTTTTGGCTGTGCCAGGTCTTTGTTGTGGCATGCAGGCTTCTAAGTTTTGACATGTGGGCTTCTTAGTTGTGGCCTGCAGGCTTCTTAGTTTTGGTATGCATGCAGGATCTAGTTCCCTGTTCAGGGATCAAACCAGGGTGCCCTGCATTGGGAGCTCAGAGTCTTTCCCACTGGATCACCAGGTAAGTCCCTTTTTGTTTTTTATTTTTAATTTTTATTTTATATTGGAGTATAGTTGATTAACAATGTTGTGTTATTTTCAGATGTACAATGAAGTGATTTAGTTATACATGTATGAACTCTTTTTCAAATTCTTTTTTCATTTAGGTTATTAGAGAATGTTAATCAGAGTTCCCTGTGCTGTACAGTAGGTCCTTGTTGGTTATGTATTTTAAATATAGTAGTGTGTACAGTAAGTCCCTACATATGAACCTTCAAGTTGCGAACTTTCAAAGATGGGAACGTGCGTTCACATGTCCAGTCATGTCTGTTAGTTCACGTGTCTGTCGTACATTGCCATGTGCGTGCATCCTCTACAAGTGGTTGTGCTTTGGTGTACTTTACTGTATAGAGTACGCTAGTACAGTATCTTTATTTCAAGCCCAGGATGTCCGGAAGCAGGCATAAAAGCAGCGGTGATGTAGCTGGTACTGCTAAGAAGCGCCAAGCAATAATAGTAGAAACAAAAGTGCAAATAATTGAGAGAGTGGAGCGAGGCGAAAAGATGGCAGACGTCGCTCGTTCTCATAACAAGAATCGTTAACCACCAGCACGATCCTAAAGAAGAAGGACAAGATCATGGAACGTGTGAAGGCTGCTGTGCCGATGATGTTGACAGTGATATCAAAGAAGCGTGGAAAAGTGATGGAGGAGGTGCAGAAACTTCTCAATAGGTGGATGGCGGATCAGCATCAGCGTCGAGTCCCACTCAGCTTAATGCTGATTCAAGAGAAAGCCAAAAGCCTTGCAGAAGAAACACGGCAAAGAATCAGAGGGCACATCTTCTAATGCCAGCCACGGCTGGTTTCATCGGTTCAAGGCTGGAGCCAGCTTCACAAGGGAAAAGTAAGTGGTGAGGCAGCGAGTGCAGATACGATAGCTGCCCGGGAATTTCCTGAAACGCTTTGAGAAATTATTGATGAAGGCGCGAATTTACCCGAGCAGGTGTTTAGTGTGGATGAGACAGGACTGTAGTGGAAGAGGATGCTGGACTGAAGTTACATCAGCAAGGAGGGAAAGTTGATGCCAGGCTATAGAGCAGCAAAGGACAGGCTAACTCTGTTGTTTGGTGGCAATGCTTCTGGTGCTATGAAGCTGAAGCCTCTGTTAGTTTATCATTCAGAGAACCCAAGAGCCCTTAAAAACGTAGCCAAGGGCTCTCTTCCTGTTGTGTGGAAGAGTAACCCCAAAGCCTGGGTTACACAGGCCATTTTCCAGGATTGGTTTTTCCACCACTTTATCCCAGAGGTAGAGAAACATTGCTTGGAGAAGGACATCCCGTTCAGCATTCTTTTGCTGCTCGACAGTGATCCGGGCTACCCCCCATTCATGAATGACTTTCATCCCAACGTCAAAGTAGTGCATCTGCCACTGAATACTATGTCGTTCATCCAACATATGGACCAGGGAGTTGTAGTGACTTTCAAGAAATATTATTTACGTCACACTTTCGTCAGGCAGTAAAGGCAAGTGACCAACAGGCACAACTTTGTGACAGTTTTGGAAGGACTGTAACATCTACACGGCCGTAAAAAAGATTGACTTTTCTTGGCATGATATTATGGCCGTCACCATGAAAGGGGTTTGGAAGAACCTTTGCCCACAGTTTGTTCACGATTTTCTTGGTTTTGAGAAGGTGGATGAGGAGTCCAAAGAAGTCTTCAGCAACGTAGTGACCCTCAGCGAGAAGCTGGCGCTAGATCTGCAAGAGGACAGCTTCATTGAACTCGTTGCTGTGCAGCACGAGGGGCTTACTAGTGAAGACCTGAAGGAATTGGAGGCCCAGAGAAAGGACAAAGACAAGAGGAAGAAGTAACTGAAGAATCGAAGAGATTCACAACACAGGAAATTGCAAGGGGATTTCCTTTATTTGAGGGGGCACTGTTGGTTTTTGAGGCACAGGACCCTAACACAGAACGGTACACGAAGGTTGCAGCAGCCGATCAGAATGCAGTCCAGTGCTACCGTGTCATGTGTGAGGAGACAAAAAGAGCCACTACCAAGACATCACTGGATCGTTTTTTCAAGAGGGTAGATAGAATCGATCCAGCAAAGAACCAGAACCTGTGCCGTGAACGTCAGGCGTGAGTGACATTGCGGCTTGCCCTCCGTCTCCTGTTGCTGACGGTCCTTCAGCTCTACCATGTCCCACCTCCCCTCCCTCCTCCAGTCAGTAACTCTTCTTGTCTGTTCACTCGATGCCAGCTCTATGCCAGCTGTTGTACTGTACTACTGTACTGTTCAGGGTACTGTAAGATTTAAAATGTTTATTTTTTGTGTTTGTTTTTATGTATTATTTGTGTGAAAAGTATTATAAACCAATTACAGTACAGTACTATATAGCCTATTGTGTTAGTTGGGTACCTACGCTAACTTTGTTGGACTTGTGAACAAATGGGGCTACGAATGCCCTCGTGGAATGGAACTCGTTTGTATGTGGGAAACTTACTGTATATGTCAATCCCACACTCCCCGATTTATCCTTCCCCTACATCGTTTTCCTTTGGTAACCGTAAGTTTGTTTTCTAAGTCTCTGAGTCCGTTTCTGTTTTGTAAATAAGTCCATTTGTATATTTTGTTTTAGATTCCGCATAGAAGCCGTATCATATGATACTTGCCTTTCTCTGTGTGGCTTACTTTACTTAGTATGATAATCTCCAGGTTTGTCTGTGTTGCTGCAAATGGCATTATATCATTCCTTTTAATGGCTGAGTAATACCCCTTTGTATATATGTAACACATCTTCTTTATCCATTCCTCTGTCAAAGGACATTTAGGTTGCTTCCATGTCCTGGCTATTGTAAGCAGCGCTGCAATGAACATTGGGGTGCATGTATCCTTTCGAATCATGTTTTTTCCCCATATATATGCCCAGAAGTGGGATTCCTGGGTCATATGGTAGCTCTATTTTTAGTTTTTTTAAGGAACCTCCATACTGTTTGCCATAGTGGCTGTACCAGTTTACATTCCCAACAACAGTGTAGGAGGGTTCCCTTTTCTCCACACCCTCTCCAGTATTTATTGTTTTTAGACTCTTTGGTGATGGCCATTGTGACCAGTGTGAGGTGATATCTCATTATAGTTTTGTTTTTGTTTTTGTTTTTGCGGTACGCGGGCCTCTCACTGTTGTGGCCTCTCCCGTTGCGGAGCACAGGCTCCGGACACGCAGGCTCAGCGGCCATGGCTCACGGGCCCAGCCGCTCCACGGCATGTGGGATCTTCCCGGACCGGGGCACGAACCCATGTCCCCTGCATCGGCAGGCGGACTCTCAACCACTGCACCACCAGGGAAGCCTTCATTGTAGTTTTAATTTGCATTTCTCTAATAATTAGCGACGTTGAGCATCTTCTCATGTGCCTGCGGCCGTCTGTATGTTTTTTTTTTTTTGCGGTACGCGGGCCTCTCACTGTTATGGCCTCTCCCGCTGCGGAGCACAGGCTCCGGACGCGCAGGCTCAGCGGCCGTGGCTCACGGGCCCAGCCGCTCCGCGGCATGTGGGATCTTCCCGGACCGGGGCACGAACCCGTGTCCCCTGCATCGGCAGGTGGACTCTCAACCGCTGTGCCTCCAGGGAAGCCCTTGCGTCCATTTTTTGATGCGGTTATTTGTTTATCAAGCTGCATGAGTTGTTTGTAAATTTTGGAGAGTGATCCCTTGTCAGTGGCATCGTTTGCAAGTATTTTCTCCATTCTGTGGGTTGTCTTCTCGTTTTTATGGTTCCCTTTGCTTGCAGAAGCTTTTGAGTTTAATGAGGTCCCATTTGTTTATTTTTGTTTTAATTTTTCTTTTACTTTGGAGTTTAATTGATTAACAGCGTTGTTATTTTCAGGTGTATAGCAAAGTGATTCAGTTATACATATACATGTCTCTCCTCTCTTTCAAATTCTTTTCCCATTTCGGTTATTACAGGATAGTGAGCAGAGTTCCCTGTGTTACACTGTAGGTCCTGTTGATTATTTATTTGAAATGTAGTAGTGTGTATATGTCAGTCCCCTACTCCCAATTTATCCTTCTCCTCCACCTTTCCCCCTTGGTAATTGTAACTTTGTTTTCTAAGTATATTTTATTTTAGATTCTGCATATAAGTGATATCATGTGATATTTGTCTTTCTGTGTCTGGCTTACTTCACTTAGTGTGATAATCTCCAAGTCCATCTACGTTGCTGCAAATGGAATTATTTTATTTGTTTTTTTTAATAGAAGTATCGCTGATGTATAATGTGTGCATCTCTGCTGTACAGCAAAGTGATTCGGTGATTCACATACATACATTCTTTTTTTAAAATATTCTTTTCCATTATGGTTTATCCCAGGAGGTTGGATGTAGTTCCCAGTGCTAAACAGTAGGACCTTGTTTTTTTTTTTTTTTTAAAAAGTTTATTTATTTTTGGCTGCATTGGGTCTTCGTTGCTGCGCACTGGCTTTCTCTGGTTGCAGCGAGCGGGGCTACTCTTCGTTGTGGTGCGCGGGCTTCTCATGGCGGTGGCTTCTCTTGTTGCGGAGCACGGGCTCTAGGTGCACGGGCTTCAGTAGTTGTGGCACACGGGCTTAGTTGCTCCGTGGTATGTGGGATCTTCCCGGACCAAGGCTCGACCCCGTGTCCCCTGCATTGGCAGGCGGATTCTTAACCACTGCGCCACCAGGGAAGCCCTAGGACCTTGTTTTTTATCTGTTCTAAGTATGATAGTTTGCATCTACCAACCCCAAACTCCCAGTCCATAGCTCTCTCCCTTCACCCGTCCTTTTTGGCAGCCACCAATCTGATCCCTGTGTCTGTTTCTGTTTTGTAGATAGGTTCATTTGTGCCATATTTTAGATTCCACGTGTAAGTGATATCACATGGTATTTGTCTTTCTCTTTCTGACTTCACGTAGTATGATACTCTCTAGTTGCATCCATGTTGCTGCAAATGGCATTATTTCGTTCTCTTTTATGGCCAAGTAGTATTTGATTGTATATACGTACCACATCTTCTTTATGAAGATGGACATTTAGGTTTCTTCCATGTCTCAGCTATTGTAAGCAGTGCTACCATGACCACAGCGGTGCGTGTATCTTTTTCAGTTATAGTTTTGTCTGGGTATATGCCCAGGAGTTGGATTGTTGGGTCATATGGTAGCTCTAGTTTTAGTTTCTGAGGAACCTCCATACTGTGCTCCACAGTGGCTGCACCAACTTACATTCCCACCAACAGCATAGGAGGGTTCTCTTTTCTCCACACCCTCTCCAGCATTTATTGTTTGTGGGCTTTTTGATCATGGCCGTTCTGACTGGTGTGAGGTGATATTATAGTTCTGATTTGCATTTCTCTAATAATTAGCGATGTTGAGCATCTTCTCATGTGCCTGTGGATGTCTGTATGTGTTTTTTGAAGAAAAGGCTATTTAGGTCTCCTGTCCATTTTTTGATAGGGTTGTTTGCTTTTTTGATATTGAGTTGCATGAGCTCTTTGTAAATTTTGGAGATTGATTTCATGTCGGTCACATCCTTTGCCAGTATTTTCTCCCATTCTGTAGGTTGTCGTTTCGTTTTGTTTATGGTTTCCTTTGCTGTGAAAAGCTTTTGAGTTTAATGAGGTCCCATTTATTTTTGTTTTGGTTTTAATTTTTATTTTATATTGGGGTTTCGTTGATTAATAATGTTGTGTTAGTTTCAGGTATACAGTATAGTGATTCAGTTTTACATATACACGTATCTACTCTTTTTCAAATTCTTTTCACATTTCGGTTATTACAGGATAGTGAGCGGAGTTCCCTGTTTTATACAGTAGGTCCTTGTTGGTTATTTATTTGAAATATAGTAGTGTGTGTATGTCAGTCCCATACTCCCAATTTATCTTTCCCCTCCACTTTTCTCCTTTGGTAACTGTATGTTTATTTTCTAAGTCTGTGAGCCTGTTTCTATTTTGTAAATAAGTCAGTTTGCATATTTTGTTTTAGATTCTGCATATAAGCTGTATTGTATGATATTTGTCTTTCTCTGTCTGGTTTACTTTACTTAGTATGATAATCTCCAGGTCTGTCTGTGTTGCTGCAAATGGCATTATGTCATTCCTTTTGATGGCTGAGTAATACTCCAGTGTATATATGTACCGCATCTTCTTTATCCATTCATCTGTGGGTGAACATTTAGGTTGCTTCCCTGTCTTGGCTATTGTAAGCAGCACTTCAATGAACGTTGGGGTGCATGTATCCTTTCGAACCGTGGTTTTCTCCAGATATATGACCAGGAGTGGGATTGCTGCATCTTATGGTAGCTCTATTTTTAGTTTTTTAAAGAATGTCCATAGTGTTTTCCATAGTTACTGTACCAATTTACATTCCCACCAACAGCATAGGAGGGTCCCCTTCTCTCCACACCCTCTCCAGTATTTATTGTTTGTATACTTTTTGATGTTAGCCATTCTGACTGGTATAAGGTGGTATCTCATTGTAGTTTTGATTTGCATTTCTCTTATAATTAGCGATGTTGAGCATCTTTTCATGTGCCTCTTGGCCCTCTGTATGTCTTCTTTGGAGAAAAGTCTATTTAGGTCTTCCCCTATTTTTATATCGGGTTGTTTGGGGTTTTTTTGATATTGAGCTGCATGAGCTGTTTGTAAATTTTGGAGATTAAGCTTTTGTCGGTCACAACGTTTGCAAGTATTTTCTCTCATTCTGTGGGTTGTCTTGTTGTTTTGTTTATGGTTTTGTTTGCTTGCAAGAGCTTTTGAGTTTAATGAGGTCTCATTTGTTTATTTTTATTTCCATTATTTGAGGAGACAGATCAAAAAGATTTCGCTGTGATTTATGTCAGAGTGTTCTGCCTATGTTTCCCTCTAAGAGTTTTTCGTATCCCAGCCTTACATTTAGGTCTTTAATTCTGTTTGAGTTTATCTTTGTGTATGCTGTTAGACAGTGTTCTAGTTTCAGTCTTTTGCATGTAGCTGTCCTGTACACACTGGTACACTGTGCATCAGTGTAGCACCCTTTATTTAAGAGACTGTGTTTTCTCCATTGTGTAGGCTTGCCTCCTTAGTCGTAGATTAATTGGTCATAAGTTTGTGTGTTTGTTTCTGAGCTTTCTTTGATCTATATGTTTTGTGTTCGATCTATATTTTTTGTGTTTGCCTGTAGCATACTTTTTTGATTACTGTAGCTTTTTTGTAGTATAGTCTGAAGTCAGGGAGCCTGATTGCTCAAGTTTCGTTTTCTCTTGTCAGGATTCCTTTGGCTCTTCTGCATCTTTTTTGTTTCCATACGCATTTTAAAATGTTCTAGTTCTGTGAAAAATGCCACTGTTCATTTGATAGGGATTGCACTGATTCTGTAGAATGACTTGGGTAGTATAGTGATTTTGACAACATTGATCTTCAAGTTGAAGAACATGGTATATCTTTGCATCTGTTTGTATCATCTTGGATTTCTTTCATTAGTGTGTTAAAGTTTTCAGAGTACAGGTCTTTTGTCTCCTTAGGTAGGTTTATTCCTGGGAATTTTATTCTTTTTGATGTGCTGGTAAATGGGATTGTTTCTTTAATTTCTGTTTCTGATCTTTCGTTGTTAGTGTATAGAAGCAACAGATTTCTGTGTATGTATTTTGTATCCTGCCACTTTGCTGAATTCATTGATCAGCTCTTGCAGTTTTCTGGTAGCATCTTTAGGATTTTCTTTGTATAGTATCCTGTCATCTTCAAACAGTGACAGTTTTACTTCTTTTCCAATTTGGATTCCTTTGGATTCCTTTGATTTCTTTTTCTTCTCTGATTGCCATGACTAGGACTTCCAAACTATGTTGAATAAAAGTGGAGAGGGTGGACATCCTTATCTTGTTTTTTTTGTTTGTTTTTTTTGTTTTTGAAGTTGTTGGGGGTAGGAGTTTATTAATTTACTTATTTATTTTTGCTGTGTTGGGTCTTCGTTTCTGGGCAAGGGCTTTCTCTAGTTGTGGCAAGTGGGGGCCACTCTTCATCGCGGTGCGCGGGCCTCTCACTGTCGCGGCCTCTCTTGTTACGGAGCACAGGCTCCAGACGCGCAGGCTCAGTAGTTGTGGCTCACGGGCCTAGTTGCTCCGCAGCATGTGGGATCTTCCCAGACCAGGGCTCGAACCCGTGTCCCCTGCATTAGCAGGCAGATTCTCAACCACTGCGCCACCAGGGAAGCCCCTTATCTTGTTCTTGATCTCATAGGAAATGCTTTCAGGTTTTCACCGTTGAGTATGATGTTAGCTGTAGATTTGTCATATATGACTTTTATTATGTTGAGGTAGGTTCCCTCTATGCCCACTTTCTGGAGAGTTTTTATTATAAACTGGTGTTGAATTTTGTCAAAAGCCCTTTTTGCATCTATTGAGATGATCATATGGTTTTGTTTGTTTTTGTTTTATTTATTCATTTGTGGCTTACTTGGTTCTTCGTTGCTGCGCGTGGGCTTTCTCTAGTTGCGGCGAGCAGGGGCTACTCTTCGTTGTGGTGCGCAGGCTTCTCATTGTGGTGGCTTCTCTTGTTGCAAAGCACAGGCTCTAGGCACGTGGGCTTTAGTAGTTGTGGCTCGTGGGCTCTAGAGCGCAGACTCAGTAGTTGTGGCGTGCAGGCTTAGTTGCTCCACGGCATGTGGGGTCTTCCCAGAACAGGGCTCGAACCCGTGTCCCCTGCATTGGCAGGCAGATTCTTAACCACTGCGCCACCAGGAAAGTCTGATCATAAGGTTTTTATTCTTCAGTTTCTTAATGTGGTGTATCACACTGATTGATTTGCAGATATTGAAAAATCCTTCCAACTTTGGGATAATCCCACTTGATCGTGGTATATGATCCTTTTAGAGTATTGTTCAATTCAGTTTGCCAGTATTTTGTTGAGGATTTTTGCATCTGTTCATCAGTGATATTAGCCTGTAATTTTCTTTTTTTTATGGTATCGTCTGGTTTTGATATTAAAGTGATGGTGGCCTTATAGAATGAGTTTGGGCGTGTTCTTTCCTTTGCAATTTTTGGGAATAGTTTCAGAAGGTTAGGTGTTAAACTCTTCTCTGAATGTTTGATAGAATTTAGCTGTGAAGCCATCAGGTCCTGGAATTTTGTTTGTTGGGAGTTTTTTAATCACAGTTTCGTTTTTAGTACTTGTGATTTGTCTGTTCATGTTTTCTGTTTCTTCCTGGTTCAGTCTTGGAGGGTTGTACCTTTCTAAGCATTTGTCCGTTTCTTTTAGGTTGTCCATTTTACTGGCATAGAGTTGTTTGTAGTAGGCGCTTATGGTCCTTTGTATTTCTGTTGTAACTTCTCCTGTTTCATGTGTAATTTTATTTATTTTAGCCCTCTCCCTTTTTTTCTTGATGTGTCTGGCTAAAGATTTATCAATTTTGTTTATCCTTTCAAAAAACCAGCTTTTAGTTTTATTGATATTTTCTATTTTTTCTTTGTCTCTATTTCATTTATTTCTGCTCTGATATTTATTATTTCAGTGTACTATCTTTGGGTTTTGTTTTTTTCTTCTTTCTCTAGTTGCTTTAGGTCTAAGGTTAGGTTGTTTATTTGAGATTTTTCTTGTTTTCTGAGGTAAGATTGTATTGCTATACACTTCACTCTTAGAACTGCTTTTTCTGTATCCTATACATTTTGGATGGTCATGATTTTGTTTTCATTTGTCTCTAGGTATTTTTTAATTTCCTCTTTGGTTTCATCAGTGATCCATTGGTTGTTTAGTAACATATTGTTTAGCCTCCACGTATTTGTGTTTTTACAGTTTTTTTCTTCTAGCTGATTCTAATCTCATAGTGTTGTGGTCGGAGAAGATGCCTGATATGATTTCAGTTTTCTTAAATTTACTGAGCCTTGCTTTGTAGCCTAGCATGTGATCAATCCTGGAGAATGTTACACGTGCACTGGAAAAGAATGTGTATTCTGTGGCTTTTGCGTGGCATGCTCTGTAAATATCAATTAAGTCCATCTGGTCTAATTTGTCATTTAAGGCTCGTGTTTCCTTATGGATCTTCTGTCTGGATGATCTGTCTGTGATGAAAGTGGGGTGTTAAATCCCCCTACTATTACTGTTACTGTGTTACTGTCAATTTCTCCCTTTATGGATGTTAGTATCTGCCTTATATATTGAGGTGCTCCTATGTTGGGTGCATATACATTTACAATTGTTATATCTTCTTCTTTCATTGATCCTTTGATCATTATGTAGTGTCCTTCTTTGTCTCTTGTAACTGTGTTTATTTTAAAGTCTAGGGACATCCTTGGTGGTGCAGCGGTTAAGAATCCACCTGCCAGTGCAGGGGACACAGGTTTGAGCCCTGATCCGGGAAGATCCCACATGCCACAGAGCAACTAAGCCCATGCGCCACAACTACTGAGCCTGCGCTCTAGAACCTGCAAGCCATGACTGCTGAGCCCGTGTGCCACCACTACTGAAGCCCGCATGCCTAGAGCCCGTGCTCCACAACAAGAGAAGCCACTGCAATGAGAAGACCGTGCAGCACAATGAAGAGCAGCCCCTGCTCGCCGCAACTAGAGAAAGCCTGCATGCAGCAACGAAGACCCAATGCAGCCAAAGATAAATAAATAAAAGTAAATATATCAAAAAAATTTTTTTTAAAACCCAGAGACCAGCATGAGGAGCAGAGTCGTTACCTTACATGAGAGAGAATGCATGACAATAAGGCATCGTCCATCCAAGGCAATATTGTTTTTGGCCACCTAAGTGGATGAGGTTGTGACACAGGGTGCAGACATAGATGAACCTTTATTTTTTATTTATATTTTTGGCTGCTGTTGGGTGTTCATTGCTGCACGCGTGGGCTTTCTCTAGTTATGGTGAGCGGGGGCTACTCTTTGTTGTGGTGCGTGGGCTTCTCATTGCAGTGGCTTCTCTTGTTGCAGAGCACGGGCTCTAGGCACGACGGCCTCACAGGCCTCTAGAGCGGAGGCTCAGTAGTTGTGGCGCACGGGCTTAGTTGCTCCGTGGCATGTGGGATCTTCCCAGACCAGAGCTCAAACCCGTGTCTCCTGCATTGGCAGGCAGATTCTTAACCACTGCGCCACCAGGGAAGTCCCGATGAGCCTGTAAAATGTTACATTAAGTGGGAGAAGAACCAGACACAAAGACCAACTATTGTATTCTTCTATTTATATGAATTGTTCAGAGCAGGCAGATCCACAGACAAAGAAGATTAGTGGTTGCCTAAAGATGAGGGTTTGAGCAGGTGATGGAACCATTATGGGCTTCCTTTTGGGGTGATGAAAATGTTCTGAAGTTGATTGAAGTGATGGGTGCACAACTCTGTGAATATACTAAAAAACCATTGAATGGGTGAATGGTATGGTATATCGATTATGCCTCAGTAAAGCTGTTGGAAGAAAACCGAGAAGAAAATACCGCATCAAAGAGGCACACGGTCTTCTTCCTGAACCGTTGCAGTCTTTTTCTCACCTGGAGCTATGAATGGCTCATTACTAGTAAAGAATGAATGTCACATTTATTTGGGGTCGGGGTTGGGGGGCATATGAAATTTGAAAAGCCTCTGAGAGGTTTTGATTATCCCCTTCCCTTTGGAAATCACCCGGGGGTACCTACCTCCTAGAAGCTAGGACACTTGGAGCCAGGTGCACTCAAATACAGTTTAAGAAAGATTGCTCGCGCGTTTTGTCTTTACTTCCTGTCCCAAAGGGGTGTGTGAATCTGGTGGTCCTGAAACATGACAGGAAACTCCAGTCCCTTCTGCTCTGAAGGGCGTTTTTTTAAGCAGGGGCCTCCCCACCCACCCACCAGGCCCTGGTTCTGTTGGCGCTGCATCCCTTTCTGTCAGTTTTGGCCTATTCTAACCCAGGTGTTAGAGGGCAACAGCCTGTGTCGTGGGAGGGCCAGAGTCAGAGGGAAGGTGTGGAGACAGTCTGCCTGAGGCCTCTCGTACGCCTGGGCAATCGTGCGCTGACGAGGCATGGAAATCACTAGTCATCCCGTGGGTCCTGCCCAGGAGCTAGCTGCTGCTCCTGCCCCTGTAGATTGGTTCCACCTGTTCTTGGACGGCATGGGAATGGAATCGTCTGGCATGTCAGTTTTCCTCTGACTTCTCTTATTCATCACAGTGTCTTTGAGATTCGCCCTTGTTGCACGTGTCATTGCGTCATGCTGTTATCGCTGTTACCGCTGAGTAGTGTTTCCTCCGTTGCGTGAGGATTCCGCAGCTTGACCCCCCCATCCTTCTGTTGGTGCATATTGGGGTCGTTTCCCATTTTAGGCTACTGTGAAGAAGGCTGCTTTGAGCAGTCGTGTCTCAGTCTTTTTGCGGGTATGTATTTTTATTTCCCTCGGGTAAATAAACACCTAGAGTCGGGGAACTGGCAGCTCGTAGGGCAGACGGTGCTTCGCTCTGTTAGAAGCTGCCCAGGAGCCCTGCAGAGTGGTTGAGCCACTCCTGTAACCCCAGCAGAGACGTACGAGCTCCTGTTGTTGCACTCCGGGCCGTCACTGGGTATGGTCGGTCTTTTTGATTCGTTGCAGGGTTTGAACAGAGGTGTTTCATACTCTGATTTAGATGTGGAGAAGAAAGAGACTCAGTCTGTGGTGTGGAGATGAGTGTGGGGAGGGGGCGGTAGGGGGTTAGCCCGGCAAGAGCTCAGGGTGGCTTGCCCAGTGAGTTGATGGAAGCAGGCAGATGTGGTTGGCATCTAGGCGTATTTTGAAGAAAAGGGTCAGCAAGATTTGCTGAAGGACAGACCATGGGATGAGAGAGAGGAGGTAAGGGTGCCCACTGGGGTTGCTGGTGGGGCTGCCCTTTCCTGAGACATTGCAGGGACAGTGTGGACCAGGGTGGGAGCCGGGAGAGGGTTTGAACATGCGACACTGGAGGTGCCTGTTAGACATCCGAGTGGCAATTTTGTGGGCAGTGGGGCACCTGAGTCAGGAGGTCAGGGGAGGGGCTGAGCTGGGATTCTAGGTGTGGAAGGTGTCATGAGAGCATAGGTGGCGTTTAAATGAAGTGGGATGAGAACACGTGGGATATGGGTGTAGGCAGTGGAGAAGGGGTGAGGGAAGGAGCTCTGTCCTGCAGTGTGTTGAGGTCAGGAAGGCCTGGAGGAGTCGGGGAGATGAGAGGAGAACTTGGGGAGAGTGGTCACCCAGAAGCCAAGTGGTAAACACACCCCAAGGACTGGCCCTTGTCAGATGTGACAAGGCCTGAGATGTGGCCGTTGGGTTTGGCCGAGCAGAGGTGGTGGCCTCGGTGAGCCGTGTCAGAGGGTGGGATAGTCGCCCACCCGAACAGTTAATGCCGATGTCAGGGAACTCTTGAAGTTTTGTTGTGAAGGGCATGAGAAATGGGTTGGTAGCTGGAGAAGGATTTGGTGTCAGGGGAGGGTTTTCTTTTTAAGCTGGAAGATGTTGCATCGAGTTTGATGGACGGCTCCGATAGCGAGGGTAAGAGGGATCACTCAGGAGTGGGGACAGGTGCCGAAGCGGTGTTCTGTGCAGGTGAGAGAAGGTCCAGCGCGCCCCTTAGAAGGATGCGGTGGCGGTAGTGTGCGGAGCCCCGCAAGGTGTTGGGGAGAAAGCGTGGAGAGGGCGGGCAGGATGGAAAGTGAGAGGGTGTCTGGAGCAGGGGAGTGTAAGGATTGCAGGGTAGCACCGAGGGCCCCTGGAGATGCGTGGCCAGTCATTTCACACGAGGCCCCACTGCAGAGTTCTGTGTGTCCCTTCGCCATAGCGTGCAGTGGCGGGTTCAGGACTCGGGTTTTCTCAGGCCAGGGGGAAGGACAGAAGGGGAGAGGGGTGAGGCGTGTGGAGATTGTTCCTGTGGATGGAATTGGACTCTGCAGTTTGATTCCAGACATGGGGCGTTCAGCTCTGTATTAGTTGTAAGTTGTCTTGCTGTCTGCTGAACAGGGTTTAATATAAAAGTAAATTTCTCCAGTCACTGGTTACTGTCATCACTGCTTGCATCAAAGGTAGAATACTTCACTCTTTACCTAAGAAAAGAACTTCAGACTCTGACATACTGTTTTCAGTCATATATTCTGCAGGCCCAGCAATAACCCAAATCTACCACCTTCTCTAAGAGAAGTGCTTGAGGAAATCGGCCCAGTGATGTCTAGTTACTGATATGTTATTTCAAAAAGTGGGTTTTTTTAATGTACTTTTTAGTTGATTGACTAGGTAATATAGGTACTTGGTAAATTTGGACGGTTTTAAAACTATATTTTGCTCGTGGTCATGGTAGAATGTACACACTTCTAAATTTCAGAGAAGTTGGAGGAGATTCGGGATCATGAACGAAAGGAAGAAACTTTTACCCCTATGCCCAGCCTTCACTACATGGAGCTCACCAAACTCCTGTTAAATCAGTAAGTACCTCTCACTTCTTCGAACCCACATGCACGATGGAACCCCCAGTTCCCAGCCCACCTCCTTTCGTGTTCCACGCTCATTACCGAGGGAAGTGGTAGCTTTGGCCCCCAGGTCCTCAGTCAGTAGTCTGGGAGTCGTTTGTGGGCACGCACACACTGGCCGGGCTCTGTCTCTCCCTGTTTCTCTTTTTTCCCTTTCTCCACCCTTCCCTCTCCTGGTGGATCCCGTGGTTCTTTCCATTCTGCGTCCTACCCGTCACTTGATATTGGACTCTAGTATCAGCCCATCATCTCCAGCAGTAGCCTTTTTCTTAACTGCAAATGTTTCATTAGTCGAGCTGCACCCCTTTTCTCCTTTGGGCCTGTGCATCTGCGTTCTTGTATCTCTTGCACAGGAAAGGGCCAGGGGTCGCATTTTCCTTCGACCCTGGGCTAGAAGGCAGGTCCACTGGGGCAAAACTGTTTCCCCTCATCCAGTTCAGGCTCCCCACGGGCTTCTAATTCATTCTCCGCCTTGCAGCCAGAGCGGCCTTGCAGAGACACAGCTGCCATCTGAGTCCCCTGCTCCTCCGAGCCTCTCTAGTCTGAAGTCCTGATCATGGTATTCGAAGCACCGCATAGCCTGGTTCCCTTCTCCCGTCTCGCACCACTCTCTGCAGTCCTTCCCTCCGATTCTCTAGGGCGCAGGCTCACGTTGGCCTCCTTCACTTCTTCACACATGCCCAGGTCCTCAGAGCGCACAGGCACACGTGTGTGTGTGTGTGTGTGTGTGTGTACACCGTCCTTCTGCCCAGTGAGTCCACCTGTTCCCTGCTCCCTCCTCGGGTTTAGCATAGCAGGTCCTCCCTCCCAGGTTACGTGTACCAGTCCTCGTGGCAGCTCTGCACCCCTCTATAGCACTTGTCAGGTGTAATGCTCTAACTGCTGTGCCTGAGCTGTTCTCCACCCCCGCCCCAGGTCTCATGGGCAGGGACTGTCTCGCCTGCCCCCGCACAGTGCCTGGTACTCACATGTTTGTGGAATGAATGAATGCATCAGTGCAGGGGGCAGGCAAGTGTGGCTACTTAGAATGTAATTTGCACAATGTCAAGCTTTTGAAGCCCTGAGCACCTTTTCACTGATGGATTCAAGAGCAGAAGCAGAACCAAAGTTGGAAGCTCCCTACTGCCTCCCGAAGAGCAGCAGGGGCCGGGGGCCCACCTGTGGAATTCAGGTGAAAATCTGCACATGGACTTGTCCTTGAGTTGACATGTGGCTGCAGTTGTGTAGTTCACAACATTCTCAGCATTCAACATGCTAAGCGTCCCACCAGGTAGTGGAGATGGTCATGTAGGCTTGAGTTCCAGTTTCGTAGGGAGGAGATGCGACCCTGTTGACAGATGTGGTATAACCCTGCAGTGTGTGCTAATGCTGTTCAGAGTATGTCGGGGTGCAACCCGCATGCCTGGTGCTGCCAGAGAAGGGATCCCTGGCTTGGAGGCTGAAGGGAAATTTACTAGGGGAGAGGGCAGTATAGGTAGAAGGACAGAAGGTGAAAGGGCCTGGATTTGTGGAGCAGGGCTGTTGGGACCTGCATGGACTGAGTGAGGGCAGGGCGGTGGACGCGGCGTCCCCAGGAGAGTGTTCAGGCAGGTAGGCGTTATCCGGAGGATATGAGAGGGCTGCTTTTGTAGGGGAGTGTGACTTCAGAAGGGAGAATATGGGAGCAGAGGGGAGGCCGGTTCATCTTCAGTTTTTGAAGTTCAATGAGTTACGTACGCAGTGCCTATCGAAACCCTTGTTTTATAATTCCTTAGAGCCATGCATTCAGTGAAGGGACCTCGGTTCTGCAGTGCAGTTCACGAGGAGCTGGGGTCCTTTGTTCTTTAACCTGCTGTTCAGAGCATAAGATCCAAATGTTTGGGTCTTAAATAAAATCTACTGTATCAATTGTATAGTACTGATTCTCCATCTACTCATCTTGAGCTATTTTAGCCTGTGGAGAGAGCCCTGCCAGCTTACCCTAGGATGCCTGGTGATGAGTGATGTTGGCTTTTGCTTTTGTCTTCTAGTTTGTCTCTTCCTTCAAAGGTTAGTTTAGTTTAAAAATGTGTCACACAGGAAGGCTCTCAGTGCGGCCCCGCTGGCTCCAGTCAGACTGTTACCCAGAATTTGCTGTGTATAGGTGTGCTGTTTATGCTCATTTGCGATTTGTTCTGTGACTTCTGCAAATGTATCTTTGTTTTCTCTGTAGAGTGGGACAGTCCTATCCTTCAGGGATTTTGTGAGGATAGAAATGCCTGGCACAGAGCCTTCGTCTTCTTTCCCTAGTGGGTTGTAGCCCTTGGATAACAGATGGGGTATTAGCATTAGAGGTCATGACCGCTGAGCCAGCCTTTGAAAGAAATTCATTCTCTATGGAAATTCTATAGCATAGAACACTCAGTTATCCTGAGTCAGGGGAGGACCGACTCAGAGCTGCTTCTCCAAGATCTCATTTTTTTTGGTGAATAACAGAAGTCCTTGTACCACAGCTTGCCCAGGGACAGGTAACATGAGCACAGATAACTCGGTGAGGATCACGGCTGAATTTTCTTGGCACCAAGCTTAACCGCTAGAAATCCTTACATTTTAAAAAACTGAAAAAGCGAAACCAATTTTGAGTCTAGAACAGCTTGTGCATTTTTGCCTAAATCCAAGCAGCATTTACACAAGCTACTTCTACCTGGAAGTTGCCTTAGTTCACTGAGTGCTTCCTTATACGATTTATTTCACCTTTTGCTTCCTTTAGTGCTTCAGACGACATCCCGAAAGCAGATGAGATCCGGACCCTGATCAAGGACGTGTGGGACACTCGCATAGCCAAGCTCCGGGTGTCTGCTGACAGCTTCGTGAGACAGCAGGAGGCACACGCCAAGGTGGGCATGCGGTGGGCCGCCCACGGAGGCCGGATGCTCTGTGGGACAGCCGCGGCATCTTGTCTGCTTAGGGCGTCGCGGGAAGGGATAACTAGCCATGCGGGGCTTTCAGAAAATTATTACTCATTGGTTCCTTATTTTTTATCCAGTAGATTTAACCTTTCATGAAATTAAAGACTCAACCAACCCGGTCCGTTTGCCCTTGTGTTTTAGCTGGATAACTTGACCTTGATGGAGATCAACACCAGTGGGGCTTTCCTCACACAAGCGCTCAATCACATGTACAAACTCCGCACGAACCTGCAACCTTCTGACAGCTCCCAGTCTCAGGACTTGTAGGCAGAGACTGGTTTGTAGAGGCCCGTGTCTGCCAGCAGGAGGCTCACCGGGTGGCCTGAGCGCTCGGGACGTGACAGAGGTACTCACATTTCCAGAGTTCTAGAACTACTTCTGAATGTATGCAAAAAACTGCAGTGAATCAAGGGATGGGTTCATAACCTTGTTGGCAAGCAACAGGCTTGTGCTTAGTCCTCGAGACATTCTGTAATTCCATGTCTGTATCTGGGAGCCAGCTGTCCTTTCATGGGGAACGAGAAAAGCATTGGCAGAACGAATGATTTCCCTAGCAGAGCTCTGGGTCTCCTGCACGGGACTGTTGTGTGCAGGTGAGTGTTCGGTGCCGTCCGGTGTTGCTTTTAAGACGGAGATGTAGCAGGATGGTAAGATGGAGATGTAGCAGGATGGTAACGTGGCCTCGGCCATTCTTCTCCCTTCTTGACCCTCATCTCTGGGGCTAAATTTAGTCTGCTACAGAGGCTCTTCACACGGAGGAGGACAGCAGATGAGTGGCGAGTGACAGCAACCCATATTTATCATCTAAGCCCTGCTACACAATAAAGATGGAATCAACCCACATCTCTGTTGGGTTTTTTTCCTGCATAACTGCCACGCAAGGGAGCAGGCCAAGTGGCTAGAATGACCTGATGGACCAAACTTGAGAGGTTTAGCAGGCAACTGTCAACTTCCGACCGGCACTCTGGGTATCTCTTGTTCTCTTGGCTGTTTCTGGGTGAGGCCCTAAGGGTTGCTTATCAGCAAGAGGAAAGTCAGGAGAAAATCAATTCCATGTTATCGAGTGTATGAGTGAAGCTGAAGACACGACCCCAGGGGGAAAAGTGGGGCCTATTACATGGTTCTTGATGAACTGAGGGGAAGACAGTTCTAGGCAGCAGTGGCTCAGGTAACGGTATTGGTTTTTTTCCCTAGGAGGAAAAGTTTAAGCGCTAGCATTGCTCAGTCCCTTACAGAAAAGTACATTACCGCAGGGGGCGGCGGGGGGGAGATCGTCTCGTCATGTAATGAGTAGGTTCGGTAACCAGCTGGTTTCCAATGCTAGCGCCGTCAGTCAAAAGCAGTCACATGCCATCTCGAGGGTTATGAAGGGTACGCGTGCGTGAGCAACTGGGCCTAAAGAATATCTGCTGGTGTTTTTACCCTTCAGTGTTTAAAATACAAACTTACTTCAGGTTGCTCAAGCAGCTATGGTTTAAGCACCGAAGGGCCGCACATGGAGGGATGAGGACCCAGAAGACCTGGTCTCCATCACTTAAGAGATGACAGGACTTGTCTTTTCATCTCTCTCTTATGCAGAATCCTTCAGAGTTAATCTGGGGAATGTTCTAGAATGAAACCACATGTTACTGTGGCAGTTTAGGAGTCCTGTGTATCTCAGATTTCACCCCGAATCCCCTTCTCTTAAAAACCTGGCCGAGGCACAGTCGAATGTGTCGTCACACTTTACCTTAAAGCTGTGTAATTGTTGAGCTCTTATTTTTATTTTTTGGCCTTATTACAACATAGAAAAGATTTTTCTCTTAAGATGATTTAGGAAGATTTTATTTTTTGGATGTTGTCAGAAATTACAGCAATATATTCATAAATACCTAATTACTACATTCAACAAATAATATTACAATACAGTTAATTCAAACAAGTACACTTAGAACAGGTTTAATTTCACAGCATCTAAACTGCCCCCCAGAGTGACCGAGGCACTGTTCCTCCTCCTTCCATGTACTGGTTGACTGTTCTAGCAGTTAAGCATAGGTACATACAGAGTAACACGACTGATTGATTAGCATGGTCTTCCTCGGGTCAAGGTAGAGTTAAGGAGTTAAGGTTAAGCGCTGGATCAGAAGGTTGGGGACAGGCTACTGCAAGTAGTAAAGTTGATAGTGTGGTTACTTGGAAGAGGACAGGGCTGCTGCGAAGTGGCTAATCGACGCTGTACGATGAACAGCATCGCGGTGCTGACCATCTCCATCTGGTGGCAGGTCCCTGGAACTTGCTACACTTTAAGCCGTGGCCCAGAGGGAAGGGGGGGGTATGCAATCTAATGTTGGAGATGTGACAGCATTGTGAGCTACTTGACGAAACACCATCCCACATACAAACTTAAGACTTCCTGTTAGAATACTTTAATGCGTCGCTACTTTGCTGAAGGTGTCGGCTCCTTTTAATATTCTTTGAGTTTCCCTGAGGGTGTATAATCTATGAGCATGCTAATGCCAATTAAGTGTTTTGTTTCCTTTAGAATATAGACTACACTGTTGAAGAGCCTATCTTGGTCACTTATCTGAGATAATAGATTAAGATTATGATATTTCACATCAGTTTGGCTTGTTTCTATGTGTGGCGCCAAGTTTGGGGGAAAGCTCTGGGTTGTTGCTAACGATCTGATTAAATGCAGAACCACACGACTCACTTTTGGAAGGGATCCCATCCTGCACAGGTTTAGCGAAACCCCATTCACAGGGCAGACGGCAGCCGTCTCTCCCAGGTGCCGTGGGAAGACACAGCTCGTGAAGGACTGTTCACAAAAGTACTGACACAGAAGTTGCATGATCAGTTCTAGAGCAAATGTGGTGCACTTCTGAACTTTGTCTTTCAAACTCAGGGTGAAACAGCTGAACAGAAAGCTTCAGGGATTCCATATTTCTCTGTCAGTTTTTAAGCCCAAACTGAAAAGAGGCTCTGATGCTACCATGCTCTTTCAGAATAAGTGTTTTCAGATTATAAAACTAATTACTAAATGGAACAAAAAAAACCCCAAGATTGGGTACTAATGTCTCAGTGGTGCAGAGACATAGTACCCAATCTTTTGTTTTCAGGACACTTTGTTTCCTTTTTCTTAGTTTATTCATGTTGCCTTATGGGTTTGTATTTATATTCTGATTGTCCTATTACTTCTTGAGCCTTAGAATATCCAGAGACCCTCACAGGTCGGTGGGAGTATGGGGAAGCAGAGTGATGGAGCAGCTCAGAGGCGGGGGCAGGGGGGAGGCAGGCAGTTCTAGCTCAGTGACACAGCTGCACCCCTGGGCAGGCGTCCCTTCAACCTGTGTGCCGCGTCCTCCTCCCCAAAAGCAAAACAGCCGCAGACACAGGCGCTCCCCTCAGGTGGTAACAGGATGGGGCTGTGCACGTTGTCAGATCTACTCATCCCTTTGCTTTTGGCAGGACCCCTACCAGAGCCGAGGAGCAAAGGCATCCAGACATTTTCTACTACGGAGTTAGGAGGACTGGGGGGAAGCGTTAAGATGTAGTAACCCTTAGGCCTTCGGAGCCAGCAAGCAGATTTTAGGTAGAGAAATTCAGTGACGTTTTGCCCTGATCGTTGGCATTGGGGCTCCCTCTAAACACCTGTCGCCACCTGTGGCACATGGCGCTCTGTGTCTTTGCAGGGGAGGAGGCCCCCGGAAGAGCCCTTAGTTCCCGTCAAGTCGCTTCTGTAGAGAGAAAAGCACTTGCTGACTGCTGCTAACA